>NW_027042919.1:600000-902957 GCF_037950935.1 Myxozyma melibiosi
ATGCGAGATCCATCACATCCGACGGGAAAAAAGGAGGACTCTGCGAAAGATCGAGAAGTTTGATGGTCGATTTGATGGTTCGGTGTGCTGATATTGTTTTTTTGAAATCAGGTTCCTCCGAAACGCCCTCTTGGCCCGTCGCCAGATGGTTGTTGACGTCCTCCACCCCACCCGCGCCAACGTTTCCAAGGACGAGCTCCGGGAGCGTCTCGCCACTCTCTACAAGACCGAGAAGGACGCCGTCTCCGTCTTTGGTTTCCGCACCCAGTTCGGTGGCGGCAAGTCCACTGGTTTCGCTCTTATCTACGACTCCGTCGACGACTTGAAGAAGTTCGAGCCTGCCTACCGTCTCGTCAGAATCGGACAGGCCACCAAGGTCGAGAAGGCCAGCAGACAGCAGAGAAAGCAGAAGAAGAACCGTAAGTGCCGGCTCAGTAGAATTCTTCAAGGAGTGCAGCAGAATGCTAACAGGTTTTTCATTATTCAGGCGACAAGAAGACTCGGGGAACCGGCAAGAGAGCTGCCAAGCGGACGGCGAACTAGATTTAGGTCTCAAAAAAGTGTTTGGATTTTATTATTTATTGCGGCTTTGTTTGAGTGTCTAAAAGAATTCTTGTATCTACTATGTATTGAACATGCTTAATTGCTTCATTTCATGACAACATATTCAATGTGCCCTGTAGACCCTGATAGTTGTAAGAAGATGTGCGCTCTAGAATGGCTGCGTTTAAACAGACTATTGATATTACGAGCATACTATTGATACTATGAGGGTCTTCTTCAAGAGATCTGACGTAGTTGCAGTACCGAGACAGCGTAAATTTCATCAGCACAGATTAGGGAGATGTTCTTCTGCTTACTTATAGTATTACTAGCTACTTATTAGCTATTCTAACAAAATACCCTGCTCTATTTGATTATAGAACACTCTGCGCAGCACCAGATGTGAGTAGCGTACAATACCGTCACTTGTAAGCAATGCAAGCAACCAGCGCCGCACGAGGCAGTGCAGGCACATGTAGGTGCTCGCAGTATATCAACCCCGAACTTGCGCATCTCCTTCTCGCAAGATTGCGTCGACCTGATCCCTGTTTCGAAAATGCCAAATACAGTACAGATAATACGTATGTGAAAGATCTGGCGCGGTCGATGCGTGGCCGTGGCTTGTTGCTGAATCCTGCTGAATCTACTGGGAGAAGGAAATGTGCTAATCGATATGTCTTTGATTTGACGAATGCAGTCGACAAACGGATGAGCGAGACGCTCACCAACCTCGATATCGTCGTCGGTAGGGTCGATCTAAATCTTCAGTCCGAAGAGTCTCTTGCAAATATCGAGATCAAGATGGAAGGTAGCTATGTTTCCGCATTCCTTCGTCATTAATGCTTATCGGATTCTGACAGTGTGGTTTGTATGTAGGTGTCTCGAAGACCACTCTGAGAGTTCAAAAGCGTCGCGGAAATCGTACAAAAACAAAGATAGTCTCAGAGAGTCACAAGGTACCATCTCGATCTACACCTCTGAAAATCTTGATTTGCTCACGGAAGAACTCTGGCTAACCAGATCATATCTGATTCGTTTGCACTCTAGCTTCTCTACGTAACAGAGATCCTTTTCCCTCCCGAAGACATTCGAAAACTAGACGCCGGCGGGACCGGACGAGACGGGTTTACGCTTGCGCCCGGTCGGTACCAGTATCCGTTCGAGTTTCGGATTCCGATCAATAATGACTGCACCGACAAGAAGAACTTCATTGCCAAGCTGACTGAGAGCGGCGAAGCGCAGACTCATATTACTACCACTTTGCCGCCGTCGTGTACTGATACAGAGCTGGCGACGATCAAGTATGTAAAACTCTCTTGCAGTAGCATGTACAGCTGCTAACATATCACGACTTTCCATTTTAGATACTTCTTCAAAGTCACTGTCAAGAAGAGCGCATTTTACAAAATGAACATGCGAGAATATCTCCCGTTCATCTTCCTTCCAATCGAGCCTCCCCGTCCTGCACCCGGCGAGATCGAAACATTCTACGCCCGTCGCAAACACCGCTTCCCATACACTGCTGTCTCGCGATCTCATCTAGGTCTCCGCTCCGGTGCCGGAAGTAGTCCTGCAGCAGGCAACGGTCAAGCCAAGAAAAAGCGCGGATTCTTTGCGTCTATGATGGGCGGTGGTTCCACTCCAAGAGAAGGCAAGGACTTTATCAATCAGCAAGGCCCCGAGTTTTATCTAGAAGCGCGGATGCCCGAGCCCCGAATCATCGTACCATCCGAACCCATCGACCTCCGCCTGCTAGTCTCGTCGCAGACCCATCTCGACGTCGAGATGTACATGCACTCGCTTGCCGTGACGTTGATAATAACCACCACCGCGCGCGTCGGCGCCGAGTCGCAGACCAGCGTGCTCTCGCTGCCCGTCGTCAATTTGCAGAATCTCAAGCTTCCCTTTGGCGCGATGACGAATCCGCAGCCGGGCATGTATGAGGCCGAGTTTGATCAGCGCAAGATCACGCACGGGCTGTTTTTGCCAAATACTGTGCCGCCCACGTTTAAGATTTGTAATGTCGAGCGGAGTTACGCGCTCGAGGTGATTGTGGAACTGTCCCACGGTCAGCGCGGTACACATGAGGTAACCCTTCCAAAATATCTCCCTCCCCTGTATTTCTTCGCAATGCTAACAGAAACGTTCTAGTTAATCCAACTCGGCTTCCCAGTCCAGGTCTGGTCAGGCATCAGACCACCCCCGGCCCTATTGCAAGCAGTCCAAAACGAGATGCAGAACCCGTACACAAAAGCCACGAGCAGTCTACACAAGCAAACCTCGGCCGTCGTCGACGAGATGCCAGACTACGGTCCTCCGCAGCTCAATAAACGCCCTACCACAGCTTCGTCGTCTACACCCGGATCCACCGGGGCGGCGGGCGCTAGCAGCTTACCGACGTATAACGAGGCTGTTGGGAGCAGGTTGCAGCCGATTGAGGGGCCTCGTCGGACATATGAGCAGGCCCCCGCGTATTTCAGCAACGTTGACGAACTAGACAACGAGAAAAACTAGAGCGACTGAGAATCTACAGTGAGGGCATGATTTGCCGACATGTACGAATGCAGACAGGACGAGTAAAAATTCCTGTCGTGAAAGTGAGAAGAAGTATATTATATTTATCAAAACTTTTTTGAGTTGTATATGAGACTCATAAACTCATACACAACGTATGCATAATATATAAAAGATATCAACCAGGCATAGCGCATTACCTCCACCACATAAGAAATATAAAGTCATTAAATGAGAATGAATAGATGAAAAGGAAAAAGTTCGTATACGTCGTGAAAGAGAAAAGCATCATCAGAGGAAGAAATGAGAAGAGGGAAATGAAATGATATAAAGAAAAGAAAAGATAACCGGCTTTAGAAGAAAATCGGTATGCGTCGCTACACCCAGTTGAAACAAAAAATTAAATACAAATATAGAAAACAGCCGAGAAAACCAAATGCATAAAACAGGAGAATTGAAATTATAAATGCAAAAGCAGCCGAATGCCAAACAAAGAAATGATAAGGTAAAGAAGACTGAATGTGGTCGTGCGACAGATTATGTGTACTGGAACTCCTGACTGCTCAGCGCTTCCTGAAGTGCCCGTTCGTCGATCGTCGTGCATTCGACGCCGTCTTGAGTATTGTTGATTGTGGAAGCTCTTTGATTAGACACATGCGCGCGGTAGGCGTTCAGCTCGTCGATGATCGAGTGCGGATTGCATAGCTTGTTGGCAGACAAGGCTACGTTCGTGATGCTGCCGAAACTAGACCATGCGCCGTGCTGCGAGAGCATGCCCACCGACGAAGGTGGAGTGCTCGTCGCGGGAGAGATGGTGGGCGTCGTGCCGGCTTTGAACCTGATGCTGCCATTATGGCTGCTTGCGCTGCCAGAAAACGTCGGGAATGAAATATAGTCCTCCGAAATCACCCGCTTCTTGAAAGGGTTTCTCCATCCAAAGATATGAGAGACTTTACTTTCATCAACCGCAGGTACTGGGACTTCGGAGGTAGGAGACTCTGTAGTAGGTGACAACACAGAGGGGAACAGCATCCAGGAGGCACGCTTAGACAGCGACGGACGTGCTGATGCGGACTTGTTTGCGTCAAACCCTGCATCTGACACCGTCGGCGACGTGCAAGTACTCGTCTCCTCGCCTGCACTGAAACCGAATGAGTATGCAGCGCTTATAGTTCCTTCGGTCACATCGCTGTCGCATTGTTGCGTGACATTTGGTATCTCGTCTGCTTCATCTGGCGCTTTTTGAGAATCCTCAATATCCCAGTGCTCTTCTTCAGCGGGAGCTAGATCCACTTCAGGCTCGGCTATCTCTTCCTCACAAGTCCGGGCAGGTGATCTAGGACTGACGGGATGATCAAAATGATCAATGGGCTCCGATTCGTGCTCGTAGATAGATGTTTCATCAGATGGATCCGCTGCTTCGGCTTCTTCTTGTTGGATTTCACGCTCCGAAGACTCAGCCTCCACAGCACGTTCCGATCTGCTTTCATCGAAAACCTCTTCAGACTTCACTTCTGAAGGCGTATACGACACAGACGCTGATCTCTCAGCCGCTGCAACAGTCAAGCTCTCGATCCGGTTGGCAAGTGTCTCAGGATCGCCGGTCGGCAGAGGTGGCACAGGTGGCCGCCCAATCTGATCAAACTGAGATCGCACCCTGCGCACCTTCCGTCGCTTCTGCTCTCCTGGACTAGGAACTCGCCAGATTGCATCCCAGATGTAAGAAGATACGCTTCTCAAAGGACGCCTTGGGGTAGACCACGCATTCGGAGGTCCATCCTCGCTGGTCTCTTGTGGACGCGATCCTACCACGGACCTCAAGATGCCATCTCGCTCAACCAGCTGCGCGGATTTTAAAGACGAAGACACAGTTTTCTGTAGCTGTTTGTCGTTGTACTTCTTCATCGACTCTAGCATCGCAGCCGATACCGACCGAGACTCTGTAGCAGCATTTGAGGGCAATTTACACAGTAATCCCGTAGCAGGAGATGCCTCGAGCAAAGCCGATGTCTCTTCCGGTGACTTGCTCAACGAAGTTGACGCGACGCTAGTCGGGATTGCAAACGGTGGGCTCATTCCTTCCTTTGAGAGCAAAGTCAAAGCAGACGTCTGCCTTCTCAGCGCAGGCATCGATTTCCCCGCACGAAGATTTCGCTGCTGCTGAGGCGAGCCAAACTCGGTCGATTTCATCTTTTGCATCGGGGTCGTGGCGCCACGCGACTGGTATGGAAGTCGCAAATCCTTGTAAAAATCCTCGTCTGAGGTGAAATTGTATTTGCGCAATAGCTCTTGACGCTGCTCTTCCAAAGACTGCTGCTCAATCATATGATTGCGGGGCCTTTCTGTAAACGAATCATGTGTGTCTGCGTCATTGTCGCTGAATGTGGTCATCGGCGGCATGTCATGGCGTTCTGTCTCGAGAAATGTAGAAATAGACTCTGTAGCGCAAGACTCCAAGACCGCCGCGATCGATCTGTTCTTCTCATGCTCGCTAGAATACATGGATGATTCGCGGCGGTGATGGATCCCCCCGAAATACGAATCACTGTAGTCGTACTGGTAATCCGGAGAAAATTCTCCTCTATGCCGATAAGCATCAGTGAACATAGCAGTCTGTGGAGTGCGTGGTGTGCGCGGCTCGGCGGGGGCCACTGGAAGCAGTCTCTTCTCCGAGACATATCGGCTTCGTCGACGACGCGAATCGGCCCGTCGCTGCTGTATAGTTCGTGCAGAATCAGAACTAGGCGCGGTCGCCGCGAAAGACTGGTCGAGCGCCGCACTCAGTGAGAGTTCAAGACAGCCTGGTGACCGCAGACGACTGCTCATATTCCGCTTAATCTTGCGGACTTCGTGGGGCGAAGTCGGTCCGTGCTGCTGTCCGATCTCACGAAGTACGTTGGGTGGGCTGAGCGTTCGTGATTTCTGTAGTCGCTGTCCTGGCCGCGATTGAGAACGGTTGTCGAGGTGGATCGAAAAACGAGCGCCGCCTACACTTCGTATACTGCTGGTCGAATCGTCGTCTGATGCGTCAAATTCGGAGCAGAATTCGTCCAGCAAGATCTCAAATCGGTTGAGTCTGCTGGTGACGCTTCCAGAACTGCCCATTCTAGCAGGTCGGAACGGAGTAGAGAGAGATGGAGGGGCGTCGGGAGACAGTGGGGAATGGTGTCTATGGGAGTCGTAGCCGTCTTGGTGGCGGGAGTGGTGATGACGGCTGTGTACGCGAGTTGATGAGGTGATTATTGGAGGCGGGCGATGACGGTCTTGCCGCTCGTCGATTGCATTATCGTCAGAGTCCTCTTTACTGGAGTTGAGCAGTCTCTCGACTAGACTCTCGGATGCAATCAAGCTAGAGTTGAGCTCTTGGATTCTCTGCGCATTGAAAATAACAGTAAAAGTCAGTCACTGGAGCACTTCAAACTGGCATCTGCACTGGTAGGGAAGATCGGTAGCTTACCTTGTAGAGCTCTTTGTTGGTCTCAAAGACGGCAACATTCTCTTCATGCAACATGGACGCTCGATTCTCCAGCGACTGTATGCGCGCGAGCATTGTCTGCGGGTCCGGCCCGTCGTCATCGTCGACACGAGACATCGCAGGCTCCTGTCCGAGAAGGGAGGGGCGGGGCGGAGGGGGGGCAGCAGACAGGGAAGAGGGCGAGAGCTGGGATGGAAGAGAAGGTCGGTTAGTATAGAGTGCATCAAAATAAACAGCCATGGAATAAACACGAGGCTAAAGTTCCGCTTAACGGCACTCGTCACACTTACAGAGACAATGTGTACGGAGCAGAAAGGACAGATTGCGCAAGGAAGAGACCGACAAGACAAGAAAAACCACGACGAAGAGAAGGAAAGAAGGGAATCAGGCAGTCTGCCGACGGGCGCGGTGTTTGTTTTTCCGTTTCCCAGAGAAGACCCACCTGCGGAGCAAAGACAGAGGAAAAAAACTTAAGGCCCAAAGTCGACCGACCTGACAAGTGGAATAAGTCGGCCGATCGTGCGCGAGCTGACTCAATGAAGCGCCACCAGCCCGCGATTTGGATTTTTCTGCTGCTTTTTCCTGCTGATTCTCGCTTTCCGCAGGTGACTCGAGAGGTACGACGACTTGGACGTCTGCTTCTTTGGGAGACGTGGGAATGCGCGCCAATCTTGATTTGTTTACATTCGGCTCAATACGGAAGTTTGGTATGGGTGAGCCGCGGCACGTGTGTATTTGAGCATTTTGGACGTTGCCTGAACTACAGCTGCTTTCGGTCTCTTCAGATATTTTGTGCGGTTGATGGTAGATGCCTGTCTTTGTTGGAAGACTGATCGCAGTCCTGTGAAGAAAGACTGCTCATCAGAGTCCTGTCTCGTGTAATAGCAGACGAGCTGATATCGCAAACTCTGACCATCGAAACCACAATAAACACAAACAAAAGAGGGTTCAGGATCTACTGCCTAGCCAAAGCGTATTGTGCACTGATATTTAGCCTTTGCTCCATTACTTTGTAATAGCCTCTGCATCTCCCTCGAGGTAATTTTACGATCGAGAGTCGACCGAGCGGTCGAGGTGGTCTGTTCGCAGTTTGCCGGGGTTCGCTGCTTTGCTCGCTCGCTCGCCTGGACTGCTCGCAGCCCAGCAGCCAGGATACGTCAAACTGCAGCTGGACTGTTGTTTATCCTGCGGACCCTGAGACCCTAGCAGATCCCATCTTCGGGGATGTGCGAGGGCAAACAAAACAAAAACATAAATACCACTCAGATATCCTCCTGTTTTCTGTTTGCTCTTTTCCTTCGTCGCCTCGGTCAACCGCTTTCGCAGGCGCTTTGCGCTTCGGACGCGATTTATATACACATTAGGCACTCGCGGCATGCAGCTGCGGATGGACCACACTTGCCGAATATGCGCCAATACGGCAAGTTAAATGAATGTAAAAAAAAAAAAAGGTTTGTAGCCATCATCCTATATGCCCTTCGTTGTGGTTGTTGATATCGTCTTTTGATGATTTATTGTCTCGATAACAGTTACTCCTCCAACACCCAGCTGTGATATCCACAGTTTCCTCGTAGCATATGAAAAAGTGAAAAAAATCCTCCTCAATTGTTCTTTCTTTATTTATATTGCCAAGGTAGAATAAGACATCAAAGGCAGCTATTTTTGTCTGTCTTACTGGCAAGTGGCTTGCTTAAAAGTCAATATTTCAGTCAGAGTACACCAGTCGGTCAAAATACAGAAAATCAAATCCTCTCCGCCCTGCCGTGGACTATTCCCCCGCATCATGCCGTGTGTAGACTAGTGGGCTAGATGGGCTAGATTTTTTGGAATGATATGATAAATTCGTACATGCTCTGGTTTGAACATATATGGTATTGAGTTGCCGGATTACGGTCAAAATCACAACAATGTTGATAACAGGTCGCCTTCAACCTCGGCCATCGCCAATAACTACATAAGTCCAGTCCTCTATCGTAGTTGCCCTCTATTCCACAAGGCGTCGAGTATAACTGGGTTCTTTACTGTTTTTACATGACAACCAAGTCACCGTCATATAAGTTACTCAGTCTACGAGAAATCATATCAAACTAATCAACTGTTCAGAAAATTCTATCAATTCAATCCGTCCTCGCCTCCTCTATAACAACATACAATCTCATATCATTGCGCCATGTTTGCAATGCGTTTTGCATATAGCAAAAGATATATATTTCCTCTACCAACCCAAAATAAAAGTAGAAGAAACGCAAACATTCGAAAAAAGCCCAACCACACCTGCTAACCCAAATACGGAAAAAAAGAGAAAATAATAATAATAATCAAGACGAGACCTTTGTAAGTAAAAAGATAGATGAAAAGAATAAAAATATATAAAAGAAGAAGAAGAAATAAAATAGCCACTTCTTTCTTTGTATATAAAATGACATTAAATATGCTTTAACAAAAAAATAACCCCTGTGCAGTTATGAGAAATAGAAGAACAAATAAACCTAAACAACAAAGGAGCTTTTGATCTCTATTTCAAATTCTTCATCTTTCTTCAATCTGTCAAAACTTCCGCCTGTTTCCTCGTCTCAGAAGCAACTACTCGCATAGAACAAATCGCAACATAGAAGTACGATGGATTTACTCCATGCCGTAGTACTCGCTGTAGCCCTCGGCGAACTCGGGACGGAGGTCGCTTCGAGTGGGCTGGATGAGAGGGTGAAGCTGGCCTAGTATTAGAATGTGGTTAGTATATGATTTCTCTTCTGAATCTCGACCTTCACTGAAGAAAAGTAGAAAGCATACTCAAGTAAGTAAGAGCCCACCTGTGAAAGAAATCGTTAGAACACAGCTCTGATTGTTATACAGTAATACGAAAAGGCAGACAAGAAACTTACATGAGGTAGCACATGACGAGAGTAAGGATAATGCTACTCCTCCAGACACTGCAACCGAAAAGTCAGTATGAGGACCACATCAACCCAAAAGAATAAACCGGATACATACGTCTGGTTGTCACCCTTGGGAGTGACGAACCAAGTGGCAACACACAAGCCAGCAATGGCAATCAAGACGTAGAGAACCTCAGCACTATTGAAAAAATTAGTTGTTGTTCATCCATATCGACTTCGCCGAGCCTGCTTGTCTTCCCATCCCATTCATTCAGAGTCAAAATATTGTGGAGATCGTGATAGTTTCTATGTAGGAACCACACTAAAAGAGAAGCAAGACAGTAGAGCAATGATGTGTGCGTCTGATTGTTATCGTCGTTCGCCTGAATCCATTCCTCTGTCACGCCCTTCACTCAGTTTTCACTCCTTGCTTCTGACCCACGCGCGAGCTAATAGAATCAAAAAGAACCATCTGCCAATCTTTCATGCGTTCTGAACAGTTGTCTGAAAAGATTCATGCAGCTCGGTCGTTTGTTCGCTGTGTTTTCGCGACATAAAAGTCTTATCTCTGCAGTTTTCGTTGCCGTTCCACATATACACTCACTCGCCCTGTTCACGGGCACTGAAATTCGGGACAGGAAGACATTCAAGCATCATCGGATCGTAATCAGAAGCCAAACAAGAAACATACCCGCTAGACATTTTGAAGAACGGATAAGGTGATTGAGAGTGGTAGACGGAAGATAAGGATAAGAGGCGGAAGAAGAGCACGATTGAAGAGGAAGGGGCAGGAAAAGACAGTGAAGCAGGCAACGAGGCAGAAATCAGGGTTAGAGTGTTTCTTAATACGGCTAGCTCGGGTCCAAAGCAAGCCTGGCGCCCGGCGATAGAATGGATGCGCCCATTGGGCCGCAGCCTGCTTATCTTCGTGACTGGGAATACGCAGGCACAGCGTATTGTGTAGCACGCTGAGTCATTAAGGTATCGTACAATTAGTAACGCAGACTACGCGCGACCCAAAACACGCGTGTCGCGCCTTTGTTTACAGATCATCCACGGCGCGTTCGTTCGCTGTCTCCCGGGCCGACCGATGAACTACCTCCTCGCCCGCTCATTGTGCGATCACAGATACATACGACCACACGACAGGCACTTTGTCTTGCGAAGGAATCGCAAACGGACGCAAATATGTCCTCCGAAGCCACCTCTTCGCGCCGTCAGTCTCTACGACATTGATTCCGAACGACAGTTGCTGGATCATGTCGTTCTGGGCAGCAGTGCTTCGTTCCCATTCAGGCTGATCACTCTGAAGCCACCTAATAATGCACTCAAAGGTTCGGACGAGTTTCCGTTCGAGTCCGATCCGTATGATGTATCCGTGGAATCGGCTCTCAACTCGACCGACGAAATCGCCGTCGACCTATTCGATGCTGGAGGCGTATTCCTTTGGGAGCTTACCAAAGACAGAAGTAGAATCGACCCAAAGGTAGCACCTCGGCAATACTATCCCGAGATAAGCGAACTGACCGGGATGTTGATATTGAGTGCCTGGTCTGCATGGTCCTTGATGGATTGCACGCTCTTGCAGGTTCTCTTTCGCTGTGAGCTGACCCAGCCGGCGTATGGCTACGATGAAAACTCTCAAAGCGGCGGACAATGCCATGCTTCTGGAGCAGACACTAGCAAATACGATCGTGAGCTCTTGGAGTTCAGAGTTGGTCTGGAACCGTGCGAGCGCGTTGTTATATGTGCCGGTGCCGGGGAATTCGAGTGCGACAAATCTGAAGTGTGCTATGATCTCTTTGACAATCTGCGACTTGTGGCCGTTTCGATGAACTCAAGAGTCGTAATCTACAAGACAGCGACTACGCGCGATCGAGGCCTGAGCTCAAGAAGCACCGAGTCTGGTCGCTCGAATAAGTATTGGCACCCTGCTCCCGGGCTGGAAGTGCAATACAGCTCAGTGGCTGATCCCCAAATCTCAATCGTTGAGCTCGACTACTTTGTGATGGATTCTTACTCACGGTGCTTCAACTTCCAAAACAACGACCTGGCGGCGGCTAAAGCTGTCAAGTTTGAAGAGTTTGCAACTTCCCGTCTGTGTGCGACGAACACCGGCTACTCTGTGATTTTCGGTGCCCTCGACACCAAAAGCTGTCTTTTTGTGGCGTGCTCGTTGCTCTTAAACTTGTCCACTCAAACGATTTCGGTTCAAAAACTCTACAGATCAAACGTCTCGAAATATAAAACCGGACTAGCATTCAAGTTCAACGTGCACTATCTCCTCGCACTGGCATTGAGCAGTGACAAATTCGGAGGCGCCGAAGAGATATCTACGGGCAGCGGTCGCGTGCGCTGTAATATGAAACTTCTGGAGACGTATAAGAGGAGTGCTGGCACTCTCCAGCGAATCGAGTTACATGAACTAGACCTTGTCTTACAGAATTAGGGATCAGGAAAACGGGGTCGGCGTTATATTTTTCATTTTGCTCATTGTCTGTTTTGCTGTTCATTTTTATCAAAAGTTGTCGGTCATTACCATTTGCATTGTACGGCGAATATCTTTACACCCATTTAGTATGAGGCGCCGTGAGTTCTAGTACTCTGGCTTTTCTAGCCGGACATAGCAAGCAACGAATTTGTCGCCTTGGTTTCTCTCAACTTTCTTTCCTTCTTCGGTGTCCTTGCGCATGATCTGTACACATTTATCGCTTTCTTCCCATTCCTTGGACAATCTTTTAAACATGGGGTGTTCCTCGAGATGCTTTACCATCCACTCATGCAGATCCTTGACGTCGGTGATCGTATAGACTATACCACCCGGTCGTAATAAGTAGGCATATTCGGATGCAAGAGTTGATGTGATGATTCTGGCCTTGTGCTTGCGAGCTTTGAAGTGAGGATCCGGGAAGCAGAAGAACATTTTCGAAAGCTGGCCTTTTTCAAAGAAATTTGGCAGGAACTTCATGGCATTAGCCCGCAGAACAGCAATGTTGTTGTAGAGCTTCTCTTCTGATGCCGCGTGCTGCTGGCGCAGTGCGATAATGCGATCCTCGACGTACTGTGTAACTTGGACGCGGATCTCCATGCCGAGTACTAATTTGTCTGGGAACTCTGTAGCTAATGAAACAAGCAACCCGCCAAATCCACAGCCGATGTCTGCGATTTCGACTTTGGGTTGAGGAGAGGCGGCCTCTGTTGATGTTGGTGGGGGGATCAGGGCTGGATATAGCCTCGACCAATCCATATCCGACGGACTTTTGGGACTGTAAAGCCAAAAGGCAGGTTAGATTTGATTCTACCAACCTAAAGCATATAGGCTGAGAAGTTGAGACTCACTATTCGAGCAGATGGTCTGAGAAAGGGTTCGAATGTGCTCGCTGCCGATAGTATTTTTTCTATATCGTGATCCGCTACCAGGTCAGCAACTGACAGCCACACTCTGAGCAAAATCAACCAGAATACCAATATAAACAGACCTTTGGCAGTTTGATCTTCTCCTCTGCGTCGCCCTCGAAAACCACACTCTTCAGTTCTTGTCGCCGGGCTTGCTGCGACTGTCTATAGTCCATGCGTTTCCTCTTGCCAGTCGCTGAAGGCTCTGACGCGGGCGATCCGCCGACATTCTCATTCGTGGGCGCAGTAGCTTCTGACATTTTGTAGAGCAAGAGCTATCAGTCTTTGCAGCAGATCAGCTGAATGCAGAGAGCCGATTGATACACACAAGTCTAGTATCAGGTTCAACGACAGGTGGACGGAGACCTCAAAAAAATTTCTGAGCCGCACACGAGCCGATGCGCTCACGAAAAATAATTTTTTCCTCACACAGCTTTACTATGATTCTCTTCTTCGCGATAATTTTCTATCTCGAGCTCAAGGCAATTGCGTTCCTGTAATTTCTGATACTTTTCTTAGTCTTTGAAATGGCTTCTATAGCCTGCAGAGCTCTGGGTGTTGGTCGCCTATTTGTGCGGCAACGTGTCCGGCTTTCTGTCGCGACTCTTCCTTCTGTCCGCAATATGGCACTATCCGCCCGCCCTCGTCAGAGAAAGCCTTCATATCGACCGAATGAAATGGATCAGGAACAGCGTGAACGGAGGCAATTTGGACCGGTGAGGACGAAGGATGGACTGGAGTTGCCGCATTTTGATAGGCTGCCCACTAGACCATACGAACGCCGGACCCCGGACCAACAAATATTGATTAACAGGAGCTATGGCTATATTCTTGAACGCCTGAATAATAATGGCTATTTATATGAACATTTCAAAATTCCGGTAAGAGATTTTTGCGAATTTGATTTTGCACGAGTGTCTGTTGATTACTGACGTCAACATATAAAGCAACGGCTTATGTTGCTTCAGATTAAAGAAGGGCAACTCTATGAAGCATGCGCGACTCTTCAGAACTTGATAGAAATGAGAGCTCCAATCTTCAGAGCAGTTATCGATCTCCTACTTCGAGCACTCCATAGTTCAATCAGGAATGAACTTAGAGACAGGTTGAACGATGAGGAACTGGTCGAGCAAGGAATCGACCCTGATTTATATCGGCCAAAATCATCCGCGCCTTATATCGATCTTATCGCTCAGTATCATATGCACGGAATAATCAGCATCAATCCACATATGTTTATGCACATCATTTCCGCATATAAGGAGACACAAGAATTCGAGAAAGCACATGTTTTCTGGCAATTTGTCAGCAATAACAGTAATGAAAAATTTATCAAGAATGGGTACGTGTACAGTGCACTCCTGGAACTGTATGCAGACACACCTGTCACTGCTCCTTTATCAGGAGAGAAACTAGAAGGAGAGGAACTAGAAGGAGAGAATCCGCAGTGGGAAGGTGGAACTATCGTCGCCGCTGCAGAATTTGTGCGCAGAACTAAACTAAGGCTAGTCGACGCTTTGGCAGAAAACATATCGGAATGCAAAAACCAAAAAGCGGTTGCTGTGGCAAGTTACATCTATGCTCTCACCTTATTGGGAGAAACGCAACGCGCCGAGAAGTATTATTTGGAACAGAAAGAGCTCGGAGTTCTCACGGCTCTGTACGAGACCTCGGTTTGGTCATATTTCGTTTGGAATTCGAAAGATTATGAGCTTGCCACGAAGTATTTGAGATACGCTATAGAAAACAAATCAAAATTACGAGTTGGTGCGATGGAGGCGTATATCAATCACGCTTTCAAAGAGGGTATTGATGAAAACCAGATATTTGACTATATGAAAGAATATCTGGATGCGCGCGAACTCTGGCGCACGACGGATGCAAACGGAGTGCTATATCAGTTCTTCGTAATGTTTTTTGCTAGATATCCGACAATGTCCGAAAAGGCTCTTAGCGTTATGCCCAGATACTTGGGGAGTATAACTGCAAGACTCCCTCTTGTAAAGGTTCCTCACACGATCCTCAACCTGTTCCTCGTTGTATGGAATGACGTTGAACTCTTTGATTCCTTCTACGAGGTGACCAAGAGTCTTGGATGGCCGACAACAGCAGTGTCGTATCGTCTCTTACTGAAGCGGTACACTGTAGTCGGAGATAGAGAGAAAATTCGCGAGATTTGGGAAAAACTTTTCGAATTCCATTCGAAACACGAAGTGTTTCTGGATACCGCCTGGAATCTGTCTCTGCGTCACCTTGTGATCGCCTCATATGCCACTCACGACCTGGAATTTGCGGAAAAGCAGCTCGAACGCGCGAGGATGCTCTGGCCTGAAGATAATCTTAGAATGTACGAACGCACTGAGATTTATCTGCGTGCGTACCAGAGAAGAGATCCCATACAAGTAGGAGCTACCCTTGATTTCAAAGAGTTGGGCGATATCGATTCGGTCGTCCTTCAGGATATCAGGGCCAAGGTAAGCGAATCGAAAAATTCGTCGGAAAATTCGTCGGAAAGTTCGGATTCTGCAGCGACGGAGGAGGTAAATGAAGAGCTGGGCGATATCGATACGGCCATCCTTCAGGAGACCAGGACCGAATATAGCGAATCGGAAAATCTGTCGGAAAATTCGTCGGAAAGTTCGTCGGAAAGAGCGTCGGAAAATTCGTCGGAAAACTTGGATTCTTCAGCGACGGAGGAGGTAAAGAAGTAGATATTCTCTAATAATCATACGGAGAATTCTCTTATCTATGCTAGATTGATAGGTTTTTTTGAAATTCCTTTTCAGTGGAAACACCGAAAAAAACCCAGTAATTTCATGAATTTTATCGCAGTTTTGTTCCGACCAACGAAGAACAAAAGACGAGACTTGTCGCATCATCGTACCAACCGATAGGATGGTGGTGATATCCATTAGTATAATCGGTAATCCGTACTACTCTTGCAAGCTCTCTACTAGTGTAAGGCTTACAAACAGCCGAACCAAAGTCGAGACTACTTTTTACTGCAAATGGTCGTACGAGAGAGACACTAACAAAACAGAACGAGTGATTTTGTCATTAGATGGTATTGTAACTTTCAACTATTTCATGAACGATACAAAAAAGACAAAAGCAGACATAAAACTCCTTCAAAATTAGCACCATAACACAAAGATTCTCGATTTTTAAAGAATGAAAACACTGAGTCGTGACAGACTACTGACAAGTCTCAGGTGAGGCCTAGTTGGCGATCGCTAGATCTTTGAATCCCTCAATATTGCTATTATTGCCATTCGATTCCCCTTCACTTCGTGGCTCACTCATCGAAAGCTCCGGTGTCGACACGTTGGACGACGCGGGACTCTCGCTGCTAGTCCTTGTGCTCGGCAGCTCCATCCTAAGCTCCTCGGCGCGTGCCTCCATCGCCAGCAAACTCATCTCCCGTGCTTTCGCGAGCGAGACGGTTGGCGTCGTACACGACGAAATAACAGGCACTGTATCATCCCGGTCGATAGTAGCTCGCATCAGTGCATTCATCCACAGACGCATGTCTTCCCGCGAATCAACAGCAAAATAATGCGTTTTTGGGGCAGTGAAAGTCACGCCCTTGCGCGCACCCGGCGCAGGTGGGACAAGCTTAAAACAATACCTTCCAGCGCCAGTAGATGCCGCGTATAAAGACACGAGTCTGTCTTCGTTCGCCTTGACGGGTACGACCTTATGAGCAGTGATATCGATCAATCCGCGCTCCTTTTGGTCGTCGTTGGTGGCAAAGTACGATAATCTGGTGCCATGAAGAGTGAAAAACCGGTTCTTCCACACGCCAACACCGCTGCCACCCCGTTTCGACATCCAGCCAGAAAACTCGGCAGTAGCAGCCGCGGAGCTTGGAGTGACAGCCATACGGCCCTCGACAAAGGCAGAAGTTTGCTGTTTAGTGAGCTTCTTCGGCTTCGCGGCGTTCGCCGAAGCTGAGCGTAGAGTATGCTCTGCCTTTTCTGACGGCGACATGGGAGCCGAGATAACGCGGTTGCCAACCCCTGGACGGGGCGAGGAGGTCAAGTTTGCATATGACAGACCAAGACCCGCATTGCCACCTGTATTCGTGCGAGCCTTCAAAGCAGCAGAGTCCAGGTTGCCATCGTAGGGCATGGAAGGAAGCTCTGGAGTCTGAGGGATACTGTTTGTTGCAGAAGAATGCACCGTTGTTGACGATGAATTCGTGGGCAGAGGTGGCGGCATAGAACTAGAGTTGGACTGTGAATAAGGCGTCGCTGGGCTACTGCTGCCTGCTACGGGCGAATCAGTATGTGGGTCTCCCATCGGCTCAACATCCTGCTCGTATAATTGAGGGGAGTGGAGTTGCTGCTGATAGAGCGCGCGCTGGCGAGACTCCTCGAGGTATGAATTCCGAACTTTTGATTCTGGGCTCTCAGAGGACCTGCTCAAGTCAGGCTGCATACTCCGCTCAGGTTGAGGCGACGAAAAGGTCCCAGTGGCGGGAGAATTGACAATCTTGTCAAGAGTCTCATCAATAGCAGCGCTGGCACTGTCGTGGTGACTGCCGTTGCCGTAGGGAGCAAATGTTCGCTGAGTGGGAACGAGAGGAGTGACTTGCTGCGGTGGCGACTGCGCGGGTGACTGTATAGGGGACTGTGCAGGCGACTGAGCCATAGGCGAGCTAGGAAGCTGCCAGTTTTTGTCAAACGACGGCATTCCAGACCGGTGGCGGGAGTCGCGGTCGTCTAGAGACTGCGAGCGCTGACGGTAATGGGCGACCGAGTCGCGAGGGAGCGCGCGCGACCGGTACTCTGTCTCTAGAGGTTGCACGACCGAAGTATGCTTGTTGTACGGCTGCTGAGGGGTCGTCGGCTGCTTTTGGACCGGCGGCTGTGGATGAGAAGACTGTTGCTTTGGGGTCTGGGCCGCAGTACGGAGCGACTTGATGAGCTTGTCGAGTTCGAAACGTGTGCCGAAACTTGGGATATCGAGCTCCTTTAATAGAGGAAGTTCTAATTCGAGAAGGATAGTGCCGGTGATCTTGTGCTCAACAAACTTAGAGCAGACTTCTGGCTCAAATCCGAGGGACATAAAATATGCCTGCACGTCGTTCGGCGACCACTCGAGGACGGTGGCGGGTGTAGGCGTGCTCATGTCGGAGAGCGCGTCTTCGACCTGGTTGATAGCCTCATATACAGAGGCGTGCCGGGGCGATTCATCGGGAGCCTCTGCAGTATAAACATACGGAAAAAGTCCAGTGAGGTTCGTAGAGAGGTTTCGGCCCTGGAATAGGACGGCTGTTAGCAAAAGGTTGGAGGAAGGAGAGAAAACGGATGCGACACGGAGGTGACGAGACGAAATATAAACATACCATGTACCACCCATCGTTGAAGCCTTCGTCGGTCTCGATGACCTCTATGCGATCTCCCTTCTCAAGATCGATTTCGTCCACTGATCGCCGCGTAAAGGAGTGTAATGCGACGAGCATTGCTGAATTATGTACTTTGTGTTTTGTTTTGGATATGAAGAAGACAAAGAAGAGCTTTGTTTGCGCGGTGGCCGCAACGCAGCACATGCCCATCTGCACCGCCACGCACCCTGTGCCAAAAACACCGCCACTATGGCGTTGACGTGTAACGATAATTTCACTCGTCCATCGAAAACTGCTTCACGGCCAAATTACCGGAGACCGTTTCCTCACACACTCACAGCTCCTCGGCACAATGGGAAAATTCAGCGCGCGCGGGCTCAAATTCAACATCCCTTCCATTGTTGATGGCCTCTTTGGGCTGCCTACTCCCGCTGGAAGACAGCGGACGTGGACAATTCGCGACAACTACAAGCGCTACTCTGCCGCCCAGGCAGAGCCCGAGCGACGAGCGCTCAAGTACATTACTTATAACACTACCTTGCCGATGGCGGCCCGCGTCCAGGCGCAGATGAAGCTTTCTGGGATGCCTTCAAATACAAGAATGACCATGGTCAAGAACCGTTGTGTGATGACCGGAAAGGGTCGCTCGATTCTGAGCAAATTTAAGATGTGCAGAGTAAGTCTTTTATGTCTGCTACACTCATTTGTCTCTATACGCTTTTTATACGTGATGCTAACGTCTCATTCTTTACGCAGTTTGTGTTCAAGGAGATGGCCAAGAGAGGCGAAATCCCTGGTGTTCGGCGGGCAAACTGGTGATCTATTATTATCGACAAGTTTTTTCTGTTATTATGTACATAGTGTCTAAATAGGTTTTATACATCGAAAAGTTTCACACCCTCAAATCACAACCGCCATCCATAGCAGAACTTCTCTTGCACTACTGGCACGTAGATTCTCCGTGCAATCTTCTCATGCTTCTCGGCCAGTTCGAGCTCGCCCTTCATCTATAAAATTCAGATGCATGTTAGCATGTGCGTCACTTTTTAGTAATCACAAAATAACATACCTTTTCAATCCGAGCCATGATTTCCAGTGATGTCCGCGCAATTTGGGCGCTCTCGACGTGGAATTCGTACGTTCCTAGCGCGATCTCATACGCCATCTTTGCCCAATCGTAAGCTTCGTCCTCCAATCCAAACTTAAGCAGCAATTCCGCTATGTAAAACTTGGCCTTCGTTTCGTCTGCTGTGTTGGCTCGGAACAACATATCCACTTTGTCGCGCGCCGGAACTCCTTCTACGCTGGCCTGCTCGGTGGCATAAAGAGCTTTGAGCGCCTTCAGTAGCGTCGACAGCCCTTTCTCTCTCTCGCCAATCTTCGCATACAGCGCTCCCAACTCAATCTCGGCGCTCAGAAACTCTTGATTTGGGATCCTGTCAGAATCGCTGCCGGAAAGCAATTCATTCGCCAGACTGGCTGCAACATCGAGCGAACTCAGCTCGTCTGCGTGCTTTTGCAAGAAATCAGGGCTTCCGGCTGCTACCACAGCGGTCTCCAAATACTTGATTGCACTACCGAGGCTCGCAGAATCATCAGCTCTGCTCCATATCAAAGCACTGAGACCTCTGCACGCGGCGGCAGTATGCTTGTCCAGCAGACTTGAACATTTGAGAGCCTTGTTGTACGCGTTTTGTGCCGAATCAAACTCACCCAGAGCAAAAAGATAATCACCGCATTTTGTGTAGATGAATGCCAGGCAGGACTTGTAGCGCTCGTCCTTGTCCGAAAAATCTGGCAGAGAAAAGTCCAAGATGTTGTCCTCGGTAAGCGGAACATCCTTCAGCGCTTCCTCCTCCTTTAGAATCTTCACAATGAGCTGCTTTGCAAATTTGAGCAAACGTTCAGGTGGCGTTGAGTTTGCTTCTGAGTACATCAGCAATCGATAGTCCTGTCTGCAAGGCTTTGTGAACGACTTTGGCGGAGAGTCGATCGCGTCGCCTTCAACGGTCATAATCAGTTGAGGTATCCAAACTCCAATAAGGATAGCTGAAACGAGTCCTATCAAGGCCGCGGAGCCGATCTTGTAGCCTGAAAGTAGTAATGATATTTAGTCGATGCACTATCGAGATAGAAAGTCTTTAGTGATTCGAGGCGTCACATACCCAGAAATTGTTTACGCGACATGCGGATATAGTCACTGTCATCGAGATCAACTCTTAGGCTCGGCGATTGATGAAAATAGCGAACTGCCAAAGGCTGCGAATCTAGAGAGCGAACGAATCCTGCAGATGGAGTAGTAATACCTGTTCGACGCAGAGGAAATAATCCACCGCCGCTACTCCGACGGCAATTACTACTGCCCCTGGCCACTGCTCTCGCAAGTGCCGATGACCCTCCAAAAGAACGTAGCATTCTTAGTTTCAATCCTGTGACCTTCTCTCAGAATAATAACGAAGTTGTAGAGCTTCAACGATAAATTCGTCTCTTCCCGCTCACTGTGGCGCGTCTCCAAACTTTAAGATTTTCGGTTTGGCTCATCACTGACTTTCCTCTTCCTTTGCTCCCATCCGTCTCGCCCACCAGCCAGCCTCCACATTCACAGTCTTCAGCCATGCCTCGAGGTCCTGCACCGCGCGCTATACGTGTTCCTATTCCTATTCCGAGGCGAAGGCGGCAAATAGAGGAGGAAGAGCCTCCTGCCGTTGAGCAGCAGAACAGCAATGAGCAGACTGCTGCCGCTCCATCAACAACGGTTGATAATGCCTCCGCTTCCACCGAGGCGACAGCCGATGTATCTGCACCTACAACAGATGCTCCTGCTTCCACTGAGACCACGTCTGATGTACCTGAACCTGCTTCTGCATCTGAAGAGCCTGCAGAAGCGAGCACAACGGAGGCAGCAGAGGAACCCGCGAAGCCAACGCCAAATAAGACCCGTCGGCGGACGATAAGGGCAAACCCGATTCCGTTTGCTGCCCCGAAGCCCGCTCCCTTATCAATTCCAATCCCCACGCGTCGACAGTCGCAGTCTACAAGTACCCCAGCTGTGCCGACGCCTCCTCCAACTACTGCAGCTACAGAAGCACCCAGTACGGAAACCGTACACAGAGAGGTGCGCGAGTCTACAGTGGATTCGACCCGGGAAGGCTCAGTCACATCGAGTGTTGCTGGCCCAGCTCTACAGTTTCCTCTGATCCCGCACCGTGGACGGCGTGAACGCTCTCTTTCGCCGGTTGATTCCGAGGAGCGCGAGATTGACGTTGAGAAGATGACGATGGCAGAGCTATGCCGCGATATCCACATCGGCCGCAAGACCGACAACTACGACAAGCTCAAGCAAATCAAGCAAGAAGCCAAAGATCAGAAGCGGCGAGCGCTGTACGAAAATCCCGAGGACAGAGAGAAGCGAATAAAGCTGGAGAACGAGCAAGAGGCCGAGCGACGGAAACGAGCCGCAGAGCTGGTTGATAAGGGTCTTGGAAACAACTCGGCTGCGGGACGTGCAAATGGAGTAGCAGCGCTCAGGGTTGTGAACGGCAAGATCGAAGTTGACCAAGACTCGCTACTCGTGGACAGACACGCGATTGCTGACGCCGAGCGTACGACCGAAGAACGAGAAGTCGACAGTGATCTCAAGAGGGTCGTCAACTCGGCGTCTTGGTCTCGCCGCGAGCGCGTAGAGCGCTGGAGTGCTGCCGAAACCGTCAAGTTCTACAATTCACTGTCGATGTGGGGCACCGACTTTGGTCTGATTGTGCAGATGTTTCCAGGTCGGAGCAGGCGACAGATCAAGAACAAGTTCAACGCCGAGGAGCGCAAAAACCCAGCGAGAATCCACACGGCTCTCACCAGCCGGATACCGGTCGGAAAGGATTATGTGGACAATGCTATGAAGAGTGAGTCGAAGGAAGCGGAGAACGCTGCATCGGCAGAAGATACTGAGAGGGCAGGGTCGGAGCAACCCCCGTCCACTGATCCGGCTACTGCGCCGCCTGCAGATCCTAGCTCAGTTTCTGAGCCCGTGGTCATCGCTGATTAGAGGAAGATCATATGTCTTATGCGCTTTCCTTGTACTTATACTGGAAGGTTTATGTCTGGCGTTTGTTTTGGGCTTTTGGACTGGCTTGATTTTGTTTTCTGTTTACCTTCAAATGTATTTTTATTATCAATGTTTGTATAGCACGCAGCCTCAATTTATTCTCAATATTAAAATTTTAAAAATAATACGCTGTAGAGAAGAGAAGGCGCTGGAACACTTATGCTGGCGGAGCAGATTTATGATACTAAAAAGTCTGGGTCGGAGCAACTCCAATCTAGTGATCCGGCAACCGCGCTGCCCGCAGCTCTTGTCGCAGTTTCAAGCCTGTAGACACCGCTGGCTAGTGGAAGATCGTGGGTCTTGTGCGCTCCCCCTTACACTGAAAGGTTTACGTCTGGCGTTTTGGGCTCCTGGGTTGGCTGTATTCTATTTTCTGTTTTCCTCGTTTAATATATCCCTATTATCGGCTATTTGTGGAGCGTGAAACCTCAATCAATTTCTATATTCAAATACTGAAGTGATGTGTCAATAATAAGAGAAGCCACTGCAACTCCTATGATTGCGGAGCAGATTTGGTTTTATTCTTTTTTGAGGGAGACTTCTGAGGACTCTTCTTTGCGCTGTTCATCGGACTCTGCTTCGACTTCTTTTTTTCAATTTTGCTTGCCGTCCTTGTCCCCTGGGCTGACGCGTGTCTGTGCTTCTTGATGTTGTCCTGTCTGTCCTGTCTGCGCTTCTCGAGTTTGGCTTCTAATTGTTGCTGTCTATCCCAAAATTCGGATTCGAATCCCGAATACATCTCAACCGCTATTTTCTTCTCGTTGCTTTCTTGGTCTTTCTTGACTGTACCGTGAAGCCCAATGTCCCAATACACATCCTTGAGAGGCTCCACGTGCTCGGCCCGCCACCACCTCTTGCCTGTCTTTGTTTCCACTATTTTACCACGCCTGAAAACAGACTCATGAAGAAGCTCATTCGTAGGCTTTTCTCCATCTGAACGCTGACACCCTTTGACCGTGCGCGACTCGCGTGCGTATATCCATCTCGATACGAAACCGGCGTAGTTGTTGAATAGAGGTCCTCTGTACCATGCATCGCTCGCATCAGACCCCAGCTTCGGTGCTGTAGGTCCCCGAGTACGCAATTTGGATTTATAGGGTCCACGATTGTCAATTTCCCCTACGGCATTACGAGGCTCGTTCTCGCTTGTAATAAGGCCTTTTAGTTCATTCGCAATAAATTTGTTAAACTCTTTCGTCCGATAGCCATCTCGATTGCCATAGAGGCTACTTTCGCTGGTACTGTCGCTGGTACTGTCGCTGGTACTTTCGCTCACAGTGCTGGCCATGATCCTCACCAACTTACCAGACCCATCGGTTTTTGTCTTGCCAGCAATAATCGTAGTTTGCAGATAGGTGTAATCAAATTCCAAAAGATCTTTAACTTGATCGACCATCCAAATGAGAGGACCATCGCTTAAAACGTTGAGACTGATAGCGTCAGAAGAGGAGTTTTCCAGATAGTTGGTGTCTCTCAAAATTGCATCAGAAGATCCACCGCCAATATTGGAATGCACTCCAGTAAACCAGACTTGCTTAAAATGAGAAAGCGACATATTTTTTTTATCAAAAAACCACAATGTAGGGCGAAATAGCTTGCGATCCTCGTCTAGGGCTAATGCATGGTAGGCGCGTTTGACCTCTGGTGATTTGTTAGGTTTGTTCTGTGAAGACTTGTTCTGGAATAAAGAGCAATACATACTAGAGTTATAGGTAACGTTCAGAAAGGAGTAGCTATTGGAAAATATGTCGAGAGCTCCGACGGTATCGAAGCACCCAATTGCTTCAACTTCAAGACCACTTCCCAGTATAATTTTATCGGGACTAACTTTAGAACTCATTGTCAGTATTCCATTTCTGCACAACTCCTTGACCAGTCTAAGTAATTTTGTTTCTGTGTAGCTGTCATTGTTACTATCGAGAATGCGTTCTTGATAGCAATATAATAGCTCCACAAAGCGCGACATCCCCTCTTTTGTCAATAGTCCGCACTCAGTAATCAAGCCACAAACCGCCCGCACCAAGTACGCTCCCCGCGAAAAACCAAACAAGTAAATAGAATCTCCTTCCTGATAGTTATAAGCAAGGAAGCCATACGCCTGGTGCATCAAGTCGGCAAATCCAGCGCCACAGGCTCCTTCTATATCTTTCAAAATGGCGACCGTTGCAGTTGCGCCGATTCCAGGCATATACAAACAAATTTGAGGGGTCCCATCATCAGCGACTGGCTTGATCGCACGAGCAAGTCGTGTCACATTAGTGGGGCTCTTGCCTCCATCACGATATGAGTTCTGCCAAGTGCCTGGAAAACAAATGAAGAAGTCACGTTAGTGGATTGTGAAGAAATAGATATGAGCGTGAACGCACGGAACAGTTACCATCACAGAGGACGATAAGTCTGCGTTTTGCTGATTTCTTATCCGCGGCAGGCGTAGCGTCTTTGGCTTCAGTTGCCTTATTCGCAGCTGGCGTAGTGCGTGTCGATCTGAAAGTCCCAGTCACAGCAGGCGTAGTGCCTTTTTTTTTGGAAGCCATATGCTCAGCAAATGCAGTGAAGTTTGTGCGCTATCTGTACGAGGACAGAGCGGACAAACCGGTAGATATATAATCGAATATGGAACTAAGCAGCTTTAGACTAGCACTAGCTTGCTGCGTATCGCTGCGGTGAACAAACGGCTAGGCGCTATCCAACTTTGTGTTGGCGGATCCAAAAGAGAGTCTGCTACAGGCCTAATGCTTACTGCGTACGCTGCAGTGAGTCAACGGCTAGGTGCTATCCAGTTTCATGGTAGTGGATCCAAGAGTGTGTCTGCTGCAGGCTCACGCTTGCTCGCGTGCCTCTACCGTTAAGCTTATGAAGCAAAAGATGACGGTTATCGTGCACTTGCCACTTTGTAGTCCAGAGGCTCATATGCTTGCATGTATTTAATTCCATCCCCAATCGGAGCTGGCTGAGCCATGGGACAGTTGATTGTGGAGAGAGCTGCGGGGGATGCACGATCTTAAACTCCCAATAGCAGAACCTTACAATCTGATAGCCCGATAGCGACGATAACCGATCTGGCCATTGCTATTTATTATGAGACATCTACGTTTACTGTTTCATAAACTTATACACTGTCTTTTATTGCATACCTATAATACCAGTATGAAAGAACTTGAAACGAAATATAACAAGAAAAAGAAAAAGAACTCGCCAACCGGAGTCTGACACAAAACACAGCTTTACAACAAGCTTGAGACACTAAGAATACAGAAACAAAAAAAGTAAAAAAAAACCAGAAACACCATGGGATATCAGCAGAAACAATATAGGGAATCAAGAAAAAACTCCAACAGTAATAAAAATGCAGCACGGTGGATGTGGATATCAAAGAATAACCCAAACAGAAGACTCAGCAAGGATATCAACAGCCCGAATCGAATCGCCTAAACCACAGACCAAGAACAGGACGCAAACTCAACCCCCTTCGCGTTCTCACAGACGCCATCGTCGTAATACGGAGCATCGGTCATGACCGCATCACCGAAGCTCTCGTACTCGACCGTCGACCAGCTCTCGTCCTCGAACGTCGACCAACTCTCCAGATCAGCATCGATCATCGCCGAATCACCAAACGTAGTGTCTGTCCATGTCTTGTATTCGCTGCTGACCGCAGGACAAACATCCATGTTTGTGTCGTACGTCGCTGAATCCCCGTCCAAGAGCGACCAGTCCATCGCAGATACGTCATCTGTCGCAGCAGGCAGCTCCTCGAAACGAGGAGCAGATTCACAGCCAATCTTCTTGGCCTCTTGCTGGACAAAGACGTATCTGATTCGGAGGGAAGAGCTCCATACCGGGAGATTCAGAACGCCATCAACGGTGCCGAACGAAAGCGTTGCATTTCTCATCAGGTCCGTCGCGTCCATGTTCCTACTTACGCCAAGCAGAACAAGCAAAACCGCGACCTTGACTGATGTCTGTAGCCCTCGAGACGAACGAGACGTCTGCGGATCCTGTCGAACAAGCGCTGCTAGAGGTGCAGAACTCACGACAGAGAGCGATGAAGCTTCTGCCGGAGCAGCACAGATGAGCAAGGGCGCTTTGTATTCGATAAGACCTGCGATTCTTACAACGCGATGCGAGGCACACAGAGAGATCAGTGCGGCGAGGGTTAACCTCTGCACTGATGTTCTCTGGCGGCGTTTGGCTGGCGAGGCAGCCAAACTGATAGCAATCACGATGTAGGAGAGATGATACCCCAGCTGCTGCAGACTGTGAGCCAGTACAGCGACATCTGAGCTTCCGTCATCAGTCTGCATGACCAAAGAAACGCCTTCGTACACGCAAAGCAGAATGCTTCCCCAGGTGAGAGGAATAACAACATCCTTCATAGCCGCTACAAAGTACAAGACGTTGCTGATCCCGATAACAGGGTGAGCAACGCGCTTGCCTATCGGCCGACCTACTAGTTTGGCGCTGGAATTGGCCCCATCACCGCCAAACGTAGGTCGATAAATACGGCTTGCAATGGAATGAAAGCCATCATCGCCACACATATTCCAATAGGGGGCTACCTGGATGTCGTATACTCTCATCGGAGAAAGCACAAAGACGATGGTGTACAAAGGTGAATCATCGGCACACAGACCAATGGACGAAAAGTCCAGAGGCGGCTGATACTTGATCAAGTCCTAGATACCAGATCACATTAGCTCATACATCAACCCAAAAGACGTGAACAAGACTTACCGTGCAGTAGGGCGGCATCTCTGTAGATGACAAATCGCAGGTCTGTTCGACGGGATCGCAAGGTAAGTCCGAAGGATAACAGAGCACAGAAGCTAAAAGCTGAGAGAAAAGTCTGCACTGGTCGGTGCAGAGCCTGGGGCATTTCGAAAGGCCGTTGAGGCTGACGAGATACGTCGGGGCCGGCGATGCGCGAGACAAAGTCTCGTCCTCTGCATGCGGCTCCCGTTCGATCGATGTCTGCACGAGAGTTAGTAAGAAATGCAGGAATACTGCTTTAAAAGTAGCGGGATAACTTGCCGTGAGAAGAGCGGGAAGCTCGTTAGCCACAACCGTAGGCTCAGACAAAAAGTCCGGTGCGTGGAGGTACGCCGATACCGCCATTTGTGACCACAGTCGCGTTTGGTCGTGACGATGAACCGCTTGAACATCGCTGATATGCACGAGATAATCCAAACGCGACGCAGAAGCGGATTCCTGCTGCTCGATCTGAGAGTCGGCACAAGTAGCATCCTGGAGCGAAGACGACTGATCTGTCTCCTCGGGCTTCCACTCGAGCAGGAGTGGAGCTTTGTGATCGGTCGTCAGTGGAAACCTGACAGTCGTCGCTGTGAAAGCAGGATGCTGCTGTTCGGTACCGTAGACGGAGCTGCGACAAGAGCGCTGTCGCTGGAGGGTAAACTCTTGGTAGGTGAAGCGGGAGTGGACGCTGTACTGAAAGCGTCCGGTAGTCTTCTCCGCCGTCGCCGACGTTGCGACTGCCGTACCAGAAGGTATACCGTGATCCGTGTTGACGGGCTCGGTGAGAACGAGGTAGTGATGTCCCTGGATCTCGATCTTGGAGGGCGGCTGGGCCAGGGAAAAACCACTGTGCTTCTCGTTAGAAGCTGAGGGCAAGTCCAACTGCTTGGAGGTAAAAGCCGGACGGGTGCCGTTCGTGGGCTCGACAGTATCGTAGCTGGGGCTCTTGGTATAGCGTTCGCCGGCCGAAGCAGAGTTGCGCGCAGAGAACTCTGCGTCTTCAGTGCTACTGCCCTGAGCGCGGCGGGCGTGACCTGCAAACTCTGCGACTGCCTTGACCATGGCGAGCGCGTAGACAAGAGAGACAATCATCGTGAGATTGTTGTACGATAGTAGAGCGGAGGAAAAGTATTTGCTTGTGTGAAGAGACAAATAGAAGCTGGGAAAGATTTGTGAAGGAAGCTGAAAGTCACCGAAACAATGAGGAAACGTTGTTGCAGTGAAGAAGAAAGCGATATGCTGGAGAAAGAGAAGGAGGAGAAGGAGGACGAGGAAGCGAAGAGGGCTTTTGAGTCAGTTGCGATCCGGCCTGATCTCGAAAGTCCACTTATTTTTTCTTCAGGGCGCAAAATCGTGTGCCCAACATGCTTCTTTCATAGCCAAAATGGGTATTATTGGATTCGTTTTTTTGCGCAGCTTATACTGAATCTGATAGACTTATATGCAGACGAGCATATCAAAATTCATATTGAATCAACTCGGAGCTTAATCGAGTCAAAGTAAACCAAGAACACCTCATTCAATTTATTTTTCTTTTGCTGTATATGAGCTACACTACAAGCATACAGACTGTAAAGCAGTGCTTCAGCTATCTTATAAGACCGAACTTTCTTACTGTAGATGCTTAATATTGGGGCACTACCGACATTTTCAAATAGCCTTTGTATTTCTTAATCGGGATTTTTTCAGGGGGTGTAAAACTCCCAACGCAGACTCTAAATCAGAAAGCTTAATCAGGCATGAAAAAATTGTGCAGCGCGCTCTCTTGATATACATATTCTCGGTATAACAGCTCTATCTGCGTACTTCTCAGCTCTTCACTGTCAAAATGAGGCCCCGTCGTCCCCATAGACAGCATACTATTGTACCAAACCCGAACAGTGCCTTCAACAAGGCGAAAGCCGCTCGCAAGGCGAAGGCAGCTGCGAAGGCACAGGTTCCTTTCGACACACGAACCAAGAAGCAGAAGCTGGGGAAGGGCCAGGTCGCGCCTATCGGGAGTAGCAGTGGAAATGGAAGCAATAGGAATGGTGGGAAAGCTATGCAATTTTGCGAAAAGCTGGACCAAGTGTTACTAGTCGGTGAAGGCGATCTTTCGTTTACAAAAGCACTGCTGAAGCCCCCTTTCGCGCATCCTTCCGGAAGGATAACAGCTACAGTGTACGACTCAAAGGAGGATTTGCTGGCGAAATATCCAGATACAGTGGAGGAGAACATCAAGTTTATAGAAGAGTCGACTGGCGCCGAGGCAGAGTCAGATGCTGAAGACAAAGACAGCGAATCTGACGATTTTTCTGATTTTTCTGATTTTGAAAACGATGGCGAAGAATCCCAAGATAAGTCCGGTGGCTTCAAAGATGAAAAAGAGCCTGCGAAAATTCTCTACAATGTTGATGCTACCGCTCTGTCGAAAACAAAGTATCTGAGGAAGCGGAAATTCGACTGCTGTGTGTTCAATTTTCCTCATACTGGTAGTGGGATCACAGACCAAGATCGCAATATCCGACAGAATCAAGGTATTTTTTGATCTAACTCATTCTGACAACTATTTCATGACACTAACGACTATCTTAATTAGAACTTTTAGTTGGATTTTTCAAATCGGTAACCCCTCTACTCACACCCACTGGTGTCGTTGTAGTCACTCTCTTCGAGGGCCTCCCATATTCCCTGTGGAACCTCAAAGACATTGCCAAAGCTCTTGATTTCGAGCTCGTCCGCAGCGGAAGGTTTGTATGGGAGGCATATGAAGGCTACACGCATCGCCGGACATCAGGCATGGGCGACACGACCAAGAAATTTGACCAGCGCGAGGCGAGGATGTATATCTTCAAGATCAGGGATAAGAACGGTCCGTCGAAGAAGCAACAGCAGCTCGCCTCTCGGAATAAGAAACTCGAGAGACTGAAGGGGAAGAAAAGAAAACGTAGCGGTCCGGAGAGTTCGGATGACAGCTCAGACAGCGACTAGTGTATATTATGTTGTGTTTGTATCATGTATTATTATAGAACCATAATGTCTCAGCCGTTGACAAAACTCCATTCCCAGACCAAATAATGCCCAGAACTAACATAGAAAATCACAGAGGACGCGTTTCAAAACAATACAGCGACCTGCTAAACTTGCAAAGAAAACCGACATAAAGCATACAGACTCTAGTTTAACTAGGATAGACTCTCCGAAGCACCTTCTCGTCCCACTCGTCACCCGTAGTGGGATCACGCACACGTCCAGCAGGTAAGCCTGCGTTCGCAGCAAAGTCCATCAATGTTTGATGTCCATAAATCCGTCCATTCGGCAACATGACCGGTTCAGGATCGACCATACTACGCACATGGTGCGCGTATGGCAGTGACTTCGATAGCTCGCTCAATTCTGGGGAGCATATTGGGCACAGAGACGAGTTATAATTTGATACAAATGTGATGGGGTGATTCTCTGCTTTGCAAGATGGGGTTTTGAGCGCAGATAGACCAGCTGAAAGAGTGATCTGTAACAACGAGGGCATCGTGATACCATGCATCAGGTGATGAGTTGAGACGAATGTTTCTGCCAGATGATTCCATCGTTCGGCCGAAAAGAGATCCTAGCAAGGTTAACTTAGATCTCTGATCACGAGTAAACAAATACCAAAAGTGATGTAATTACCTGATACGGACTCTCCTGGTCACTACCGGGGGAGAACGCCAACATTCCTGCAATTCGAATCACAGAATCAAAGTGCACATCGGCAATCGGAACAAGGTACTTGCGATAGTAAGAGATAGCATCGACAGTTTTTCCTGTGCGAACAAATTCGACATACTGCTGAAGTCTGACTTCGTACTCCAGCGAACTCCGGGCTTTCTTCAGATAGCTCTTGTTCTCCTGACACCAGGCGAGGCACTCATCGGTACGACCAGCTCGAAGGGAGGTCTCTATCGCCTTGCATTGGACGAGGATATCCATATCCACAAGATCCTGGAAATTACTGATTAGAATCCGAGGCTGGATCAAAAATTTGATAAAGGCCACTCACTTCAATTTCGGGGTTTGCATCCACTAATGCCTTCGCGGTATCAACGTACCCATTCCGCAAGACGTCATCAACCAACAGCCGGTTGACTCTGATCTGATTCCACCGCTCATAATCCTTATCCTCAATGCTAGAAATAGAATACAGCGCCTGAAGATGCGAAATCCGTGCCTTGGACTTGCGCATATACACATCCTCCTCGGCTTGCAGGTTAACCATTTTCCGCTTCAGCCCTTGTAGCCGCGAGATCATAACGTCGAGCTGCGACAGCGAGTCATCAGGTGATGCTTTCCCACTGTTGCAAGACTCAAGAGCCTCTGAAGCAGCATTGTTCAGAAACGCAAGATCGCGCTCGATATACTTCTGGGAGGTCTTGAAGGTCTGGCGCATTTGCTGCTGAGGTAGCTTGAGCAGCGATTGCTCCTGTGATTCCGGGTGTCAGAAGTTCGGTCCTTAGTAAGAGTAACTGCAAAACAATGACGCTACATACAAGCAATACGTGATTCTCGGGATTGAAATCTTTAGACATCGTTCTGCCTGACCTGTAGGTTGCTGTTATGGAACCGAAAGTAGCTGGACAAAGCGGTACAGCTCGAAGTATCTGGGGTTCTGGTCCGCGATCCGTGATCTGTGGATCACTCACGTGACCCCACGAAATATCGGTTCACCTGCATATATAATAGCTGGCTGCAACGCAAGAGGCTCATGAGTACTTCAATCTCTCTGTAAGCTAATTGATTTGAACCTGTATGCTGAGTGTTTGTAAGTGACTGAAAACCGGTTAGGTAAAGCGCCAAAATGTCAGATTGTCTGTGGAATAGCGTCTGTGGAATGGCGGGTGCTCGACCTGACCATTCCTACAGTTAGCCGGGGCTAAGTGAAATATGCATTTATTTGGCACCACATGAAAATTATTATAGAGGTGTCGGCGTATTTTCAGAGATCAACTATATGCAGATATGCCGGAAGTAACTCGTATTTCCTGTTTCGGTCATATAGTGTAGACGCGTCTACAGTCAAAGCCGGGTAATCTAAATAAAGCACGCGTCCTGAACTCCCAAAAGGCGATGATTATCAGCTCAAATCGATCAAGAGCATTGACGACAACCATCGTCAAAGCAGCGAACGGATAGCGGAGAGTACGAGTGATAAGCGTATGCGCTTGAGTCAACTATTTTACACCTCGTTCTGTCTTTTGAAAGTCAGAGCAGATGACGCGGTTTGCGGTGACCATCAGCTCTGGCGCTCATTTTCGAGACTGGTCGCGGAGCGTGAATGCGCTTGCTAGGATTTCAGACAAGATATTGATTGAGGCAAAGAAAGATCAAGTGAGTATATTAGTTATGAGTGGTTTTGGGAATCTGCTTGATGTCTAACGCTTTTTGTCGTTTTATCTGGCTGCAGCTGAAACTTTGCTGCTGTAACTCTTCGAGATCTGCGTTCAGTTTCATTGAATTTCAGGATGACTTTTTCGAGCGATATGTATTCAAGCCAACGCCGCTCAACACTCCCGGCAGATCATCTACAGGAGCATATGCCTCCTCTACGCCAAACTTCCAGGCGATCAACAGAGTACCTCAGAGCATCGCGATCGAGCTGCAAACCCGCTTCTTTGTCTCGATCTTTAGACGGCATGAGAAAGATCCGAGCGTCGATCGCTGCGAGCTGTATCTTGATAACGTAGCAGCTGAATGTCGACTTGTTGTTATTTTGCACTGTAAGCATGGTATGCTTACTCCCGATCGTGTCAAGCTCTAGACTCTGGACTATCTCTAACGCACTCTAGGAATCACGAAAACGTATCGCCTTTCATACGAAAATGCACGCGCGTACCGCGTTCTCCACTCACTAAACGACTACCCGAACTCTTTCTCTATTCGAGCACGTGTTTTACACGAATACATAGAACACACTTCTGCCCGAGCGGAGGCGTTCAGTATCAAATTTGCGCGCGACGAGATCGTGCTCACGAGCTTCACAGAGATTGTCCGAAAGTCTGCTGCTGAAGTGCTGAAGCAGCCGCTGCAGACTGCGATTCATGTCAGCAGTATTGACTTTGATGATGTGACGGTTGGTGAGGATGAGGAGGCTGTATTTAGCTTAAAGGAATTTAGAGTGGGTTCCCTGTTGTGGTATTGTTTCGTTATGCTTTGAAACTAATGAACTTGGCAGACACTGGTTATGCTGGCAGATAGCCTCGATACAATAATCCAGGGATCTTTTGACGCACCTACGTTACCGATCGTATTCCAATTCGAAACCGAATCGATGAAATGCGTTTTTCTCCTCTTTACAGGTGAACCCAGTTCCAGTGCAACCAATCAATCTACAACGAGTGCTGCCGTCCCGCCACGCCGTCCAGTCGGAGGCGGCATTCAAGCATTAGCGAAGCGCATTGCACCTGAGGTAAGAGAAGTAACTGTCGACGACTCATGGACGTTGCGGGCACAAGCGCCCGTACGTGCTCGGGATTACGACGAGAGCAGGCTTACCGAGGAACCGGCGCTGTCGCCTGTAATGAGACGCAACCGCGCCGAGGAAGAGAGAACTAGTACAAGAAGAGCAAGGACACCTCCTTCTCGTGACGAGAACGAAGCGGAACGATCGAGAGCAGTTACCGGCGCTGTGGCGTCTGCTACAACATCTGCTCCGGCTCCTACGACGACAGCGATTGACGACGCAGCGACAGCAAACGCGCATGATACCTCGAAATCTGCCAGCGTATCTGCTACTTCTGCCGCTGCTGCTGCTGCTACAACATCGCTACCTCCACCTCTCCTGCCACGGCTTAACTTTGCGTCGCCATTCAGGGGCCGAACTTCGCAGCATAATAGTCATCTGCAGCAAGAATCACATCCAAGCCAAGAACCCACGCAAATCAGAGAATCAGTACATCCCGCAGACACGTCTGATGCGATCGTATGGGGCCGCGCGACAGAGGTCTCCGGACGAGGAAGAGGTGGCGGCGGTAGAGCAGGGGCCGAGGCTGAAGAAGGCGGAGGATATCAGGACCCTATGAAGGCTTTCTTGCAGGCGTCTCAGGAAGAAGAGGCTGGGGATACTGCGGATGCGCGACCGTCTCGAAAGAGGAAAGCAGCTGCGGGAGCGCTGGCGTCCTCGCGGAGGAGAAGTGCACGGATATCCGGTGGCAGCAGCGGTGAGGCGAGGGAGGTTGTTGGTAAACCCGCTGGCCCGCGGACTTTGATTGACGAGGAGGAGGATGAGAACGACGACGACATGGATGCTGAAATCAACGCGCTGCTTGAGCGCGAGCAAGCGCGCGCCCTGGAGGCGGAAGTCGTCGATCTTGACGATGGTGAGGAGAGCGGTGGCGAGGATGATGATGGGAACCCGTTGTTTGCGGGAGAAAGGCATCGTGAAGGATGGCGGGAGGTTGTGATGCCTACACAGTTTCCTTCGCAGGTTGACGAGGTGAGTTGTTATTTGAGTGTGCTTTTTGCAAAGATTACTGATTTGCTGACTGACGATTGCTATAGATTAAACCTATTGAGGATCTGTAATATCATTTGCGCTGTTGTGATTAGCTGGATTTATACGCACGAACAATGTCGATACAATGACTATAAAATTATAATGTACACTATATACAATAAACCCTTCCATACACCAATCAGTCGTCGTCCTCATCGTCTTCCTGAGCTATGAGTTTCTTTCCTTTGTTTTCATGAGCATAAAGACGCCTCTGCATCCGCCTATCCTTTCTCGTAACCTCCGGCACCGTATCTTGAACCACATCATCACCCACCGCTGGCAATCCGTTCTTGTCCATCTGCTCAGTGTACTTCATATGCAACGAAGAGCCCAGGTAGATACGCTGCTTGAAGTAAGTGTGGTACTCGATAAACGCGTCGCGCTGGCGCAGACGGTCACAGGCCTCGAAAATAAACGGGACCGCAGTCTTCTCGATCGGGGCTTTGGATAACCGGCTCTCGTCGCTGGTGTCGTTGCAGAGATAAGGCTCCAACGCGGTGTCTTCGACCGCGGACGGGTCTTGGATGATGTTGCTCACGAGGAGCTCGGTGGGGACGATGTACTGCGGGAGATTGTATGCGTTGACAATGATGCGGTAGGCGAGATACACGTCCGCTTGGCTTTTACTCTTGAGCAGCGCGCGCGTGACGTTGTAGATCACAGAGTTGAAGAGGACTACGCGGTCATTAGACAGTCTCTGGCTGCGCTTGGCCTCGCTAACGGCCTCGGCCCAGATCTCACGGACTTCAGAGCCGAGTTCGCGGTTCGAGCGGCCGGCGTTGGAGTAGATATTGAAGATGATTGAGTATGACGCTGCGTCGAGCGGGATCACGTCCATCGCGGTCCCGAGTATTTCGTACATCGCGTCGATGTCACGATTGACCCGCGCGACTTGCAGCGCGGCGTTGAGAAGCACCGGCTCTAACTTGAACGTGCCCTTGTGTACAGCGTACGCGAGAATACGTTTCGTCTTGTCGACCGCGGTCGGTGCGATCGCGCTGTGGTTCGCCAGACCTTGGAAGAGCGCGGTGAAGGTGTACCCGTTGGGCTTCGCTCCGCGGCGGCGCATCTCGTTGAAGTACGAGAGTGCGGTGTTGACTTTGGCCTCGCTCATCGTGTGCTGGATAATGAGGTTCCAGCCGGTGGTAGAGTGTTCTCCGCCTCGTCGAGCGTTCTCGAGAGCAACGTCCAGGTTACCGCGCGCAATCGCAACCTTGATGTATTTCGAAATCAGATATGGGTCTGTCACCTCAGCTCCATCCCTCGTGCGCGGGCCGTCTTTGAAAAATTTCTTGCTTTCATCCTTGAGTTTCTTCTTGGGCTCGTCCTTCTTCGTGTTTTTCTTGCGATTTCGCACACCCGTGTCAGAATCCATATCGAGCTCGAGCTCGACCTCGTCAATGTCGCCCTCCGCCTTGAGAGATTGACGCTCGGGAGTCTTTGCAGTTGGCCGCACGGTTGGCCGCACAGTCGGGCGTGAGGACGCGTAGGCAAAGACCTGGTCCCTGATTTTGCCGGCTTTCGCTTTCACATTCTCGTCGTCTTGGTCCATATCCATATCCCGGAAAGATGAAATCTCCTCGGGGAATTTAGTGCCACGGTCCGGGCGGTGGTAGTTGTTCAACACGGGAACTTCGTCCTGTTCGTCTTTTCTTTGGACGGATTTTCCCCCGGTTCGACGACCAGACTTTTGATTATCTTTTCCGCGACGGTCGTCCCTGTTTCGACCGGTCCGTTCAGTCTCCTCTGACTGACCCTCTCCATAAATCGCCCAAAGAGCTCTCCCTCCAGACTGCGAGCCTCTAGCACCTCCTCTGTTCCCCATACCATCTCTCTGCGTGTTCCGATCACTCGAGAACCGCGACCACGAGGTCGGATAATCGTCGAATTCACTTCTAAACGCGTCCTCAGGTCTGGGCCTGCGCTCGCCCTTCGATCCGTATTTCCCTTTCCCGCCAAAGTTTCGAGCGCCTCCCTGCTGCTGAGGTGTGGGCCTGCGCTCGCCCTTCGATCCGTATTTCCCTTTCCCGCCAAAGTTTCGAGCGCCTCCCTGCTGCTGAGGTGTGGGCCTGCGCTCGCCCTTCGATCCGTATTTCCCTTTCCCGTCAAAGTTTCGAGCGCCTCCCTGCTGCTGGTGCTGCTGGGGCGGATGGTGCTGCTTGCGGCCGAAGTACGAGTCGCGACGAGTAACTCGACCTGAGCTGTCGGCGTCGTTGACGTCGTCGACGCTGTGGTCTCTCGTGAAGGTACCCTCGGAAGAGCGATTAATCCGAAAGTTACCGCGACCCTTAATGGTTTTTTTACTGCTTCTCGCGGCCTTCTTGCTCAGCGCGGTCGTGGTCGAGAACGGGGATGATGAGGATGAGATGGGTAGGTAATGATGAGCAGGTGAAAAGGCGGTTATCCGCGCAACGAGGCCGAGCGCGGCCAAGGCATTTCGGCGCCGTAGATTAAGCATCTAGAGATACTCGTGCAGCAGTGCACTAGATTGTGGACGAGTGCCGAGATCGAGGGATTGGGGAGCAGACGGTGGTGGGTGTCTGGACTTTGCGGTCCAGGGAGAATTTTCTTTTTTTATGGTTTCTCAGGGGGACCTCGCTTGGGAAACTCCCAACGTCCACAGCATTAGGATACGACTTCTACTTCCACTTCAGACTACTTTGATGGTTTATAAAGAGATATATATTGTCATCATGTAATAAACAGATCACTGCAGCAGTAACGATTCTGTAACCTCATGACTATGCAAAAAATGGAAATAGAAGAAAAAAGAGAAAATCGATATGAAATAATACCCCAAAGCAGATCACTGAATGATGAACAAAACAAAGAATTATAAAAAGAGACAGAGATAGGTTCTAATAATACAAGCAAGAGAATAAAGAATAGGACAAAGTAAAACCGGATCCAAGACGCGCCCTTTCCATATAATAAGAGAAATCATAAATGAAGTGGAAAAATGAAAAGTAAGAGAGAAAAGAGAAAGAGACATGGAGTTGGTGGAACGTTATTATAGTCAGCACTCTGGCAGAATGCAAAATCCCTTTTGAACCCTTTTTATAAAGTGAAAAGCATGGATGTAGAAGTCAGAATGCCGAGAATAAAGAGGCAATCATGAGAGGTGCATGCGTCTAGAAATAAGCACTACCTTCAGAGTCGCGCTTAGAGTGACCCTTCTTGAACAACGGCTGCTTGCTCTGATCGCTAGACTTGTTCTTCTTCTGGAACCCGGCTCCGAGATCGTCACCTTGCTCGTCCGCGTACGGATCGTCAAAGTCGGCGTGGTAGAGGTCCTCGCGCTGGTACTTGGCCTGCTGCGACGAATTGAAGTAGTCGCCAGCGTCCTCGTCACCGAATCCGAGGTCAGACTCGTCGAAGTGCTGCGATTCGGACGCGTTCGGGTTGTTGAAGCCGTCGGTTGCGGAGTATCGGTGCGCGCCAGCGAGGGTGGTGAGACCGCCGGAGGCGAGCGGCGTGAGCGGGTCGTCGTCGATGTCATCTTCATTCTCGTCGACCTTGGAAAGAGGCGGGTTGTCGTCGAATTCATCGTAGTCGTCATAGGTGTAGCCATTGTCGATGGTGTCGCGGATGTTTGAGTCGCGACGCTTCTGCATCACGTTCCGTACTGCGGCTGTATTGATATCCGTGAGCTCGATGTACTCATACTGCCAACGGGAACTCTTACCGGTTTGCGAACTTGGCAAGAAGTTCCACTTTGCAATGAGGAACACGGTCAGAGCAAGGATAGCGCCGCCAATGAGGTCGATGAAGTAGTGGTGCGTGAGGTACATTGTCGACCACCAGATCCAGAGCACGTAGAAGATGAACATGAACGACAGACGCGGGAAGACGTGCGAGAGAAACATGCACTCGAGGACCGAGAAACCCGAGTGCAGGGAAGGAAAAGCGCCGAATACGAGAGGAGACGCGCCAAAGGCGGACGAGTAGATGTCAAGGCCGAAGAGCTCGTCGATGCGCGCGAGACCGCCGGGAGAGCCGGGCATGGAGTAGTCTGCGGGTGCGAAGCCGTGCAGAACCTCGTACCAAGGCGGCGCGGAGGGGAACATGAGCTGGATGAGCACACCGGTGAGGTTCATGTATCCGAAGGAGCGCGCGAAGCACGGTAGGGTTCCGGGGGAGCCGAAGATGAAGACGAGCATTGCGCAGACGACGGGACCGCCGTAGTGCATGACTCCGTAGGGCAGCCACGCAAGGACATCGAGGAGGGAGGATGTACGGCTGGAGAGAATTTCGGAGACGTTTTCGCCGTAGAAGATGGATTCGAGAGTGGGGAGGACGGAGACGGTGATGGGGGGACGCCACTCGGCGGGGATGTAGGTAGCCGAGGTGAAGAGGAGGAGCCAGGCAAAGACGGGGAGAGCGGGCAGGAGGAATTGAGAGGTGATGGGGATGAGGAGGCCGATGAAGAGAAGGACGGAGACGACTACTTTGACGGCGATGGGTGGGTCTTCGGCGACGAGGAGGGAGAAGAGGCCGATGAAGAAGAGGAACGCGTATTGGATGTCGGTCGCGACCCAATTGTGAGCGCGGAGAGCTCCGACTGTCTGGAGGATATTGAATGAGGTCTCGATGCGGTAGATTGGGGGCTTGACGAGGGAGGCGGCGGACGCGTGGTTGGCGAGGTTGGAGAAGGAGGAGGAGGCAGGGTCGTTTGTGGTGGGGAGGGGAGGGGCCGGTGAGGGCAGGAGCTTGTATTTGAGACGAGCCCACATGGTGGGGGGTGAGAGGAGGAGGAGGATAAGAGAAGAGAATAGGAAGAAGGAGAGGAGGGGAATGGTATAGGAAGAGGAGGAAGAGGAAGACGGGAAGAGGCGAGGAAGAGTTGACCGAAAGCGTCGAGGTCTGTGCTGCTGCAGAAATACAAACAAACAGCGCCGCTTAAACCTCCGACTTCCGCCGTCTTCCACTCAACCTGCCGCAGCTCTCGTCAACTTGCTATCTGCTGCTTGTTTTACTGCTTCCGAGTTCTTTTAGTTGGTGTATTAGTATTGTATGTGTCTTTTGTTCAGATGTTTGTGTTCTATGTGAAGGCGCAGTCGTGTGTATTACATAATAAATGACAAACACCATCAGATATCCACCGCCGCAGTCTAGGCGGCTATGACGGCATACTTGCCTCCAACACGATAGTAAATGATATGTATATGCCTAAGATATATGTACAGATCCTTTAGAAAGAGCATATCTCATCCTCAGAGTCCTCATTCACAGCCGTCTTCACCCTCTTGCTCTTTGCTTTTCCTTGTCCATGCGCGCCTCCGTTGGTGTAATCCGAAAGCGGCTCACGTGGTCGCGAAAGATACCTGCTCAAGTCGTCCTCCACAGACGCGTCTAGCCTCTCTTCGTCTTCTAGCTTTCTCTTCTTTTGTCGTGTGTTTGTGTTCTCATCACTATCAGCCCATGTACTCTTCTGCTGCCTCACTTGCCCTCTATAATCCCTTCTCTGTTGAAGCTGAATCAAACCACTGCTTGCCCATCCAGACTTATTCTGTTTCTGCTGTCTTTGCTGCCATACCTGTGCCCGTGCCCGCACCTGAAGCGGCGACGCGTATTCAAACGACAGCTCGTCTTGAGTCATTGATTCATCGTATACCTCCTCACTTTCTGACACCTTCTGCTTCGTCGTTGCTGTTGCCGTTGTCGTTGCTGTTGTCTTTGGCATCAACATCTGTATCTCGTCAAACTCTTCCTCATCATCCTCTTCCTCCTCCTCCTCCTCCTCCTCCTCCTCCTCCTCCTCCTCCCCCTCCTCATTCACCTCTCTATTTCTCAATCGACCAATCCACAACTTCCGTACACTCGACACCGCAGGCGTAGAAAGCAGCTTGAAATACCGCGTATGCACCCGTCTACTCGACCGCGGCGAAAGCCTCACCGAAGACGGAACCCGCGGCAGAAGATTATCGTTCCTCCGTTTTCTGATATCGCTGCCAAACGCGAGCTCTGAGTAATCAGACGGAGTTGATATTGCCGGCGGTAAAGTCAACGACGCAGGCGATGATGACCATTGACGCACCATCTCATGGCGTCGGGCAAATGAGGGTGGTGACACCAATTCAATTCCTGAATCGTCAAATTCTTCTTCTTTCTCCATATATTCTCTCTCTCCCTCTTCCACCTCCACTTCCACCTCACTTGATCCATCGTCGCAGTCGTCAACCTCTGAATCGCTATCCACCAGCTTAAACTCCTTCGTTTCTCCCGGACTCGATGTAACCTCAACCCACTCCTCGATAAACGCGTCATACTTCCAGTTCCGCTTATTAACCACCCGATCAGCCTCATACGCTCTCTTTTCAATCTCCGCCAGCCAACTCCTCGCAGCAGCCTTTTCATCTGGCGACGACGACCTGGGCTCACTCAGTATCTCGGCAAGATTGATAGCAAGCTTCGGCATCACTGGTATCAAATTTTCCACCAGCTTCTTGGTCTTATCCGTCACACCAGGATAAACCTCCAGCAATGCCCCTCTCAGCGCAGGCTTCACCGAGTAATTTCTCCGTGCGGGCGTACTCTCTGCCGTACCGTCAAAATATGACTTGAACGCCTCTCTCGGAGGCGAGTCAGTCAGGTACATCTCATGGATACACAGCAGCTTCCACACATTACTAAACCTGCTAGACGCCGTACCAAGCGCATCAATCAACGTCTGAACCATAAACTCATCAAACACGTCCTCGCGCTGACACACCATAATCGCAAGCCTCGTCAGCTGACTCTCGATCTTTGAAAAGCTGGGATGACTAGTTCGCCGGATCCGGCGGCGCGCAAACACAAATACATGGCGCAGGTAGTCGCGGAACGAGGAGTTGCTGTAGAAGTAAGAGTACTTGCTCTCTGACAGGATATGCGTGAACATCGCTGTGAAATTTGGATCGCCCATCGTGTTTGGAGAGAGACTTGCTGTGACGTACTCGATCAGCAGATGCGACGATGACTTCACCTGGTCGCAGAGGTTGCAGAACAGATCAAGCTGAAAAAGTACGTTCTCCGGAGACGTGACCTCAAGAAGACTGCGAAACAACAGCAGTCCCTAATCTCATATTAGCTCAATTCTTGCTAAAGCAACAAAAAGACAACAACACTTACGATATCATACGCCTCAAACTCCGCGCACGCCGCGACAAGTGCCGGCAACAGCTCACGACAAAGCACAGCCTCCTGCGCAACAAGCGAAGCACCATGTCCGATCGCGATAAATCGCTTGTAAAGCCTGAGCTGCACAAGGCAGTCGTACCACTCATCCTCCGAGAAACTGTCCATGGTGTAGACGATGCACTTGCCGACCTCGACCGCGGACTTTTGCGCGAGCGAGCGCGCGGGGAGATAGGCTTGGGTTAGGAAGTGGCGGAAGGCGTGGTAGATTGAGCGGTAGAGCGCGAATATCTCGGGGGAGATTTTGTCGTGGAGCGCGAGGAAGAGCGTGTCTGATCTGAAGCGCGAGGAATGCTCATTGCTTGCGGTGAGTTTCGGTGCTGTTGAGTCCCGCAAAGAAGAAGAAAAAGACGATGATGAAGAAGATGAGTAGTATTTCTTTGAATTGAATGAGCTGCTTTTCTGCCCGGGCGCAGAGTGCGCCTGGGTGAGCAAGGAGGGATGCGCCTCGACGAGCGATTTGAGCGCCTGCAGCTTCGAAGACAGCGGCCGCAGCACGCGCCTGCACTTTTGCGTGTTCCAGTTCGTGCAGCCGGGCGACGACAATCCAGACATTACGGGATCAATCAACGAGATCACTGCAGGATCGCGTCTGGAGGGGAGCGATATGACGAAGGTAAACAAACAAACCGCCACGCGTCGAGTGCTCGGTCACGTTGAGCCGCACTGTGAGCTAAGCCTCGTCCTCGTGGCCTGCGCCTTCTGCTTCGCCATCACCGAGCACTGCTTCTATTTCTTGTTATATCTGCCTCCAGCGACATGCCTGCGTCGCTCGTCTCTTAGCACCGCCAACACACTCAATGACTCTTCCTAACCACACCCAAATGGACCCCGAACAAGACCCCCCCTCGCCAACCCCGGCAGCCGCCGGCGAGGACGAGCCCTCGAGTCTCAAATACCACATCATGCGCAACGGCAAGCGCGACTACTACCTCACCACCAACCCCTCTGTGAAGCACTACAACGCAAACATCGGCCCGAGCTACTACGTCCGCGTCACATCCGAAGAAAACGAGCTCGCGCAGAAGCAGCAGCACGGCGACGACATCGACGCCTCGTTCTCGCTCGTCATTCTCGTGCACAACTACGACAACGTCGATCTCAGCGACGCCGAGAGACTCGAGCAAGGCGATGCGGGGTTTGATGATAAGTTTAATAGCTCGCTCGTGCCAATCATCCACGTCACCCGCAACGACGGCGAGAGTAAGATTGCTGTCACGGTCCTCGGCGACGAAGGAAGCCAGGTCTGGAAGACTGAGCTGCAGCTGCATGCAGACCCGTACACCGGAAAGTCGAAATTCGTATTCGCAGACCCTTGGAATGATCAATGGTCTTTGGTCGGAAAAGAGCATATTATCGTATGCAATCCGGTTCTTCTTTGCTACTATTATAGTCCTGCTAACTATTGATGTTCTCACCAGTGCGAGAATTACAGAAACGGAGCCGCAATCGCGGAGATGGAGAAGAAGAAAATCACAAACGACAAGGTATACATCAAACTTTGTTAATGATCCCTCGTTCTAAATACTGACTACTTTATAGATTGGCTGGCTCACGCTCAGCGAATCCGCTCTGAAAATGCTGGACTTGATGATCGCAGTCCACATGGCGAGCTACTGCTTCTGGCAATACGAGCACAAGCCCTCGAAACTTGCAGCGATCGCCACAGGACTTCTCCACGCCGAGTCAACTACATCAGGCGATGCCGCGCAGTCACGGAGGCGAAGCACGGGATTTAAACTGAACCTGGCGAAAAAGATCTCGTCAAAGGTTAACGGCAGCGGCGGCAGCGGAGAAAGCCATCCACCGCACACGTCAATAGGTGGCATTCTACCCGTTGCTGCAAGCAGCAAGAAACCCGCCCGCGCTCCATCGATCTCAATCGTTCCTCCCCGATCGCCCCCCGTTCGAGAGAATTCCGAAGACGGGATGTTCTCTCCCAAAGAAGCCAAGCGGGCGAATACGGCGCGACGCTCGTTTGGAGGGACAGGAGAGGAGACGCAGGCACAGCTGCAGAAGCTTTCTCTTGTCGAAAGCCAGAAATCGCAGCAACTCGAGCTTGAGCGGAATCCTCATCCTCCACCTCGGACGAGCGGTAGTCTCTCGTCGCAGAGAAGTCCGACTCGAACTCAGCCAAGGGAGCCGCGCAGTACTGGCCCGGTTCCGTATATACAACCTTTAGCCCCTGCACCGGCTGTAACTGCAAGCCAGCACAGTCCTTATCCCCAACTTCCAACCTCAGCACCGGCCGCCGCGCAAAGGCCAACCTCGATGCCAGCAGCACCCCACGGCAACTCCCACAGGATCTCCGCGCTCTACGCGCGCGCAGAACAGAAGATCATGCCAATCATTTCGTCCCACGGCCGAAGCAGCAGCCACTCCCCGCCCCGACCCGCTGCCCAAGCGAGTCACGGTGGTCAGCAGCAATTCGGCGAACCGGCGGCGCGCACGAACTTCCAGGTGTATCCCGAGCTTGTGCCTCGAAACGAGCGCGCGGGGAGGCCGCAGTCTATGTATTCGAGCGGGGCGGGTGGGTTAGCTGATCCGTATGGCAGATACCAGAAGTGAGGGGACGACATTGCGCGGTGATTGTTTTTTTGGTTTTGGAGTTTGAATTGTAGATAGAGTGGGGTTTTTTGTTTATATTTTGAGGAGGATTGGATTTGTTTTTGTAATATAGCGATTTTGTTGTCTAATATGAATCTATTGTAATTTTTATGACTCCCTGTAACTATGAATCCCTCATGCCTTAGCCTCAGTCCACCGCTTCCACGGCAACGGCAACAAAAACGGCACTTTCTCTCTATAAACCATGTACTCAGGATACCTCGATGCGGAGATCGCCTCGGTGAATCCTGCCGAGCTGCAGACAAACAGGAAGAAAGTCGCGGGACCCACGAGCGTCCAGTTGAGCCAGCTGGAGTCGAAGCTAGCGCCGTAGAGGTAGTGGGCGAGCCAGATGAATTGCTCGGTGCAGAAGTTGGCGTGCTAGAACATTGTTAGCTGTTGGTGAGGAAAACGAGAGAAGAGGGGAGGGGGGCGTACTCGGGAAAATGCGAATGGACCTCTGGTGCAGAATCCGCGCTGGAGTTCTTGCTCGGTATAGTCTTTCGTGAGGGTTTTGTCTTTTAGGTAAATAGCTTTTGCAACTTGGTACTCTGAATAAAAAGAAGAGGAGGACGTCAGTATATGCGTGCATTTGAATCTTTCTTAAGAAATACACAGACCTTGGACGTAAGTATCGCACAGATACTCAAACCCCACCAACCCAGCAATCAAACCCAGATAGAACCAATCGCGAGGGGAAAGCGGGACCGATCCCGCGTCGTAAAGCTTCAATTCCGGAAGAGAGTTGTTAATGAGCATCAACGGCTGGAAAAAGCTGACGTATGCGAAACTGAAGAGGATCAGCTGGACTTGATTGTCCTTCAGGTCGCGCAGGACGACGGCCCATCTGTGGTCTTCGACGCCGGAGTAGCCGCCGCGGCGGGCGAAGAGCTCCATTAGATGATAGGTCCAGCATGTTTGGATTGCAAGAAGAAGAAGAAGACGGGAATTGAGCTGGTTGAAGACGAGGTAGCCGTGGATGATGTAGTTGATTGTGCAGGAGACTGTTATCGTCGGCCAGATTTTGTCGACCTGGAGAAGAGCTTCTGTTAGATAGGATCATGGCGCAGTCTGGAGAGGGTGAGACTTACCAGCGTAAAATCGTTCTTTTTCCCGGTATGACAGCTCACAAAGACAATGATGATGAGAGCGCAGCCGAAGATGAATGTGCTGGTGTAGGGCAGACTTGTCGTGTAGAAGTCTATGAAGCTGAGTTTGCCCGCGAACAGGAGGCGGATCAGAGCTAGCTGGTCTGAGACGACCTGGTTGGTTATGAGAGCCATGAGAGGGCTCGTTGAGGAATGCGAGCTAGGGATGGTGATGGCTCAGTGGTAGGAATGTCTTTTGAGCAATTGCTGGGCAGTGTAGGAGTTGAAGATGGAGGGACGTGTTCAGGCAGTTCTCGGAGCAGAACAAGTGTTTACGACTGCCTTCCTCTACGTCAATTGCAATTCTATCGTCTACCAACAAACAGACCCACAAAATCCCTACTAAACACCCACACTACGCCCATCTCTACACACAATCCTCCACCACCAACTACTCTATCTGCAACATCTCCTTATCGCGTTCATCTCTCCAAACCCGCCTCGAGCCGCAACGGTTGGGAATTCGAGAGACCTAACCCTCGACACCTGCTCAAGTCCTCGCGACTCTGCTGAGCAGCGGCGTATTCGCGAGGACGAACGAATATTCTCACGCCCCGAGATCAGATGCCGTCGAGGTAAGATGATATTTCAAGTGGTTGGGAGGTGTAGGGTGAATGCTGACAAGTATATTTGTGCGCAGTTGCAAAGATATCAGAACAGGTCTGGCGCTGTGTCTGCAGCGGTCGCCATGCGTAATGATTGACCGCCACACGCCGACAGAGTGCATGGAGAAGGAGGAGCTGCGCAAGGAGTTGCCGGCGCAGTGTCTTGCGCGGATGAAGAGTTATGCCCAGTGTCGGTATGTGTTTTTCTTAAGCCGGTGAACGGGGGCGGTGGAGAGAGATCGGAGAGAGCTAACGGGTGTTCTATGCGGTTTAGACGTGGTCTTTTTGATATGAGGTAGGCGAGATTCATGTATTTTTTGGAGTAAGGTTGTCTGAACGTATTTTAGAAAACGATTTCGGGGAAACGGTCCATTATCAACAGGCGTATACGACGAAGAATACCAACGAATGCTAGCCGGTGAATTCGACCCGAAGGAGGAGATCCAGAAAGCTGTGCGGAAGCTGTGATCGTTGTCTAGTCAGTTAGTTTGTATCTGCTGATTACTCTTCGTATCGGAGATATGAATTTGCAAAGAGAGAGAGATGTGAGGGTGTTTTGTGCGGGAAATGTATATATCTGCTACCGTCGAACGAGCAGATGAGAGGTCTTTGCAGGTCTTTTCTCCGGGTCGGTACCACTATTTGTAAATAATCAAGATATCTCTTTACTCTACTCTTCTCTATAAATCCCGACACGGCTGCGGATGTGTCTTGAAGCTGTAAAGAAGATGTGGGAGGAAGGACAATATCAACCAAAGCGCGGCTCAAACCAATCTGATCTGATATTCCGCAATCCCCATCACCCCGCACACCACCCAGCCTTCGTCTTCATCAACCTCCGCTGCCGCAGAGCATATTACTGACGACAGACAACAAGCACATAGATTCAATTGATTGAAAGAGAAAGAAAATGCACTTGAACCCCGTCAACGCTGCGCTTGCTGTGCAGCTTGGCTTGTGCCTGATCTCGACTGTCGCTGCCGAGCAACAGGTGTTTGCGCCCGACGAGAATAGTCTTGAGACCCCGGCTCAGACTACGAAGGAGAGGATTGCGATTATAGGTATAGAACACTTTCATCTATCTATATATCACTACATAGTACTAACAGCACCACATCAGGCGCCGGCGCCGGCGGCTCGTCCGCGGCCTACTACCTGCAGAAATACTCAAACTACAGCTACGCCATCACCGTATACGACAAAAACGACTACATCGGCGGCCGCACGACGACCGTGAACGTGCACGACGACGCGCGCTGGCCGGTCGAGCTTGGCGCGAGCATTTTCGTCAAGCAGAACTTGAATCTCGTGGCGGCGGTTCAGGAGTTTGGACTTGAGATCCGGACGGCGGAGTTGGGGCGGGTGAGGAAGATGGATAATGTCACGATTAGCGATTCGATTGGAATGTGAGTGACTGTTTATATGTGCATTTCGTGGCTGATACTGATTCTGACGCAGCTGGAACGGGAAATCATTCGTCTATGAAGCACAGTCTGACTCGTCCTGGCTTAATATGGGGAAACTTCTGTGGAAGTACGGAATGTCGCCAATCAAAGCGCGCTCGCTGGCCAAGAAGACTGTAGCAAAGTTTCTGAACTACTATTCTTCCGTTTACTTCCCGTTCAAGGACTTGACTACCGCTACGCAGGACAGTGGGCTCACTGAACTCACTGGAGAAACGACTCTGGTATGCTGAATCACTCACCTAACTTTTTCCTAGCAGAAATCTAACTCTGTAATCATCTAGAAATATTTCACAAAGTACGGAATCAGCAAGCTATTCACCAACCACATAGTGCAAGCCGCCACCCGCGTAAACTACGCCCAAAACGTCCACCAACTCCACGCCCTCGAGGCCACAGTCTGCCTCGCGGCCGACGAAGGCCTGAACGTCGAAGGCGGGAACTGGAAGATCTTTGACAACATGCTCAAGGCGTCTGGTGCTGATCTCCAGCTGAGCACCGCCGTGTCTGAGATCGTCGCGGCAGGGGACGAGGGCAAGTTTTTGGTGTTGGCGGGGGACTCGAGCGAGGAGTTTGACCAGGTGATTATCGCGTCGCCGTATCATCAGACTGGGATCAAAGGACTCGAGTTGCCGATCAAGAAGGTACCGTACATGACACTTCATGTGACGTTGGTTGCCTCCACCAAGCGCCTTTCGCCGGCGTATTTCGGTTTAGCCGACGGCGCGTTCGTCCCGACGATGGTGCTGACAACCATGCCCGAGACCGGTGCAGCCCACTCGCCTCCTCTGTTCAACTCGGTCAGCATCGTGCGGTACATCCCCGAATTAAACCAGTACGTCTACAAGATCTTCTCGCCGAGCAAGATGCAGCCTGCGTTCCTGCAGCTGCTGTTTGAGCAAGGCGCAGAGTTTCCGTGGGTGTATGAGAAAGTGTGGAATCCGTATCCGCGGATGGACACGATCGAGGAGTTCCAGGACTGGAAGGTGCACGAGGATGGGATTTGGTATTTGAACGGGATGGAGCAGTTTATTAGTACGATGGAGACGTCGAGTCTTGCGGGGGCTAATGTGGCTGCGCTGATTGTTGGGTCTGCGAATAAGACTGCTCTTTCTGTTCCTTGAGTGGTAGTGAACGGGGTTGAGAGAGGTGGTGTCGAGATGGAGTTGAGGAAGGCGTAACTTTGGCTGAAGCAGTATTGATCGACTTGCTTTGATTTGGGGATTATTATAATTATAGTAAAAAGGCTGAACTTTTCTAAATACCAGTACAATACATGAAAACACCACAAGACTAATATACAAGAAGCAGTGCATCATTGCTCCATTTTGACGGCCGTGTTGGTCTGTATCCCATCCATCGCCTCCCCGTTCCCATGCCCATTCGCCGCGGCGGCGTCCACTGCATCTTTAACCTGCTCTTGATTCAGATTATTGTTACCGCGCACGCCCTCGTTCTGCTGGTCAACAAGTTCTGGCGGGGTCGGTGTTTCTGGGGGTTTGTAGCGGCCCATGCCGAGCCATTTGGCAAACATGTCGTCCATGAGCATTTGCGCCATGTCCATGTGCTTGATGTCTTGTCTGAATCGTTCTTGTTTTAGGAGGGTGAGCATGTGTAGGCAGTTTGGGTATCTGGGAGGTAGAAGTGTTAGTATAAAAGTTATGTAGCAAGCAGAAGTATGAGAGAGAAGTACACTATGTAGGTGGCGTAGGAGGGCTGGCGCCAGTATTCGAGGTAGTCGAGGTAGTTTATGAACCGTTCATCTTCCAGATATCCGTTCTGCGCGAGGAAGTTGACGTAATGAGGATTCGCCAGTGATTGAACAAACTACACAACACGTCAGTTCATCCAGGATCAAACAAGCAAGATCATGATATACTTACATCCAGCTCGATTTCAAAGCGCGTAGGGGGCCCCGACAGCGTCTGATCCTCGACGCTGTCGCCCTCTGCAGCAGCTTCCGTGGACGGCGGAGGAGGTGGGTTGCTACCGTCTTCCATGCTATCTGACAATCGCGCAACAGCCCAGCTTAGCCGGACATCAAGGATGAGCAGGGTCCGAGACGGAGAGGGAGGTGTGGTGGTGGTGGTGGTGGTGGTGGTGGTGGTGGTGGTGGTGGTGAATTGAAGGTTGGGTGCGGCGCTGGGCGTTGAAGACAAACATCTGCATAAACAGCTGCCTGCTCTCAGTGATCGTCGGCTGCCGTTCTTCTCGTCGATACGCGCAGTGAACTGACAACACAATAGCATTAACAGTCAGAGACAGCACTTCGAGCTGCTGTATCTCTTCTTCTTCCTATTCTCAACATGTCCGGTGCGCCGAACAGTGCTCCGTCGTCCGCGCCCTCGCAGCCGTACACAGACGAAGAAGCAACTCCCGACTCGGCGCCCCCTCCTTACAGCCTAGAAGACACCCCAGCCGAGCCGTCGTCAGAATTCACGACGACGACGGGAAGCAGTACGATCCCCGATCCCGGCCTGACCGAAACCGACGGCGGCTCTGGTTTTGACGATGGCGCGTTTGCGCCGCCGCCGGCCGCGTCGCTCGAGTCTGGAGTGGAGCCCCGACGGTATCTGTACGGCATATTCACGTTCGAGGAGCTCGTTGTATTTCTGATCTATCCGATTACGATCGTGCTCGGAAGCCTGGTCTCTGCCGTATCGCAGCCCCACACATACTTCAGCTCGAAGCGGAATTTCTTCAACGTCACGTTCGTCAAGAACGGCTGGTTCTGGACAACGATCGTGTACATGGTCCACTGCAGCCGACTGCGGATAAGCAGGCCCACGGGTCTGTTTATGCGCTACGCGGTCGCGACGCTGTGGTGGTACCTCTTCACGCAGTGGTTTCTCGGCGCGCCGCTGATGGACCGCGTTTTCCTCGGCACGGGTGGCACATGCCGGATCGGCGAGGGAGGAGATCATAAGGGCTGGACGTCGGTGGGGTGTCGGCATGCGGCTGGGGAATGGACGGGTGGACATGATATCAGTGGGCATTCGTTTTTGCTCACGCACGCGAGCTTGTTTTTGTGGTATGAGATCTTGCCGGTGTGTCTGGAGAGAGGGCCGATGATGCGACAGGCGAATACGAAGGTGAGAGTTGTTTAAAGAGCTGTGGTAAGCAGGCGAGGCTAACGATTATGAATGACAGATTGTGATGTCGCTTTTACTGTTATGGTGGTGGATGCTGCTTATGACTGGGATCTACTTCCACACGTTTCAAGAGAAGGTAGGTAGTCTCTGATCTCTGCTGGTGTCGACTTACTAACTGTTGATGATACTTATAGGTAACGGGATGGCTGATGGGATTAGTTGCATGGGCGTTTGTGTACGTGGCAGTACCGCGGGTGCCGGTTCTCAAGCGGGTTTTCAGTGTTCCTGGGGTGTGAAGACAAAAGACGACGACAGAATAACAAACAGTATACACATCTTTTGAATATCAGAATATCTGGGTGAATCTCAGGTGAATTGGGTAAGGGCTGTGAGTTCGAGCAGCGGTTCAGGGGGAGCGGCAGAGAGCAGCGGAGCAGCAGAGCAGAACAGAGACCGCGCAGGTGGTGATAGGCAGTAGATTAGAAGAGAAGAGCAGTGCAGAGCAAATCCGTGCAGAGCAGAGCAGAGATCAACTGAAGAATAGCAGAAGAAGACAATAAGAGGAAGAGAGAAGAGAGGCACCGCCACACCATCCTCAGCCACACCACTTTCTCGAAGATTCGCCGTGGCTGGTGACGAGCAAAGTTCCGCGTCCTTCGTCGACTTTGTCCTCGACCGCGCTGCTCTCGCGACTTCCTCAGCCTGGTCCTCATCGTCTTCTTCTCCTCCTCCTCCTCCTCTTCTTCTCCTCCTCCTCTCCTCATCTTCCTCAGCAATGAACGACCAAGCTGAGGCCTTCAAGGCTGCAGGCAACGACCTCTACAAATCAGGCAGCTACTCTCGTGCCATCGACGAGTACTCCCGCGCCGTCGACCTCGACCCCTCCAGCCCAATCTACTATGGCAACCGCGCCATGGCCTACATGCAGCTCGGCATGTTCGAAAAGGCCCTCGAGGACAGCAATTCCGCGCTCACCCTCAGCTCAGCAAACCCAGCCCAGTACGCGGCAAACATACCAAAGACCCAGCTCCGAATCGGCAAGATCCTCACCAGCCTCGGCCGCTGTGACGACGCCATCGCCGCGTTCTCCCAGATCCAGCCGCCTCCGAGCGCGGCAGACGTCCAGCTCGCATACGAGATGTCGCGGTACGTCTCCCAAGCCGAGGCCATGGTCAGCGGCGGCAACGCCAGTCTCGCCTTGCACGCCCTCTCCGGCGCAGAGAAGCTGCTCGGCATGAACGTCACCCCGCCCCGCAAATGGCGTCTGCTGCGAGGCCAGTGTGCGATTGAGACCGGCGATTACGACTCCGCTGCCTCAATAGCCGTCGGCCTGCTCCGCGACGACCGTCAGGACTCGGACGCCCTTGTTCTGCGCGGCAGGGTACTCTACGCCCAGGGCGACAACGCCTCTGCCACAACTCACTTCATGGAAGCCCTCCGCGTCGACCCCGACCACAGGCTCGCGCGCACGCTGCTCAAGAGCAGTCGCGAGCTTGAGCGGAAAAAGAACGAAGGAAACGAGGCCTTCAAGCGCGGCGACCTGCAATCCGCGCTCGATCTCTACTCGGCCGCGCTCGCCATCGACCCGGCCAACAAGGGCACAAACTCAAAGCTGTACTCCAACCGCGCGACCGTCAACATGAGACTCAACCGGTTCGAGGACGTCATTGCCGACTGCGACGCCGCGCTCGCGCTCGATCCCGAATTCATCAAAGTCCGCCGGACACGTGCGCGCGCGCTCGGCAAGCTCGAGAGATGGGAAGAAGCCAAGCAGGAGTTCCAGAAAGCCGCCGAGGCTGAACCGTCAGACAGCAACATCCGCGCGGAGCTGCGCGAGGCCGAGCTCGAGCTGAAGAAGAGCTTGCGGAAAGACTACTACAAAATCCTCGGCATCTCCAAATCAGCGGACGAGATCGAGATCAAGAAAGCGTACCGAAAGATGGCGCTGCTGTACCACCCCGACAAGAACCCCGACAACCCGGAAGCGCACGAGAAGTTCAAGGACGTCGGCGAAGCATACGAAACCCTTTCAGACAGTCAAAAGCGCGCCCGGTACGACTCCGGCGTGGACCTGCAGGACCCGGGCGACATGTACGGCGGCGGCGGCATGGGCGTGCCCGAGGACGTGCTCTTCCAGATGTTTGGCGGCGGAGGCGGCGGCGGCGGCGGTGGCGTGCCTCCAGAGTTCATGGGTGGCTTTGGCGGCGGCGGGTTCCCTGGCGGCGGCGGGTTTGGTGGAGCTGGTCGTGGAGGCCGACGAGGACAGTCGAGTTTTTACACGTACTAGTTTCCATCCCCTCCTTTCTCTTTCTCATGTGTATAATTCAGCCCGGAACTTGACCTTTTCTCGTAAAAAAGAATGTCATGTTCTTTTCTACATGTCTATAGTCTGATTTTTGTGTATGCCGGCGCGATGATTTCTTTTTCCATTTTTTTGCCTGATATAACATCACACTGCCTTGCTTTCTTTAGTTGTTTGACTAGTCTTTTGTTTTGTGTTTTATGTATAGAGCGTATTTTTGTTACGATTTACCGAGGTAGCGCGACTGAACAATAAAAGCATTTGTCTTATGTATACTGCATCTACATAGCTTTTCTAGTTTTCAAAGCTGTACAACGAGAATCAGAAATAGAAAAGAAGATTACAACAACTTCTTGAGACGCGCAATCTGGTCAAGCACCGCACTCTTGGACGTTCCACCGATCGCGCTTCGTCGCTCGACGCTCTTCTCGTAATCAAACACCTCAGCGACGACGTCCTCGCCGAATCTAGCGTCGACGCTCTGCAGCTGCTCGAGGCTGAGCTTGTCGATTCCACCCACTTTCTCGACCTCGGCAAGTCTGACGACCGCGCCCGAGATATGGTGGGTCTCGCGGAAGGGAACGCCCTTGCGGACGAGGTAGTCTGCGAGGTCGGTGGCGAGCATGTCTGGCGTGAGCGCGGCGAGCATCTTGTCCTCGTTCACGGTGAGGGTGGAGAGCACGCCGGTCGCGATCTGGATCGAGTGCGAGACGGTGGTGAGGGCGTCGAAAAGGGGTTCTTTGTCCTCCTGCAGGTCCTTGTCGTAGGTCGAGGGAAGGGACTTGAGCGTCATGAGGAAGCCCGAGAGGCCGCCAAAGACGCGGCCGGCTTTGCCGCGCAGGAGTTCGAGCGAGTCCGGGTTCTTCTTCTGGGGCATGAGACTGCTGCCGGTCGAGTACGCGTCCGCGAGGTTGATGAAGCCGAACTCGGCGGTCGAGTAGATGATCATGTCCTCCGAGAACCGCGAGATGTGGTTCATAAACAAAGTGCTCCAGAACAAAGTCTCGACAACAAAGTCGCGGTCCGAGACAGCGGTCAGCGAGTTGGGCACAAGACCGCCAAAGCCGAGACCCTCGGCCAGGAAATCTCTATCGATCCCGTATGGGTGTCCCGCCAGCGCACCACAGCCGAGCGGCGACAGATTCACGCGCTCGATGATCTGCTCGAGGCGCTGCAAGTCCGCGCTGATGTACGTCGCATACGAAAGCAACCAGTGCGCCCATCTAATCGGCTGCGCGCGCTGAAGATGCGTGTACCCCGGCATCAGCACGCCGATCTCGACCTCGGCGCGCGAAACAAAGACGGAGAGAAGCTCCTTGAGCAATTTCTTGAGTTCCGTCAACTGCTCGCGCACGTAGATCCGCATGTCGGTCGCGACCTGGTCGTTCCGGCTTCGGCCCGTGTGCACTTTTCCCGCGATCCCGCGCCCGATAAGCTCGCCGAGCCGGCGCTCGTTCGCGGTGTGGATGTCCTCGTCGTCGGGTTTTTCTTCAAATTTGCCGGCTTCCCATTCTTGCAGGATGAGGTCGAGCCCGCGGTGGATCTCGGACAGCTCGTCGTCGGTGAGCAGGCCGAGCTTGCGCAGGCCGGAGGTGTACACCCGCGTTCCTTGCAAATCGGCTGCGTACATGATTTTATCGTACGGGAACGAGGCATTGTACAGCTGCATCAACGGATCCATTCCGCCTGTTGTCGTTTCAGTCAGTCAAACCTCTGTTATCTCAACCACCGTAGAGAAGTCATTCCATCCAATTCCATCCCCCATCAGCACAATAACATAAACTCACCGGTAAATCGGCCTCCCCAGAGCGACTTTAAATCTTTCTTCTCAGCCATTGAGTATCGAGTTGAATTACGTGCACGCGTAGTGATGAAAGAAGAACAAAGACTCCGGCTGAGATTTATGAATAATTGAGCTCCTCGAAAACTTGTAAACTCTATTTTGCTTGTTATTCTTAAGACGTGTTGTCGGTGATGCGTGGGCGTATCATGACTCTATTTGTTTTTATAACGGATGGAAATAGGATGGTAAATAGCTCATATCATTGCAGAGGACGTAATACATAACCCATAGATAGAAGTCATCCGACTCGTTCAAGAAGGATACACAAAAAACAAAGAGAAGAGACAGAAGACGTGACAAGACAAGTGAAGAACAAGCCAGGAAATCAGTGACAGACATAAAAAAGCAGCTATGCTGCTCGTATCATGACTTGTAACAGGAAAGACATGTCTTGTTCTCTCTACTCCTTATCTTCTCCAAGGACAATCCAGACTGAATGATAAGCAGACGCAATGAAAGCAGGAAAGAACATACGATAACTTACAAACGCCCGTCCTTGACAAAAAACACACAGTAACACAAAAAAACAAACTAAAAAAAAAGCCAGGTACATCTCAACCCTCGCTCTCAGAATCACTCATCTCAATCACAATCTTTCCCCTCATGCGATCGCTCCCGAACTTTGTGTTTGTCGCGCTCGCTCGCCGGTCGTCGAAATCCATCGCCGTAGGGCGCCGCCGCAGCGTCCGCGAGACGTTCACGCTGTTACCCGTGATTGTCACAGAGTTTTTGCCGTTCGTGATGATTTTACTCCGAGTTTGCCGTTCAGGAGTTGGCGCAGCACCTGCGGGATCCGTCGCAGTCGTCGGAGCTGCTGGAGGAGGAGGTGGTGGTGGTGGAACAGCAGCAGGAGGAGGAGGGGGAGGCTGGGGCTCGGCTTTTCCGCGCCGTTTCGCCGGTCGTCCGCGTTTTCCCTTTGCGGGTGATTTCCCGTTTGCTCCATTTCCATTCTGGTCTTTTGCGTCTTGCTTGTCTTGCTTGTCTTGTTTCACAGTTTGCGCACTGTCAGATTTTACCGCTGGAGTGGTCTTGGGCTCCGTAGCAGCTGGCTCACTTGAAGCTGGGGTTGGATGAGACTCCGTTTGCTCTTTAGACGGCACAGGCTTACCAGCAGCAGCAGCAGCAGTAGAAGTAGAAGCAGCAGAAGCAGCAAGGGACGCAGAAACCTGCTCGATAGTAGCACCAGCCTGGGCTAGCAGGTCGACCTTATGAGGCAGCTCGTCAGGGGCCTGGAGCACCAGCTGGGCCAAGTACACAGGATGGACGCCGCCGAGGGAGACGATGTCATTGTACGACAAGCCGGCTACTACCAGCTCCGCCAGGGTCTCTTGGACCTTTGATGCAGTGTCTTTCTGATCAGTCAGAGTCTCAGAATGCGGGGCAGAAGAAGATATAGTGGTAGTCTCCGCGGGCTTGGTACTAGCCTCCGCGGGTGACGGCGAGGACGGAATAGAGACTGAAGAGACAAGAGTGGATAGAAACAGTGGGTGGATATTTCCAAAAGAGATGATGTCGTGATATGACAGTCCTGCGCTGGAGAGATCCGCTAGGGCCGAGGTCACCGCTGTCTGGAGGGTGGGATCAAGGGTTTTACTAACAGAGAACAAGCATTAATCACAGTTGAACAGAAGTCACAAATTATGAAAAAATATTCGCACCTAATAGCTAAACTTATTGCTTCTGTAGATCATCCAAAAGAACAGAACGAGTATCGTTAGCAGCCTCGACTTTAGAAATCACCCCTCCCGCAGAATTTAACATACGTCTTTGCTCAAGCCCATTCGGCGACGGCGTCCGATCTTCCTGACCCCTCTTAACAACCTCATCTTCTGACGAGTCCTTCTCGTCCCGACTGAACGCAGCAGCGACGCTCTGCGTCACTGTCTGCGATGGGGTCCGTTGCTTTGCCCGCGAGCGCATGGCGGCCAGACGAAGTGACTCTAGCGAAGAAGGCGGCTTGGTGGTGGTCATCGTCAGTCTGCACTAAAATCGGCAGGCGTCCGCAGATGATTCTCCGAAAGTGACGGGCTGTTGCTGGTTCAAGAGTAGAATAGCCCCGACGCGTGCTGGTGAAGAGGGTGAGGACGAGTACGCGAGAGCGAGCAAAGGTCAGCTGCGAACACAAACCCCGCTGTCAGCAGCCCTGCCGCCTGTCCCAATTCAGACAGACCCTAACCCGCAAATCTGAGATGGGCTTTTCTTCAAGAGACTTCGCGATGCTGCGAAAAGGTGGCCAGGAAAGGATTTACGCGACCCGCGCTCGACACTACAGTTTTACTCTCTGCTGTATCGGGTTTGCGGCATAGTATGGTAGTAGAGACGTTTTGCTGTTAGTCCACTCATGCTGCAACGAATTGCTTTGGGCGCAAGCCTGCGCTGTGGCCGATTCGCGGCCGCGAGCTGCTCTCGGGTTTCTTTCGGAGCTCGTCGTTCTCAAGATTTCACCTCGATATGGCAACCCACGATGCTCTCCTTGCGGTCGGGGTATCACGCCTCAGCTATGCGACGTCAAGTAGCCGAGACAGAAGTCAAGAGCACTACCGCAGGTTCCGATAATCCGCCAACGTCGAGAATGCCTCGGACAACGACAAAGCAGTCGCTTCGGAGAATCGCGCCGTCGCGGATCCTACCCCACTCGCATCAAGCACTCGTGGCCGACAAGTCATGCGTGGCCTTGACCGTCGCGGACTTGTACGATCTGCCGCGAGCGATCGAGATCTTCCATCAAATGGGCCATCTGCAGGCCGAGATCCTACTTCCGCACGAAGCGGCCTATTGCGCATACCCGCTCCCGAACGGGCAAAAGGCGGATACGTTTGTTCTCAGCAACGGCTCGATAGTCACGTTTGGAATGCCGGAGTTGAGCACGATCCAGCTCGCGGACGAGTTGCGGGCGGCGGAGATTAGACCGTACGCCGTGCGAGAGTCGGAGGATATGGACTACGTCGAACTTCCGCTCGAGGACGGGCAAGACGAAGAGCTAGCGAACGGGAAGGAAAAGGAGTACTATAACATCAAAAAACGGAGCTACATGTACGGAGACGTGATTGTCATCTGTGGCCAGGACCGACTACTCGACAAAGTCGCCTTTGCGTCCGGCCTCGCGCGGTCGACGAAGCTGGCGGTGATCGAAGAGAGTCTTGAGAAATACCTCGAGAGCGTGCGCGACATCACCGACAGACTCGCGACCGGCCGCAAACTGCCCGTGCACGACGGCCGCGAGGTGCTCAAAAAGACAGGCGAGCTGCTCGCGCTCCGGGGAAACCTCAACCTGTACTCCGAGCTCACGGAGACGCCGGATCTGTACTGGTCCGAGCCCGAGCTCGAGACGATCTACCGCGTGATTTCAAAGAACCTGGATATCGCGCCTCGGATCGCGATCTTGAATAAGAAACTCGATTATGTCTCGGAAGTGGTCTCGATCTTGAAGGCGCATCTTTCGGAGGAGAAGGGTGTGCGGTTGGAGTGGATGATCATCGTGCTGATTATGGTTGAGGTTTGCTTCGAGACTGTGCATTTTGTTGCTCGGTACGTTGAGTTTCCGTCAAAGGAGGAGGATTCTGAGGTTAAGAAGAGTGTTGTGCAGGAGTAGGGATCTGGCATTGATTTAGCGTTTCGTTTGTAAATATTTTGTAGATAGCTGATTTGATATGTGGTAATAAAAGAGCCTGTTTATTAAGCTACAACCTGCCGTGTTACTTCCAGATTCTTTACAAATAGCAATCACCGACGCCGCCGCTCATTCTGCTCACTACCCATCTCCCTCTTCAGCCGTATCCTGTCCAACGCCAACAACCGCCTCGCCAGCTCATCAACAGTAATATTCGGAAACGCAGCCTGCACCTCTTTCGACGGTCTCACCAGCGCGCGCGACGGCATCGGATCCATCCGCTTGCGATGGATCTGCGTGAGCAGGATCCAGTGCTCTTTGCTCCACTTGGGATCGGGGTTCGGATTCGGCACTTTTTTGATCGAGCGGATGATTCCGGACCGGGGAAGAGCGGGGAGTTCGGTTGTTGTTAGGACGGTTGCGTTTGAGGGTGTGGGGGAGCAAGCGCGATCGACGGCGCTGGTGCTTGGTGACGCGGGTTTGCTGTAGGCTGGCTTTTCAATTGCGACTGGTGACTTCTTCAAAGACAAAACGTTTGTCGCATTAAGCCCCAGTTCACCCAAGATCCTAGCTGGTTTTCCTTCTGCAACATCAAACTGCTCATCTTGCTTCAGATCTTCAGACTTGGCAGTCTCACTTCTGTACTCGAAAATCGCGGGCGGAGCAAGATGCGTCTGTTTAGCACCGTATGGCGAAGACGACAACTCGTTGATTGTAACATTCACGCTCCAGTTCGGAGCCGGCGACTTCACACTCCCGTCATTCTTTCTCGCTTTCACAGGAGAACTAACAGAATCCGCGCGTCTTCTCTTTCTCGCCGATCCGAGCATCTCAAGCTCTTTCTTCAGCGGCGACACCGCCGGCAGGATATCCAGCGGATCAGGCGACGCCGGTCGTCGTGTTTCCTCATCTTGCTCTTCCTGCTCTTCCTGCTGGCGCGACTCAAGTCTGCGTTTTCGCGCGCCGCTTCTGGTCGTGGCTATCAGGCTCGGAGAGGCCAGGTGGCGGGATTTGGCGGTCGGTGTGGATCGGGAGGTTGGTTTGTCGGGGGTGTTTAGACGGACTGGGATCGTTGTTGTCGTCGTGGTTGCGGAGGGTGCTCTTTTTGGCGCCATGACAAAAATATTCTTCAGAAGCTTCTTTTTTCTTTTAGTAGATACTTGGTAGATCCACGCAGCTGGCGGTGCGAATAATCTTTGCTGAAGAGGAGGTTTGTTTATTTGTTTACATTATTTACCCACATTTGGCATTGAACGTGAGGCGCGCGAATAAGCTTTCCCGCGAAACCTAAATAAATGCACCCGAAGAGAACGGGTTCGTTCGTATATCTACGGTAGTAAGAGGAAATAGAAGAATAGAAGATAGAAGTGTAATATTTACAGAGATAGCAAACTACTGAGCTAAGAAGAAGAAACACAAATAAAGCGACTTTATAGAAAGATGAAAAAATCAGCACCGGTGGGAGAGAAGAAAATATGTTCCTGCAAGTCGATAGAATTGTGAAAACTGTCGTGAAGTAGAGTAATAAAGCGGAAGAGATAAGAAAAATAGACTTGCAGTTGTCTGTGTATGCATATCGTACAAAAATATAGATGAAAAATAGAGAAGTTGTTGCAGTATGAGTTGAGGAGAATCGGAGAGTATTGTCAATCCCGCATCCAGTGCGTGCTCGAGAACACTTTCCACGCCAGCAAAGATAGAAAATAAAAAGACAAATAGAGTAATTGGTTTCGATTATCTGTAAAAAGCTCGTGATTGATTGCAACTCGATGAGTGAAAGGGAGGAAGCGAGGAGGATTCAAGGCAAGACCTCGACGCCCACTGTCTTTGCGGTAGCAACGACTTGTTTGGCGATAGCCTCGAGACTCAATCCGGAGAGATAGAGGTCCTACAGTTTAGCACGAGTTAGTTTCAATCGATTGTCGACTAAGAGCAAGGTGGATGCTTACCTTGTGCTTGATCTTTGCGATTTCATAAACGTGCTTGAGTGAAATCTTTCCCACAGGAGGCTGTCCGTTTCCGTACTCTCCAGCACCCTTGGCAGCGCCGGCAGCTCTGAGTATCAAGAACGAGGTGGTAGGGCTCTTGGTTACGAAAGTAAATGTTCGGTCGGGTTTGATTGTGATCGAGGTCGGGATTGGGACGCCCTTGGTGAAGGTGTTAGCGAAAGCCCTTCGTCATGATGATTGCTTGGATGAAGACAATAGCTGCACATTCAAACAACAGAATAAAGATAAAGAAGAGACTTACAGGAGTATAGTGGGCAGTGCGCGCGTTGAATTCCTTGCAGAAATCCATTGCCTTGACACCCTTAGAACCCAAGGCAGGACCAACAGGAGGCGATGGAGACGCTTTTCCGGCCTCGACGATCAGCTTGACGGTAATGTCTTTTGCCCGAGCCGCCATTGCTACCAGATAATGTAGAGTAGATGGAAGAGAAGGTTGGAAGTAGAGAGAAGGCAGGAGTTCACGAGGAGAAGAAGGGGATGCGGTGCAGGTCGGTTGGCGATGGAGCGGTTCGTGAGGTTTTAGGGCTGAAAATTGTCTTTGGTTTCCTTATTCAGCGCTTCCGAGGAGTTAACGCCGGACTGATTTGGGTTATGTAATGAATTATGTCATACTGTTTTCCCGATTAGTTTCTACAAGATGATATATATTCAGTTGCACTTCTAATAATCGGTCGTAATTCGTCATAATAATGCATCTACGGCATAGTATCGTCCACAATGCAGACGATCTTGCCCATCGACGCGTTCGACTCCATATACTTGTGCGCCTCGACAATCTCAGTGTAGTTATACACCTTATCGATACGGTTGACAAATTCGCCAGACAACAGTTTGGGCAGACAGTACTCCTCAAAGAGTTTCTTGAGCTCGGTTTGGTACGGCACCGAGCGTGAGCGGAGGGTCGAGCCTTCGATACGGAGACCTAAAGGAGGTTAGAGGGTCGTGTTGATGATAAGATATGTAACAAGGGCGAAATTGGAATCATACGTTTGCGGAGCATGGTGCCGATGTTTATTTTATCGGAAATCACACCGCTCATGAGCGAGAGCAGGACTATGCGACCATCGACGGCAGCGACGTCCAAGTTTTTCTGAAAGTACGCCGGTCCGATGAAGTCGACGATGACATCAGCGCCCTTGTTATCGGTCGCTTTCAAGACCTCGTCGACAAACGACTGCTTGTTGTAGTTGATCGGTGTGCATCTGACAATCTCCTGAAGCGCCTGGACTTTCTTGTCGCTGCCTACTGTCGCAAAGATCTTTGCTTCTGGACCGAGGATCGATCGCGCGATCTGTAAAGCAGCGAGGCCGACGCCCGACGCGCCGGCGTGGATCAGCACGTTCTTCACGTTCTCTTTGTTTTTGTGGATCTCGGCAATGTATAGCAGCGCCTGCGTGGCCGTGTACCATACCTCCGGAACACCGGCGGCGGCGAGGAACGAGAGCTTGTTGTCGGGCACGTCGGAGGGGTATTTGGTGAGCAGACGGGTGTCGCAGATGATGTACTCGGCGTATGCGCCGCCGACCGCGAGGCCAAAGACGGCGTCGCCGACTGCGAAGGAGGAGGTTTCCGAGGGACCGAGTGCGGAGACGAAGCCAGCGAACTCTACCCCGAGAGTGGAGGGGGCGTGCGGAGGCAGCTGGGGGGAGTGATTAGTTAGCAAGGGATGAAAGATAGAGACAATTGACAGAGGAGGAGGGTACAGGATAGTTTCCTTCCCGCTGGAGGACATCCATGCGATTCAGCGCAAAGGCGGTGATTTTGACGACAGCCTGTCCGGCTGCGGGCGGGCCTGGGATCGGTTCCGAGTCAGAGATGTAGAGCGAGTCGGCGTCGCCTTTGCCGTTCTTGACGACAATTGCTTTCATTGTGGACATCTTGAGTAGTCTTGGAGAGTTTTGGAGTCCTGGAGTCCTGGAGTCCTGGAGTATTTGGGAATCTACGGAGACGTGCTGAGTAGTGCCCAAACGGGACAGGATGGGGAATGTGGGTGAGATCGGTTACGCAATAGGTGATTAGTGATAGAGCAGGCAGTGATTAGTCATGATTCAGGGTCTGATGGTGACGCAAGCCAGAGAGCCCGCAGATGCTGAGCAGTCTCGGATGGACTCAGGATGGCTCAGATACTATTCAGACGGAGTCGAGCAGCTGCTCACCAGCAAACAAAGATTTTCACAGACTTTGACCTCCGGCAGTTCGGGAAAAGGTAAACAAAAAAGGCGTCGAGGCCATGGAGGAGGCCGACGAGCGAGGAACGGGGTTAGCCGAAGAGCGCTGACATAATCCGCGAACCGTTTTTCTCTTCTTATTTATACCCGCCTTCGCCCTCTTCTTCCCTGTTCTTATCGACACTTCATAGTTGTATCTCTAGTCTTCTACTACTCTTCTCATCGCTATATCAACATGTCCTTCCTCTTCTGCTTCTCCGCCGACGTCTTCCTCGTCCTCCTCGCCATCCTCTTCCCTCCCCTCCCCGTCTGGATCAAGCGTGGCATCTGCTCCGCTGACTCCCTCATCAACATCGCCCTCTGCATGCTCGGCTTCCTCCCCGGTCTTCTGGTATGCACTTGCCTTATTCTACACTCCAGTACACTCTATCAAGTTGACTAACACACCCAGCACTCCTGGTACATCATCGCGCGCTTCCCCGAAGAGCCCTTCATCGACCCCAGAGACCTTGAGGCGCAGGAGTTCAGCAGAATCAACGGCCGCGCCGGCGTCCCCGTCGCCTACTCCCGCGCCGAGTTTGTCTACTCGCCCATCCCCCAGACCGACGGCGCCGCCATCGCCCACCCGCACTCCCCTGCTCCTCAGGAGACCGGCGTCGTTGCCGCTCCTGCGCCTGCCCCCGCCACCCAGCAGCAGGACCCACTCATCGACCTCGCCGGTCCCAGCACCAGCACCGAGGTCGTTCCTCCTCCTTATGAGGAGTACGAGGGTCAGAACGTCAAGGACCACAAGATCCAGCTCAACGACAACCAGTAAACAGGCCGAGGCTTGCTTACTACCCTTGTACTCTACATCTTCCTTTCATCTCCCGGCTGACTCGCCGGTTGCATCTCGACTAATCATCAAGTGCGGCGGCGAGTAATCCCACCGCTCTGCCCGTTCTGCAGATTCTGCTGCTCGGTGTACTTCTAGACTACATGTTTTGCATTCTGGAAGCTTACTTGCTCTAGTCAAAGCTTCTACCTTGGTTCTCTTCTTTTATTACCATTCCCTTCCTCAACGGAGTCCGCACGTCTTTGTGATCACAAACGGAACAGAATCTGGCTTGTGTCATCATAATTTGTGCTTTTCAACAGATCTTTTGTTTTGTCTTTTTGCTGGCCTCTTTTTGTTATCGGTGCTTCTCTTTATTCACTATATATATACTACTCTTTTTTTGTGTTTAAAATTACGGAGTTTTGTCTGGACTGGGTTGGTTTTTTAATCTTTTTCTTTTGTTTGCCTCATACATTTAGCTGGAAGTTCATTGAATACGTTAGTTGTGCAATAAATACGATGCTAAGATAGTCTTCTGTATCATCTTTGTAGTTTACATAGTCCTTCGTTGTCATCTTTGGGGTTTAATTAGATCTAAGCGAGGATTGTAGGTAGTTATGCACAATTCATTAAGCCCAAAATATCAACAAGAGAACATCATAAAACATCTATTCGAAAACAATCTTCTTTGCCTTTTGGTTCGGGTCTATATCCTTATAGAAAGCACCATAGGCCGAATGCTCTTTCTTCTTTGTGTGTCCACCAAACTTCAAGAGCTCTTCCGGAACAGGCTGGTCAGCCGATCTGAGGACGTTAATCAGCGCGCCAGAAAGATGCTTCTCATGCTCGGTAAAGAAGGTGATCGCCTTGCCGGTCTGTCCCGCGCGCCCAGTTCGACCGATGCGGTGGACGTAGTCCTCGGCCGTGAGCGGGAACGTCAGGTTGATTACGAGTTTGACGGCGGGGATGTCGAGGCCGCGGGCGGCGACGTCGGTGGCGAGCAGGAGCGGGCAGGATCCGTTTTTGAAGTTTTCGAGCGCGGTCTGGCGCTGGATCTGCGAGAGGTCGCCGTGGATTGCGGCGACGTTGTAGCCGCGGCGTTGTAAGGTCTGCTCGACCCTGGCGGCTTCTTTCTTGTAGAGCGCAAAGATCAGGATGCGGTCGCTCTTGCTGTTTGAGGACTGGAACTGCTTCAGGACTTGCAGGAGACGCTGCTCTTTGTCGCGCGGGTCCATGACCTCGACGGTCTGCGAGATGCGCGTGTTGGCCTTGAGCTCGGACTCGCGGTCGCCAATCATGACCTTGACGGGGTCGTTGAGGAACTGCGACGCGAGCTCGCGGACAGACTGCGGCCAAGTGGCGGTGAACATGATTGTCTTGCGCTTCTTTGCGTCGGTCGCGTTCATCACGCGCTTGATGTCGTCTTCAAATCCCTTTTCGAGCATGCGGTCGGCTTCGTCGAGAACGAGGTAGGTGATTGCCGCGAGATCGATCACGCCGTCGTTGACAAAGTCGATCAAGCGACCGGGTGTGGCGACGACGATGTTTGCGCCTTTCAATTCACGTCTCTGCACGTCCTTTGGCACGCCGCCGTAGACGCAGACGGATTTGATACCGACCGACTTTCCCAGGTCGTCGAGGTTTTCGTGGATCTGGAGCGCGAGCTCGCGCGTGGGGGAGATGATGAGGACAGAGGTCTTTTTGCCGGGATTGTTGGAGATCAGGTACGAGATCGCGGGGACGGCGAACGCCATCGTTTTTCCTGATCCGGTCTCGGCTACACCGACGACGTCGCGGCCGGCGAGCAGAGCAGGCCAGGACGCGCTCTGGATCGGGGTGGGGGCTGGGTACTTGTTGAGGAACTTGAGCACGCGCGGGTCGAGGACCATGTCGGAGAAGGCCAGGACGGGTTTGTGGTCTTCGTTGCGGGGGTCGGTGATGGTGATGTCTGAGTCCTTGAGGAAGGCATCGATCTTGGATTGAGAGGCAGTGTTCTGGATAGCAGCTGTGGTAGTAGTCTTTGCTTTCTTGGAAGTAGAAGCCTCGGTGTCTTCTGTTGATTCGGCAGGACGCTTTTTGTCTAACTTGTCCTTCTTGTCCTTCTTCTCTTTCTTGTCCTTCTTCTCCTTCTTGTCCTTCTTCTCCTTCTTGTCCTTCTTCTCCTTCTTGTCCTTCTTCTCCTTCTTGTCCTTCTTCTCCTTCTTGTCCTCCTTGTCCTTCTTCTCCTCCTTCTCCGGCTCATCAGCAGACTGAGCCTCCTTCTCCTTCTTCTTCTCTAGCTTCCGCAGTCTCTTCCTCTCCGCCTTCTCCTCCTCAGTCTCATTCTTCGTCTTTGACATATTCTCCTTAGCAGTATTATACAAAAACCTTTGAAATATTTGCTTCACAAAAGGTTGAGTTGAAAGATAAAAAAAAAGGAAAAAAAGTTTCAGGGGAGTCAGTGCGGCGCTGCTGGGACTTTTGATCGGTCGCTGAGGTGGATCCGGAAGGGTCTTTTGGCTGCCAAAGAGTTGCGGGGGTGATGAATGTGTGTTTTGTTGATGTGTTTTCTATTAGAATAGAGCAGATTATTACTGTTTGTATCTCTGTTTACTGCAATTGTCTGAGATACCCAATCTACTCCAGAGAACATTGCATCAGCATAACTGCGCTGCGCTGAGTGCACGGATGAGTCAGATCCGCCGCCTCGAAATTTTTTTGCGTTGTAAAAATTCGACGCTGCGATGCTCTGAGCCCCGGCTGCTGTCTCTCCTCCTCCTCCTCCTCCTCCTCCTCCTCCTCTTCACCTCTCCTCCTCCTCTCCTCCCCTCTTCACCGACCGTAGCGATGGCTGACCAGAGCTTCCTCACTCTGCCCGGCCCAATCGCCTACTCCTCCTTCCGCATCGCCTCCCTCATCTCCTCCATCAACACCGCCGTCAACTCTTCCGCTGTCACTGCCATCCGCGCCGTCTACGTCCACTACGTCGCCCTGCGCTCGCCCGCCCTCCTCCCCAACCATCCCGAGGCCGACCCGTCAAAGCAGAAACTCCTGCACTCCCTCCTCACCTACGACTCCCTCCCCGACCCCGCAGAGCCCGGCTACGCTTCGCTTATCGCGGCCCTCAACTCAAACGCCTCGCACCCCGCAGAGCCCGATAACTATCTCATTCGCGTCGTGCCCCGCGTTGGCACTATCTCGCCTTGGTCCTCCAAAGCCACAAACATCGCCCATGTCACCGGTCTCGTCGACGATTTAGAACGCGTCGAGCGCGGCGTCGCCATCCTCGTCACCGTCCGCAAGGGCTTCCCCCTCATGCAGCATCTCGAGTCGGGTGTTTCCCTCGATGCTTTCTATGACCGCATGACGCAGGTTTGTTCCCCTCTGTTCAATGCTCTGTCTTTGTTTTTCATTGTGAAAATCAATTGAGAAATACCTCTTCTCTCCAACGCTCGGCTCGCTCACATCTCTACTCATCTATAGTCCATCATGAAGGTCGCGCCCACCTACGACGACATGTTTGCAAAGCACGACCCTAAGCCGCTCGTCGAAGTCACCCTCGGCAAGTCCCCCAAAGACCGTCTTGAGGAAGCAAACAAAAAGTTCGGTCTCGCCCTCGCCCCGGACGAAATCACATACCTCACCGAAGCCTTCCACCACCTCGGCCCTGGTCGCAACCCCACCGACGTCGAGCTCTTTATGTTTGCCCAGGTCAACTCCGAGCACTGCCGGCACAAGATCTTCAATGCCGATTGGAAAATCGATGGCGAGACAAAAACTATGTCGCTCTTCAAGATGATTAGAAACACCCACGAGAAAGTCGGCGGCGCGTATACCATCTCGGCATACTCTGACAACGCAGCCGTCATGGAGGGCTTCGACGCTACCATCTTTGTCCCAGACTTGACGACCAAGGAGTGGAACATGGTCGAGGAGCTCGTGCACTACCTCGGCAAAGTCGAGACCCACAACCATCCTACCGCCGTCTCTCCCTTCCCCGGTGCTGCCACCGGATCTGGTGGTGAGATTCGCGACGAAGGTGCCGTTGGCCGGGGCTCAAAGCCAAAGGCTGGTCTTTCCGGATACGCCGTCAGTGACTTGCTTATCCCCTCCTGCAGACAGCCCTGGGAACTCGACGTTGGCAAGCCCGGTCACATTGCTTCTGCTCTCGACATCATGATCGAAGCCCCGATCGGTGGTGCTTCATTCAACAACGAGTTTGGCCGACCGTGTATCTCGGGCTACTTCCGTACTTTGACTACCACTCTTCCCCTCCCCAATGGCAAGCAGGAGATCCGCGGCTACCACAAGCCAATCATGCTTGCCGGTGGTGTCGGAACCGTCAGACCCGCCTACGCGCTAAAGTCCCGACCGATCACTCCCGGCGCCCGTCTTATCGTCATGGGCGGCCCCGCGATGCTCATCGGTCTCGGCGGTGGCGCTGCTTCGTCTGTTGCCTCAGGTGATGCCTCTGTCGAGCTCGACTATGCTTCCGTCCAGCGCGGCAACCCCGAGATGCAGCGGCGCGTGCAGATGGTCATCGACGCCTGCACTTCTCTCGACGAGAACCCGATCCAGTCCATCCACGACGTCGGTGCCGGCGGTCTCTCGAACGCTCTGCCCGAGTTAGTACACGACCACGGTCTTGGTGCAAAGTTCGAGCTGCGAGACATCGCGTGCTCCGAGCCAGGCATGTCCCCGATGGAAATCTGGTGCTGCGAAGCCCAGGAGCGATATGTCTTGGCCGTCGCGCCTGAGGACATTGACAAATTCACCGCGATTGCAGACCGCGAGCGATGCCCGTTCTCGATCGTTGGTACGGCCACGCAGGAGCAGAAACTGATCCTGACTGACAGATTACTCGGCACCACTCCTATCGATCTCGAGATGTCGACCCTGTTTGGAAAGCCGCCCAAGATGTCTCGGACCGCCACATCCCGGCATCTCAAGCTGCCGCCGTTCGACAGCTCTCTTGCCTGCTACGTTGATCCGAACGGTAGACCGTTCCCTGTCGCGCCGACCGCGAGCTCGGCGACCAACGGCTCGAAATCGACAACCGAGGTCGAGACCGGTTTGAAGCTGTCGGACTCGAAGCCCCCCTCGCCACTGCTGACGGCGATCGAGCGCGTCATGCACCTGCCGTCCGTTGGCTCAAAGTCGTTCCTGATCACCATCGGCGACCGCTCTGTTACCGGACTGATTGCGCGGGAACAGATGGTCGGACCCTGGCAAGTGCCTGTTGCCGACGTCGGCGTGACTACGACTTCGCTCGGCGAGGGCGTGATCACCGGTGAGGCGATGGCGATGGGCGAGCGGCCGACGATTGCGCTCATCAATGCGCGCGCGTCGGCGCAGATGGCTGTTGCCGAGTCGCTTCTCAATCTTGTGGCGGCCGACATCAAGGATCTGGATCATGTGCGTCTGTCTGCGAACTGGATGGCTGCGCCGGCACACGACGGCGAGGGCGCGATGCTGTACGAGGCCGTGCAGGCTGTCGGTCTCGAACTGTGTCCCAAGCTCGGCATCAGCATTCCAGTCGGTAAGGATTCAATGTCGATGAAGATGAAGTGGGAAGAAGAGCACGGCAAGGTCAAGGAGTCAAAGGAAGTCACTGCTCCGCTGTCACTTGTCATCACTGCTTTCTGCGGCGTCACCGACGTGCACAACACGTGGACTCCCCAGCTGCGTCGGATCGAAGAGCCCGGTGTGGGCGTGACGAAGTTGCTGCTTGTCGACCTCGCGTTTGGCAAGTGCAGACTGGGCGGCTCTGCCGTCGCGCAGGTGTTTGGCCAGGTTGGCAATAGTGCGCCCGAGGTTGAGTCGATTGTGATGTTGAAGAACTTTATCAACACTGTCTCGCTATTACACTCGATCCCGGATCTCGTGCTTGCGTACCACGATCGCTCTGACGGCGGTCTGTTCACGACCTTGGTCGAGATGGCGTTCGCGGGCCGAACCGGTCTGTTTATCGATCTGCCTGCCAATGGGCCCGACGTTGTCTCTGCTTTGTTCAACGAAGAGCTCGGCGCGGTCTTCCAAGTCCGCGTTGAGGACGTCGACAGATTTGTCGCAATTTTTGAGACCAACGGAATCGATGGCCAGTACATCACCCCCATCGCCGACGTGCGCCCGTGCAAGGACCAGGCAATCACAATCAACCACGGCAACGAGCTTGTCTTTGAGTCTACCCGCGCCGATCTCCAGCAGGCATGGTCTCTTACATCTTACAAGATGCAGCGTCTGCGAGATAACCCAAAGTCCGCGGACCAGGAGTTTGCCAACATTCTCGATAATCACGACCCCGGTCTTTTCTACCGTCTGACGTTTGATCCTGCCGAGAGGCTTTCGTTCAAATCAGAAAAGAAAGAAGAAGAGGCTGCTGCGTCGAAGGAGTTGGCGGCTACTACTCCAATCCCGCGAGCAATGGCAGCGCCCAAGGTTGCGATCCTGCGCGAGCAAGGTGTTAACGGCCATGCCGAGATGGCGTACTCGTTCTACAGCGCGGGCTTTGTTCCCGTCGATGTGCACATGACCGACATCATCTCAGGCGACGTCTCGCTCGACGCGTTTGTCGGTCTCGCCGCCTGCGGAGGATTCTCATACGGCGACGTTCTCGGCGCCGGCGCGGGCTGGGCCAAGTCCGTGTTGTGGAACGAGCTCGCTCGGGAGGAGTTCAGACGGTTTTTCCAGGACCGAAATGATACATTTGCGCTCGGCGTGTGCAACGGATGCCAGTTCTTGTCGCAGTTGAAGGAGCTGATACCCGGTGCCGAGAGCTGGCCGACGTTCCAGCGCAACGCGTCCGAGCAATTCGAAGCGCGCGTGTGCGAGGTCGAGATTGTCGACAGCGCGACCGAGCCGTCTGTGTTTTTGCACGGCATGCGGGGTTCCAAGTTCCCGATCGCGGTCGCGCACGGCGAAGGCCGCGCGTCGTTCGAGTCCGCCGAGCAGCTCAAGCAGTTGACGCAGGACGGGCTGGCGGTCGTGCGGTACGTTGACAACTACGGCAAGATCACGGAGAAGTACCCGTACAACCCCAACGGCTCGCCCGGCGGAATCACCGGAGTGCGGAACCAGAACGGGCGCGTGCTGGCGCTGATGCCGCATCCCGAGCGGGTGGTCTTCAAGGAGGCGAACTCGTGGTATCCGGTTGAGGAGGGCAGGAAGTGGGGCGAGTATGGCCCGTGGATCCGGTTGTTTGAGTCAGCGAGACGGTGGGTCGGTCCATGATCTTGCGGTCCTTTTTCCTTTCTTCTGTTTATCTACAATTCTGCTTCTTTACAATTTTCATATAAAGATATTAAAAAAATAGTTATATACATCTCCCATTTGCGTTTGTACCTTATTCTCCCTTCTCCTTCTTCATACATTATCTATTTTTTTCTTCTTTACTCTTTTCATTCTGTTTCTTATTGTAAATTCAGTTCATGTTTCATATTTCCTATTCACATATGTTTTTTATATTATGGAGCTTGCGTGTTATAATCCATACTTCTTATTACAGGCGGCAACGACGACGACGACGAGATTATTAGAGAGTTGAGGCAGGCGGTGGAGGTTGTTGATGATGTCGATGCATCGTCATGAAAAGTTCGTTTAAATCCCTTTGTTTCTTATCTTCTAATGCAATTATACATTTGAATCTAGTAGTGCACATGTTGTCTTCTTTTGAAGACCTAGTAGACAAAATATTAGATGTATATTATTTTTTTCTATTCCGCGCGCGTCAGGTAGCTCGTCGAGGAGGAATGAAGGACGCTTTATGGCAGGACGATGTACTTCTCCAAATGAGGTGGAATTTCCTGGCGGAGCTTCTTGCTCTCAAGCCAAGATTGGCTGAAAAGGCGATCAGCGTAGCGGTAGGCTAGATTATGCGAAAAAGAGAATCAGTTAGCGAATCGAGTAGAAATAAGGAGATGGGAGGAAGAGGAGAAGACGTACCTCCGTCGCAGAGAAGGGTGACGACAGTGCTTCCCTTTCCAAGAGTCTGAGCCATCTCATAAGCCGCAACGACGTTCAAGCACGACGAAGCACCGAGATACAAGCCCTCCTCGTCCAAGAGTCTATAAATCATCTTAATCGTCTTCTCGTCCGAGATCGTCATCGCGTCGTCAATCAGCGGAATCTCCTGCGCCAGGTTATCGGTCACCCGTCCCTGGCCGATTCCCTCGGTAATACTCGAACCCGCGCGATCGAGCAGCACGCCGCCGGACTTGACGTAGCTGGTCAAGACCGAGCCCGGCGGGTCGGCGAGGAACGCCTTGACGCGGCCGTCGCTGGCTTCTTTGAGGAAGCGCGTGGTGCCGGCGAAGGAGCCGCCGGTGCCGGTCGAGCAGGTGAAGCCGTCGATCTTGCCGCCGGTTTGGGCCCAGATCTCGGGGCCGGTGGTTTCGATGTGCGCCTGGCGGTTGGCGGTGTTGTCGAACTGGTTGGTCCATACCGCGTTGTCCATGCTCTCTGTATGACGAACGGATCAGCAAAGCTCCGACACAGGAGAGAAGAAACTGCTAAAAAGAGAGAAGAGAGAGAAGCTTACCGGCATGGCGCTTGGCCTGGTGGTTGTAGTTCATCGGGTTATCGAACGCGACCGCGGGAACAGGGTGCACCTCGGCGCCCAGCAGACGGAGAAGATCGATCTTTCCCTGACTCTGCGTGTTGGGCATGTAGATCACGCACTTGTAGCCCTTTGCTCTGCAGATCTGTTTGAACGTCGTGTTAGCATGCGAGAGATTGCAAAAATAACAAGAGGAGGGGTGAGGAATGGCGTACGTGGGCGAGGCCGATACCGGTGTTTCCTGCCGTGCCTTCGACGACCGTTCCACCAGGGCGAATGAGACCTATAGATAGAATTGCATTCAGTCATGTTTCCCAAACTATCAAACACGACAATCCTCGTATCAGCCTACCCTTCTCTTCAGCATCCTTGACAACGTACAGTGCCGCGCGATCTTGTACATCAGTTAGTCATCCTCATCCTCATCCACACATCAGAAAACATCCACCCCCTCTCCAAACCACATACCCTTAACAGACCCGCCGGGATTCATAAACTCCGCTTTTCCATAAATATTAGCCCCGGTCTCCTCACTCAGTCCCTTCAGCTTTATAAGCGGGGTATTGCCAACCGCGCCGACAAAGCCGTCGACAGTCAAAGGCGTGTAGCCCGCCGGAACACCGTAGAACCGGCGCGCGACCAGAGGTCTCACGGAACGTAGAGTCGAGCGGATAGACATTTTCCTTTGCTCTTCACTTCAGAATGAGCTTGTAAGAACCCAATGAAATAGACCCGGTGAGTGAAGAGGATGTCGGGGATTTTTTCCTAACAGTCCTCGGGATTGTCAGGAATTAAATTAAAGTTCAGTTACGGAACGGCTCATCGCAACTTTTCACGTGATGCACGGGGTGATGCGGTCTGGCGATCGATTGGTCAAACAAAAATATTCTCGGAAGCTCTGGCTTTTCGTGCGCTTTCGGTTGATTAAGTTGTCCGTTTGTTTCTTCCAGTGACTCTTTCGGAAGAGCATCTTTTGATCAGAGAGAAGAAGAAAGTCATAATGAGTCTAGCACTGCAGAGTCGGCTGCAATTGCGGTCTGCGGTTTCCGCATTGTCTGCGTTCCGGTCGTCGATAATATCCCAGTTCAGCAGGCCGACGGCGACTCAGAAAGCGGGAATCATAATTCCTACATACAGTATGTTTTTCCTCCTTCTACTTCCTCTTAAATTCGTGTATTTCAAGAGTGTGGACTAACTCAGAGGCTTGATGATATCCAGAAAAGAAAGTCCGTCGCAAGATCCCCGTCTCACCACCATCGCTGCTCCCCAAAAATACTCACCCGATCATATACCTGACCAACAAGATGAAGGAAGAACTCGACCCGACCGGCTGGCGCCGAAAGCTCTTTGAACGCAGCAGCGGCATCTGCGTGCGTCCGGGAGACGTCATCCGCGTCATCTTCAAAGACGACACGCGCAACCCGTTCACGGGCACAATCATGGGCATCAAGCGCGCGGGCCTGGCCACGAGCGTCAGAGTGAGATCCGAGGTCGCGCAGATTGGTGTCGAGCTCAGCGTGAAGGTGTACAGTCCTTCGGTTGAGAATTTCGAGTTTATCAGTCGTGCGACGAAGAGGGCGAGAAGAGCGAAGCTGTACTATTTGCGTCCGGACGAGCGCAAGTAGAGAGTGGGATTTGTCTACTGATATTCTTCTTGTTTATTTGTACGTCTTGTTGTATATATCCAGTCTTGTAATGTAAGGGCTGTTCAAATATTACATTCTGCATCTCATAGATATTGGGTATTAAATTGCTGTCGCTACGTATTGCGAATGATAAAATGACTCGAGAATCACCGTCGACCAGGGGAAGCACCTGCATCACCTAAAGTCAGCTCACCAAAACCTTTATCTCATAATATTAAATAAAAGGAGACTTACGCCCTGGAGAATCAGAGATATTGTACAAGTACCGTCCGCTAGCCGAGAAACTCATCGACCCGGGTATAGCAGGCGACGCCAACGGCGACGACGGCGAATGCTTGATTTTTGTGGCGTCAAGAGCTCCGCTTCGCTGGGGTGTACTCGTCGACGACGACCGGGTCGAGGTCTGCGCGCCGGGCGTGCGTGGGGAGCTTTGCTGCTGCTGCTGCTGCTGGGCGTTTTTAGCGATAGCTTCTTGCATTGATTTTTTGATGAGAGGCGAGGCGTGCGGAGACTCGCGGGACGAGCCGAAGGTTTTGACGTATTTGGGGGGAGTTAGTGGTGATGCGGGTGAGAGTCCTTTTCCTATATGACGCGGGGAAGAGGTTAGATCTAGATGTCTGCGGTTGAGATGGAGCTGTGGAGATCGACGTACCGCTGTCGCTGAGGCCCATTAGTCGGCGCTGGTTGGGAGTTAATGGGATATCTTCTAGATTATCTTTTTTGTTGAAAAGCCGTAGCGCGCCGCTGATGATGTTCCAGATGAAGATCACCTGTAGGATCAGACCTGAGAGATGCGTCAGTATCGTTCGCTGGAAGATGTACATGGGAACGAAAGCTTACCAAAGTAGTGTGCTGCTTTTGAGAGCAGTTCGTATTTCAACTCAAACTCCTCAATCCAGTTCCTAATCACAGCAAGTTAGAACCTTTCATCCACCGTCTCTAGACGTTACGAGTACAAAGCATACCACTGTCCAAGCACTTTAACAACAATCGAATACACCGCCAGCGCGACCGCGTTCTGGATAATCTTCTGGCTCGTAACCTGCGTAAACTCCGAGCTCGCCACCCGCTTATTCAACTCGTCGAATGCCGGATGCCGCCATCTGCCTTTCGGGATATCCTGCGGCGTAGCAGGCCGCGAGCCGGTCGGCAGATCAGACACCAGCAGCGACTTTGAGGACGACGACGACGACGACGACGAGTTGGGTTTAGGACTCGGCGCGAGGCGAGAGGTTGAGGAGTGAGAGGTGTATTGGCGAGAGAGAGGAGAAGATGTGGAGGGAGATTGGTTGTAGAGGGATTTGAAGGGGGAGTTGGAGTATGGTGTCGAAGGCAGGTCGTCTTGCTGGCCTCGAGGAGTTCGGGGCGAGAAAGTAGCCGACATTGTAGCGACCTCGGACTATGCAGATAGACAAACAACAGATAAACCAGAAAAAGTCGCGATCAGAGAGTGTAGAATATGTTGCTCGACAGCACTCGTCAATGCCAGCGGTGGCGGGTGGTATACAGTTCGATATCGACCTATGGTTCTGATGTGTCGGGGTTTGTTGACTATTTACGCTTTGAATTGTTTTGGCAACTATTTTTTCTAAATCGCTGAATTGAAGGCCGGGTAACTAGCTTTCCAACTGGCTACATTGTATACATATTCGGTGCTCGTTTCTGCTCTCTTCTTCTGATTGGTATTCTTTCTGTGTTGATTTTGTTTGTAGGAGAAAAGTGAGAAGATTTCTGTACTTCATTTTTTTACTTATTTCAAAAAACTACAAATTCATCAGCACCAGCTCTCTCACTCAAACTTCATCCAATCCTCCCAACTCAAACGCATACACAAATTCTCTTTCTCCCAAGTGGAACAACAAAAAAAAATACTTTTTACTATCAACCTTGCTGTTCAACAGGACTTTCCACCAACAACCGCTGTTTTTGAAATTTTAACGGAGGATAACGTCGACGGTTGACGAGATTTATATTGGATTTGTTATTTTAAGAAAGGATACGAGATGAGAGTGTTTGTTGCTGCGGAAGATTCTGGGAGTCTTAAAGGTACATCAGCCATCTACATTTACCCAGACAAACTTAACTCTCAAGGAAAGACGAGCGAGGAAGAAGAATGAAGAGACTAACGATATCCTACAGACATTTCGTTCTCGTTTGGAACAAATACGAGCGTGAAGGGATCGCGGGCTCCGAATATCACTACATTTGCGTCCGAGGGTCGATCTGCTTTTGTGCAGCGTATGACGTTGGTCAAGCTCAGTGATGGCAAACAAGGCGTACGTTCCTCTATACGTACAAGCAAGAAGCCATGAATGTACAGTACTTTCTGACATTTTATTTTTCTCTAGATCTGTGTTGCGCGAAAAGGCGGAATCGTTCAGTTATACGACATAGACCCGCCGTACGCGCTTCTGAACGAGTGGAAAGGCCAGACTTTACACGGAGACTCGTTCGTCGGACTCGAGCATGTGAATGGGATTCTTTCGAGCGTGACGTCGTCGGGCAAGCTTGTGATGCGCGATTTGCAGTCCGCTGCGACGGCGGCGTTGGAGTATTACGCGGTATGGATCTCTTTACAGGGCTTAAATGCTGAGAGTTGATTAATGAAGGATGCAGCTAATAAAGTGTTTAGTTTATTGGTGATCCTGTGAATGCTTATCGTGTGCACCCCAACCGACCCAACATCATCGCCTACGCAGGAAAAGAGCGCGAACTTGAAATCAGCCAGATCACAAACGTCCAGACCGCCGAGGACGCGGGCGATTCGTCGTCGTCGTCGTCATCGAAATGGTGTGTCGCACCCCCGCAGTATGGCCCGTACAACGCGCACGAGCTGGCGCTGCATAAACTGTGGCGCGCAAAGAACGTGAAGAACGACGAGCTTGAGCTGCGGGTGCCGGTGTGGATCAGCGATATCAGGTTTCTGGACTGCGACCGCGCGGTGGACGCGCAGAGCTTGAATGATTTCCGAGTAGCGGTGACGACGCGGTTCGGACACATCCGGCTGTACGAGACTTCAAAGTCGCGGCGGCCGCTGGTGAACGTCGAGGTGGGCGAGCATCCGCTTGTGGCGCTTGCGCCGACGGCGAAGGAGAACGAGGTTGTCTTTTGCGACACGCATGCGGTCACCGCCAAGTTCGACGTCACGACCGGGCGCAAGAATAGCCATTTTTCGGGGTCGACGGGGTCGACGCTTTGTCTGGATACGTTGCTGCCGAGTAAGATTAAAGAGGAGGAAGAAGAGGAGGGTGATGGTGCCGCGCCGTCGACTTCTGCGGATGTTGGTTTGCTGGCGACAGGAGGTCTGGATAGGTATCTACACGTGTACAACCTCGAGACGAGACAGTTAGTAGGCAAAGTCTACGTCGGCACAAAGTTGTCTGCGATCAGTATCGTTGACGGACAGAGCACGGACGGCACGGTGTCTGAGCGGGAGAGCGAGTACGAGGACGAAGACGGGAAGAAGATGAAAGTGAAGGACGAAGAGGACGCGGCGGGCGGGAAGCGGTTCAAGAAACGGAAAACCGGCGGCGAGGAAGGCGAGGATAATGGGTCGGTGAGCGATCCTGGAAGTACGGCGTCGTCAGCGAACGCGAAGCATGTTCGGTTTGAGAACGGGAGCGAGGAGGAGGATGACGAGGAGGAGGACGAGGAGGCGGTGTGGCGGATGCTGGGCGAGGATGGTGATTTGGAGACGATTGAGATCAAAGCCGATGATGATGACGTCGAGGATGATGAGGAAGAGGAAGAGAGAGGAGCGAGCAGTGAAAGCGCTGCTCGAGGAAGCCAGAGTGCAGGTGGATCAAGTCGGTCGAGGAGTGGACGGAGATCAAGGACGGCTTCGAGACGGAGGTAGATTTACTGCCACGTCGAGGTGAATATATTCTCTATAGTTTATCTACGTAAGAGCCTATGATGTAGAAGAGCTAGAGATATCTACTATCCTGCTGTGCTGTAGAGGACTATCTACATGCACAAGGCTGCTGATAGCTGCCGCTAGCAAAGTACTGCTTTGGCCGTTTCCAACGCGCTACCAATCCAACCCATTGCTTCTCATCATCTACTCTACAATTCTAAACACAAATCATTGCACTTGCAACTTTTTTCTTCAAAATCCAGCTTGCACTGACAACATGAAAAGGCGCGGGTGAAGATAGCGCGAGGTCGACTTTCGCTGAACTGCCCAAAATAGCCACGATTTGGGTCGGGCGGGCGGCGGGTCTATAAATAGAAGTAAGATTTTAAGCGGGGAGGGAGGGCGGGTCGGTACCGGGACGTGCAGCGCAGCGTGCAGCAGCAGCGGCGGCGGCGGCTGGATCTCTGGAATAAAGTGGTCAGTACTGAGATTGGTTCAGGTCGGGTATTTACAATTTGTTCTAGATGACGGAGGTGTACGGTCGTGTGGGTGCAGTGAAGAATACCATTGCGAGGGAGAGATGGTGAGGACATACGTCGAGATCTGAATAAATCCAGGGATGCGGACGAGCGCTAGAATTCTTGTCAAAGGATGGTATGCAAAGCCTATTGGAGATCATTAGTAGCAGCCGTCGTCATGGGATCTCGGTATATTTTGAGAGAAGAAAGGAGGCTCTATTGATTGGAATACGCAATTGAGATAAGCTCAGGTTTGCTGTGAGTGTACAGACAGTACAAGAGGCAGGAGACTCGAGACTAGTCTGGCACTGGTATGGAAAGTAAACACGAAAGCAGAGGGCGGGCCGAGGCTGGATTGGTCTTTATCTCTGGCCGAGCGCAGCCGTTGGAAACAACATACAGCAAATAGAGGATTGTAATGACTGCTCGACCAACCCGCGCGAAGCTACAAACGCGAACGAGGGTATTAAACACAAGCAAGTTACATACGACGGTTGACGTACGAAGGAAAGAAGGGCGGAGAGAGAAGGCCGTGATTCACAAGGAGAGAAGAGTACCGACGGAAGAAAGGGGGACAGGAACCTGATTTGTTAGGCTTTACGAGGCGGGTCAGACGTCGTGTTAACGAGCTGCAGAAGACGAGGAGAGGGGATTTTGCCCGCGACGACGCTAGTTTGCGCTCTTTTGTGTGTTGTTTACACGCGTCGCTATGAGGTTTCTGCTTGTTGCTGTTATTTATTGAGACTAGAATAGAAATGTAATTAAGAGAGTAGAAGACGACGACGCGAAAAGAGAAGAGACAGACTGTGTAGTCACTGCAGGGTGAGTTATAATTAGCTCAGGCAGGTCCTGGGGCAGATCGGAAGTTTCTCTGCAGCCGTGCGTGCCCTTTGTAAACCCAACCACACGGCTGCTGCTCCCTCGACCTGATACTCTCAACTCTCTCAGCCGTGGCCAGGACCCACGCTAGGAGCTGCTGCTGCTGCTGCTAACCTCCATCGACTACCTGCGAACGACGGGTTATGGCCGGACAGTAGCCAGCCAGGAGTTAATTTTAGTTCTCGCAGAGTTGCTGCCCGCCCTCTGTTCCGAGAGAGCATACCCGTTGCTTTCTTTGCGTATTCTGTTTATTCATCATCCGCCCTGTCCCTTAACTGCTCAAGAGTGCCATTTGACTTATAGAGAGCCAGCACAATAACAACGTAGCCAGCACATCTCCGTTCAAGCTCCGACACCGCCGTTCTGTTTCAGATATCCAGCTGCCAGCCGCCCAGGGCATCGAGATTCAGAGCGACATACTACTATAAATTTGATTGTCGAGGTAAATGATTGTACAATTACATTATGGATGAAGAATTGTTTATCTATATTACATCCATGTGACTTTTGCGAAAGATAGGGCTCTCACCCCATCCATCGACTGGTCCCCTATTGCTCCACGAAATCACAAACCTGGCTGGAGTTTGTATTATCCGGCTCTTTTGTCCTGCCGTTTTAGTTCCAAATGGGTGAGAAACAAGCAGCAATCGCAAGCTTCCGGCTATCCCATTCTGAGGCTGAAAAGCGAGCCTTCCAACCGGCTCCGTCTGTCCTCCGTCTGAGGCTGGCTGGCTGGCTGGCGGACCTGCGATAGAGAACTGATAGCGTAGACGCGAACTTTTTCACATGTTTCTCTTTTCTGCTCGCCGTTATCGGCTCGGGGTCTGCTCCACACGCACCTGAAACTGCGCTAAAGAAGAACTGACCTGATCTGACGTCAACTGGCCCCCCACCCCTGAATTTACCTTCCTGCCCCGACGAGCAGGAAAATTCTAAAATTTCGCATCTCGCTAGTTGCCAGCACCTGCGCAAGTCCGTCTGCTGAACTGCGTAGCGTACTTGCTTCTTCAGCCGTGCAGCCATTGTAGTGTATCGGGATGGGGCTGCTGTCCCTGCGCTTTTGGATTTCTGTGAGTGTAAGTTAGAATCCTACTTGTCCTGCAGGTCCTCGAAGCGAGGCAGCACCTTAAAGTTGTCTTATTCCTACATGCCATGATGTCTTTGAATCGAAAGATATCCGTCTAAATATATCCACATATATCTGCGGAGCTGGGCAGGTAGAGCTTCTATCGCGTCTCTGATCTTTTGATTGATCAAAAGATGTTTACAAAAGATGACGTTTACGAAAGATAATCAAATCAAATTGCTAATCTCCATCTCCATTCTAAATCTATAAATATACACTCAACACCCAGCACTTTCTTGCACCATTCTGAGAAAGATATCATCGCCCGTACCAGCGCGCGATTTCTGTTCTGCGACCCGCTCCTCGCACTTCGCCGGTACGGACGCAACGACCGTACTTCGCGCTACGAACAACTATCCCATCCCTGCAGGCTCGTGCAGACGAACGATCATGTCTCGACAAGTCCGTGTAGAGACTAGAACATACGCAAACTTCACAAACCTGCTTCTACCATCGTCTTAAAATGAAGAATGCTCTTCATTTCTCCGACGTGTACGCACACCCTCCCCGCCAAAACCGAGAAACCGCATGCGTATTTCCAGCCGGCTGAGAATCTTCAGCCCGAAAGCATGCTTGCTCAAGCCCCGTCTTATTATAGAAAAAGCTTGATTTTTCTGCTCTGTTACTAGACGCAAATGTCAAATATGTTGATCTTTGTTGACAATGATGGAACGGATACTGACGGGGGGAATGTGGTGATGGTCAGATCATCTGAACGATAGTTTGCCAGATCCCCAGCGACGTACACGATACTCCGGCCATCAACAAGCCTGCTGCTATTTTCGGATCTCTGCTCAAGCACTTCATCTACGCATTCTATCGTCCCTCTTCTGTCCAGCTGCCGGGTTGCTTACGCGATCGATGGGTTCAGCGTCGAATGCAGCCGCCATCAGCAAAGGGTCGAAGCTCGCGAAAACCGTAGTCATCGAAGCTTATTTTATTTTTAGTTTTAGGTTCTAATATGAAAGCTTATGCGAGTTATTCCCAGTTATTCCGGAGGGCGAGGTGGTAACGAGCAAGCTGTGGGAGAGAGCGAGGATATTTTAAGAAGAGAGATAAGAAAATTATGGAGAATAAGATAAGTAAACAATACTAGACAAAAGAAGAAAGAACAATAGTGCATCTCATATCTGCAAACACCGGCGATGACGGCGTGCACCTACATCCAGTCCTAGGCACGGCTGAACAAAACACGACAAATATAGCACAAAACTCTGGCTCGGACTCTGGCTCGGACTCTGGCTCACTAAGCTCAGCTCAGCTCATTTTTGCTTTTTGCTGTGTCCGCACTAAACCCGACCTGACCTGACCTGACCCTGAACCTGCGCGCCGCCGCCGCTGTGGTCTTCTTCTTGCCCGTGCTAGCGCGTGCGAGTATAAAAAAGTTTACTCTAGTTTAGAGTTTGCAAACAGACATACGTGGGCTCTAAAGCGGATTCCTTGGCTCTCCCCACATCCCTTTTTCATTCCCCTTCCATCCCGAAGACAGGAGCGTGTGTAATGAAAGGCGGTCCGTGACGTAATGGGGTGCTGTGTTGTGCTGCGCTGACTGTGTATTGACAGCTGTTTGATTTGATAACAGCAGAGCAGAGCAGGCTAGTGCTGCTATCTTCCCAACAATGGGCTCCTGATCCCGACTATCACAACCCGCTTCGTTCAAACACACACAATGAGAAATAGCAAATCCAACCGTCTAGTGAAGTGGGATGATTTCCCGAATCAGCACTCATGTTTCTCCGGGCGCGCCGCCGAGAACGGATGGGCGGACTACCAGGGGTCGATGGGAACTGGGATGGACATCCGGGGGAAGACAGCAGGAACGGGTAGCAGGTCAGCGGTCTGTTTGTTGTACACGCAGATATAGAGCCAGGCAGCGTGACGCGTTTAATTAAGTTTGTAGATTAAGTCGCTCAAGAGATCTCGGGTTACTTGTTCAAGTAGCAGGCAGTGTACCGTGAGAGCACCGCGTAGTTGCCAGCGTACAGCTAATCTATCTGATCCTTGACCCGGGAGAACAGAAACAAGCAGCACTTTTCTGCAATCACTCAAAAGCCATCAGGCACCGTGTTGCAGGATCAGCAGCAGGCGACGCACGCAAGGATCAGATAGACCAGAGTCAAGACAGATCAGGGCGACGGCACCGTGACGACGGTGGCGATCACTTGCGCGCGCGTGCAAGAAGCGGTGTCTGTTCCTGGCCTACTCGCTGCTTAGCCGAAGTTCGGCCCGTTTAGCTAGCAACAATATATTTATATCAGATACCGTCAATGACTTTCTGATCTCCGTCCTGCGTACGAAAGTGATCCTCCCCTCTCTCGTTCATCTCTGGTTTCTGGCACTTCCCCGGAGGCCTGGTGGGTAGATATATAGCAGACGGCAAACTGTGAAATACGAAAATGAAAGAAAACAAAAGAAAAGAAAAATATAAAATAGCAGCATTTGCGGGGACCACATTAAATAAAAGGCTTATAAACATAGATTAAATTCCTTCCTCTTAATCTTTCGCGTTCATATTATAATTTGCTCATTCGTAAAGCCCAAGCGTAAGCACAAACACAAGCAGCAGGAGGGGCAGGTAAGTAAGTAACAACACGAAGTAGTAAGCAAGAATAAGCAGCACCGCCGGCTACTAGCGGCAGCGGCGGCCCTTTCGCGTCGTCGTCGTCTGCATGACGATGCCAGCCGCACGCGGCAGCGGCCAGACAAATCGAGGAAAGCGCGTTCGGCAAACAATAAGACGAAAAATTCAAACAGAACGTTGAGAAAAAAAAAACCGGTTTCGCGGAGGCTGGCGGAGGGAAGAAGAGAGGCCTTTCCTCTCCTCAGCTCGGGCGAGCCGCCGTGCTTCCCTTCTAGAGATGAATGTAAATAAAAGATTGAACCGTCTACACCTGCTGCAGTAGCCAGTGCTATTTTTCTTTTCCAGCATGTATAATTTCGTCATGTTTTTTTCGGCATTGTCCACCACTGTGGCCGGTCACCCTGATGGTGTCAGCCAAGCCAGGCTGCGGAAGATATAGTGCCGAAAGACAGAGTGGTTTGATGGCGTGTTCCGGCGGCGGCAGGTGTACGCGACGGTGCCGATCCACACACAACCCCAACCTCAAGCGCGAACTAGGTTGTCTTCCTTCTACTTTCGTTTGCTGTTGTGGTTAGCACCGGCCCTGCACAGGCCATCCCGCAACGCAACTTTTTCCGCTTCGGGGATTGACGCGCAGGGCGGGGGCCTGTACCATTTCCTTCCTGAACCCTTTCCTGCCTCGTCTTTGCCGCGATGTTGCCCGTTCTGCCCTCCGTCGCTGCTCCGCGCTGGCCTGCTGTCTCTCCAAACGCGGGGCGGGGGACGGCGTCAGGACGGGATGGGCGACGTCAAGGGACCACCGTCGGAGGAAGGAAAGGATGGTGTAATCGTAATTCCCCCCCTCCCCCGGCGGCGCGATAGATAATCAATCAGTCTTCCAAGACTCAGCAGCAGGCTGCACACCTGCCTCCCCTCTCTCGGCGCGAACAAATGTACAGCGTATCGTCGTCATAGCCGGTCTGCAAGTCCTGTATTTATTGAGACCAGTTAAGGGTCCAGCCGGTGGCGGCAGTCTAGTACCATTGTGATCAGCGTACTTTGTATCGGAGTCAGATTTTAACTTTCGAGACACCGGGTCAGACCGCGCAGGGAGGTACGTAGCTCGTAACCTGCTGCTCGCCTGTGTGTGCCTCTTTTAGTCGAAAAGCTCGAGCCGCGCTGTAACTTTTTCCAAGCGATGGCTGAACGGACTAAAAAGAACGACGGACATCGACGACGACCGACCCGGCAGACCCTTAGCAGGCACTCAAAAGGAAAAAAATAAAAAACATACACCTCCCGCTCTCTGCTCGACGCTGGCTTCCTCTGGTATATATATCCAATATCGCCGGCCGCTCCGTGTTCCTCCTTCCTGGCCTTCTCCTCTTCTGCTTCCTCCCGCTCCCTCCTTCTACACTCTTGCTTCTTGCCCTTCCCAACAGCGAGCACTATGATCCCGCATGTCATCACTGCGTCGGGACGCTCGGTGAGCCTGCTCTGCGACGAACCAACACAACAACAACAACAGCAGCCTCCCCCGCCGCCGCTCAGAGCCCCCACCAGCCTACCTCAGCATCCTCCCGCCCAAGCGCCCGCTCCTCCCCACACGCTTCCGCTGCCGTCACACTCCGTCGCTCACGCCCTTCCGCAACCGCCCTTCCAGCCCTCGATCTCCTCGCTCTCGCCGCCCGTCGCGCACTCCCAGCAGCCGCCCGCGATGCACTACACCTACGCGCGACGGCCGGTATCCTCCGACTCTGCGGTGCAATGGTACCACCCAGTCGCCTCCGCCGCCGCCGTGGGCTACCTGCCTGCCGGTGCGCCCAAAGCCTACGCGCAGTACCAGTCCCCGCCTTCGCATCACCAGCAACCACCTCCCCAGATGCAGCAACTCCACCACCCCGAACAGCAACTCTACGCCCTGCCTATCGTCTCCTACATGCAACCCCAGCACCCTCTGCAACCCGCCTCCGCCGCTGCTCCACCATCCACCGTCGCAGCAGCAGTGCCAAAGGACGCGCCCAGCAGTACACCACCGACCCCGCGCTCGCCGCCCGTGCGTCGAAGCGGCTCCCGCGGCAGCGGCCGAACAGTCAACTCGCGCTCTCCGTCGCCGAACTCGCAGGAGCCCCGGAAGACGCGCCGGTACTCGTGCCACTGCGGCAAGTCGTTCACGACCTCGGGCCACCTCGCGCGGCACACGCGCATCCACACCGGCGAGAAGAACTACGTGTGTCCCGAGGAAGGCTGCGGGGCGCGCTTCTCGCGACAGGATAACTGCATGCAGCATTTCCGTACGCATCAGGTGGCGACGTCGGCCAAGAACGGCAGCGTGTCGAGCGCGAGCGGCAAGGCCGGCCGAAGCAAAGCCGGCTCGGCGTCGTCTGCCTCCTCGGGCACGTTCTTTTCGCCGCAAAACACGCGCAAGCGCATGTCGTCCTCGTCGTCGTCTATGAGCTCGGCGTCGAGCGCGCGACACAGCAGCACGAGCAGCTTACCTACGCGGCAGTCAATCGACAGAGGATATTCGTCTGCCACCGACGACATCAACACGAAGCCGCCGTCCGAGTCCGCGCTGGACTCCGTCTCGCGCTCGTCCTCGACATCCTCTTCGTCGTCGTTCTCGTCGCCGGCACACCACGCCTACCTGCCTCCGCAGAGCAGCACGCCCACGCTCGCGCTGCCGCTGCCTCCGCTCGCGAGCACGGTTCGCATCGGAGAGCTGGCGCGCTCGCCGCCCCGGCTGCAGACGTTGCCGCCTATCTCTTCATTGGCGGCGTCGTCGGGCGTCATGGGACCTATGCGCGTGAGGAGCCCGGGCGGGAAGAGCGATGTGAAGCTTGATGAGCTGGCGTCGATTGCTACGTCGATGGTTATGTGAGGTCTCTCTGAAGATGTTCACGAAGGAGAACAATTGTTTGTTTTTGTTTGTTTTTCGCTACAGCGTTATGGAAAGGTATTATTGTGCTTTATTTATTGTACTATATGTATATTTTTGCGCCGCCATGGAGTGAGAGATCACACCGTGTGCCGGGCACGGGATAACTTGGGATTGCTTTACGTTTTGGACCTATGAATTTTACTGGAGTAGAGATATCTTGCTGCTAATTGCTATTACTTGCTACTGCTATGACGTTATGACCTTGTGTTTTTCGGTGGGACGATATATCGGATCTATTCTTAGTTGATTTATGATTACGAATGACGAAATATTGTATACATACGAACTTCTTGTACATTTTATTCTAATATACTCATTTCTCGCAGAACGAGCTGCTATCGCCTATAATTCACAATTATCAGGATATCTTTACTCGAATCAAGCTAGTAGACCAAGAAAACAGTCAAACGAGATTAGCCAGATCTGAAACTGGGCGACGACTAATCCTTACAAATCAAAACGCCAATGCTGTGAAAACCAATCTTGCCCATTTATCTAAATTGGAGTCGCCGGCGAACATCACGATCGCGCACTAATATCAGCTGGCGGCACTTATTTATCACCGCTAGGCCAGATAAACACAATGCAACCTTACACACGGACCGGGCACGGGCATTTTCTTTCGAGATTGGGATACCGAAATTGTATAATTTCGGCACCGGCTGAGCCGAACTAGAGAGTGACTACGTAGGGTGCCAAGGCTAATATGGGACGGTCGAGGGAGAAGGAGAGGTAGGAGAGGAAGGGGGGCGGGGTAAAGAGGCGAGGGAGAAGTACGGATAGCGAGGAGAGGTAGTCAGTCATAGCCATGACGGTGATTCAACATCGCCAGTCCAAAAGTCTAGACAACGCCCGTCATCACCGCATCTCTCTCTTTCTTTTCTTTCGCATCTTTTTTTTCTTCTTTTCTTCTCTTCATTCTGATCCACCAAAACGCGGGTCGATCATCTGAAAGGGTGGCTGACGCGCTAGCAGCTTTGAGTTTGAGCCGCTGTACACTAGATTCCTCTCTATCAACGCCGAGAAACTTGCTCTTGGTTTTTTCTCTCTTATCCGGTCTGTTTCTCGTCAACAGCTGTAGTCATATATATGATCTATATGATCTATATGATCTATATGATCTATATGGCCAGTATACAGCTCGTGTGGGACAGTGTTCCCGGCGCTTCTGCGCACCAGGATAGAACCAACGCACGCGTGATGTTTTGGCCATAGGCAAAGTTAACGAGGCTAAAGTTCAGATTTTGGCATGCCGTCTCCAATCTAATCCCTCTTTTCCCTCTCTAATCGAATCCTTCTACACCTTGCTTTGGTTTTTTAATGGACGGAGGTGTTGTGACTCAAGGCATTGAATGAAATGCAGCCCGCGTCTGACCTAGCGTCGCGAGCAGCTGTTTTGGTTCCGTGTAGGTGCTCTCTGTTACTTTCATTGTTTGTCAGGCCTGTCACGATCGAAAACCAGGACTGTTCTACGTTCATACGTGCGCACGCGGGGCCAGAGCCTTGCGTCAGAGATCAGGAGACCCTTCTTCCTTCTCTCCCTGTCTCGGATAACTCAATCCTCTCATAACTCTCGCAGAGACGCAGGAAAACACTGTTGTCAGCTGTCTTTCGTCACCGCCGCTGATATCCGGGATTTGCCTTTAATCATAGCAATCAAATTAACTGCTGTGGCAAAAAGTAAAGACTTTCTCTTCCTCCTTCTTCGCTTTTTCATTTCATATTTCACAGCGGAATCAACATATCCAACATGCTAGAATTTCAACCTATTACACATGTAGTCAGTGCCATCCATACCTTACCATCTATGACCTTCCATTCCGCTTCGCAGTATCTGATTACGCATGCAGACGTGCTGCGCTAGTCTCTGTGCCCGGCCGGAACGGAACCACGGCCCGCACCGCAGCCCTGCAAAGATTCTCCGCTCCTACCATCTTGTCCGCACGTACTCAACCTAATTCATCTCTGCAAGCACAGGCTGCTCGCCGCGCGATAATCTCAGCAAGTCTGAAACGAACATCGAGCGAGCCCATCGCGAGAGTTTTTCCTGGTGCCTTAATTTTTAATTCTTGCAAAGCAGGGACGGGAATTATTTCCGGATCGCAGGGTGGAAGGGTGCAAGAGGGACATGGCATGGCCAGAACGGGGTGTGATGAGCGGAAGATACCGCGAACGGGTCTGTCGTCAAAAGGCCTAGGATCTCAATCTTACACCGCAAACGCATGGCCCTCCTCCCCAAATCCAGGGATCACACACCTGCGCCTACAAAGCAGGTCAGGTATTTAGCTTGCACAACATAGCGAACACGAGAAGGTTTTTTTTTGTATCTCTTTGTTTTCTTGCGATCTGGCTCTGCTCCGGTTCTGTGGTCGTGCTCGCACTCTGCATCTCTTTTTTTTCTCTTTGTAGTCGTGCTGCCCTTGTATTACATGTTGTCTGACTTGCGACAGTTTTTTAAACTTTGAATGCGAATACGATCAGTCAGAAAGGGACCACAAGAGGAAAGGGACCGGCGGATGACCTCATTCTCCGGCCATCTCTACTACGCCCTGCTTTTCCATCAAGTCTTCCCTTTTTAAGGTCTAGCAGTATAGCTATGAGGAAGTTGAGGTCTATGTAGTACTATATCTCTTCTACAAGTGCGTGGGCGTTGCTGTCGCTCGTCTGCTGCGCGTTCCGAGACCGTGATCGGCAAGTGCCGTCAGCAACCACAGCTATGCGTCGGGCACACGCGCACGTACAGCTGTCGCCTGCTCAATGCATCACCACCGCCACTGCTAGTAGTAATCATCCCCACTTACAAATCATGCATAAGAAGGAAAAGGGTCAGAGTGATCATCGTCCTCATCGCAAGCCAGAGGAATCATCAGACTGCCAGATCGGAAAAACACAGGCGGAGAGTACGCCGTCGATCGTACCTGATTCTGATAATAAGTCCGTGTCTTCCTCGCGAGATAGCCGTTGAACAGTATCGACCAGGAGCCGAGCCCAGCTTCTTCATTTGTGCTGCATTTCAAACACCTACAGACGAGTTCCGGCAGGAGAGCAGCATGATATATAGCACATCTCAGTTTTCTGTCCTTGCTTGCCTGCAATTTCCAGCCGTTCGCTCTGTCGCTGAGAGACTAGGCGCAGAGGCACAGAGCAGGGAGGTACTCAGCCATCGACCCTGTGCTGCGCGTCAAATCTGTCTCAGACACCCGCGCCATTGAGGCCTCCGTCGCGTGCGTCCATTGTTGAACTCGGCGCTGTATGAAAGGAATCCCTGCCATGCGCCTGATACACGCAGAAAGAGAGCCTCTTCAGTCATATTCCCATCTCTCTGGGCCTCCAAATCTGCTCGGCACTCCCGATCCTCAACCCGCTTTCACTCGAGAAAATCAAATAGTAACTCGCAGGACGAATGACGGAGGCTGCCAGCACAAGCTTTTCCTGATGTCTTATATATTACGTCTAATATGCCTGCCTGCCCTCAGACATTCGCAAAATGCCTGTGGAAAAACGGCTGGCGAGGTGGCAGCGGCCTAAATGGGTATATTTTGCGTTTTTAAAAAAATCCGATGGGGTCGGTTGGGTCGCTTCGCGCACCCGCCGCTTCGATAACAGCGCACGCACGGCTGAGTCTGTCGTGCTACTTTCTACTCCTTACAATAGAGGATTTGATCAGTAATCTTTTTATAAATGAAAAAGTGAATAGAAGACACTAGTTTCTTACAGAGCGGAGGAAAACGAATACTGCCTGGTCAGCTAATGGGCTGGCGAGACGTACACACTAGCCGTATACACTCAGGGACGGAACCGATCAGTCCTGACCCGACCACTTTTTTTTCTTCCAGTAGCAGCAGAATCTATGACAGCAAGGGAGAGCGATATACCTACAACGGGACTGGTGTACGGGTCTTAGCCTTCCCATCTCTGGGGCAAAATCTGCAGTGTACCCGTCTGTTGGCGGCAGCAGCAGGCCTAAGCAGCTGAGTTGGAGGCTGCAGTGGAGACCCTGCAGCAGTGAAGAAAAATTGCTAAAAGCGGCCAGTGTGCTCTTGCTGCTGCTGCTGCCTGCCGCACGCAACTAAACAGGACGCAGGAATCGAATGACTAGTGATCAAAGAGTCTCAGACAAAAGTGTCGATGCGCTGAACAGCAATCGTATCGCGGTGTTTCAGATGGCCACCGCTCGAACAGATCCCTGTTCATCGTTTTCGTGTCTTTTTGGCTCGGGATCTAGCAAATCACATGACTGTCCTGCTGTGCATAAGTTCAGTCCGGGTGAAGACATGTGGAGACATAACACGGACTAGGGTGATAAAACTAGAGAAAATGATATTAAAGTGTCTCAACGTTTTGCGAAAGATACAAGAGATACAAGGTCGAGGTGCAACTCGGTAACGGAGAATCCCGGCCGACGACCCAGAACAATTTGGTTTGCACTGATAAACAGAACTCTTTTCCTCACCGATGCGATAAACAACCATCAAAAATATATCGCGTCCTGCTTCGCGCCGTGCTGCCACCGCCGTACCCAAGCTCAGGAATGGATGGCAGCCGGTCGACGGTAACTACCGGGGGCCCCGATGAGCGGGAAGCTGCCGTCATTTGACCTTTTTCCCAACACGACGACGACGACGACGACCTGCCTGCCTGCCGTCAAACTAGAGAGCAGAAAAAATAAAACCCACCGCGCTGGGTTCTGGCCTGGTTTTTTTCCGGCGCTCGCTAACTGAGTAGTATTTCATTTGCAGCTCAGTAAGGGTCCACCCGCGACCTGGAGGTTTCATCACTAATACATTAACTAGCTTTTTTGCTCGAGTATGCGCTACCCTCTTTCCCCCCAAACTATACCACACCAGCGGCATAGATTCGAGCCAGCGCCTGTCTTGGCCGTTTGATGATCAAAATGATAAAGCCGACCCTGAACTGAATTTGCTGGCAAGCGAGCAGGTTGGGCAGATTTACTGCTAATAATCACGCAGACAGTCTGCTTTCGTCGTTTTCCTCGAACGGCAACTAATTAAAACTGTGCCTTCCTCCTTCTCTCACTCCGTCAATAAAATAAATTAGAAACATAGAAGATAGCAAAGCCATATCGCTTGCTTGCTTGCTGACGTTATCCACCACGCGCCATCCTATCAACAGCAGACTAAATACCAGTTACGTCCAAGCTTAGCGCTCATTCCAGATAGGCTGCCTGCCTGGCTGCTCTCAACGAGGGAGTTAAGTGGGTGTCGCGTGCACAGTTTCCGAAAGCCGCGCTGCTTTATCGAGCTGTTACATAACCCCGAGCGCGTCCTTCCCGGCTGGCAGAGGTGAACAAACATCTAGGCAGGAAGCAAGCGACTATTGAGTAAGTCCTGCTGATGAACTGCTTGCTGTCTGTATGCGAATGAAGATGCACATAAATTAAGTCAAGGCAGTATCGCACCTTCAGCGTCAAATCCATTACTTAATCAATGAGGTAATCTCAGGATTAGGGTAACGAATAGGGAATCAGCCCCCCTCCGGCCGCTGGCAGGCGCACTTCCAGCAGCCGACAGACATCGCGCCAGAGCGGAGAGGCGAGGATAACGTGATAAGCTGAGCTATCGAGAAGCCAGTTGCGAAAATGCATTATGATCTGTAGATGCCGTAGTTCGTTCTTACAGCGATGAATAGAAAGATCTAGTCCATTTCTGCTTAATCAGGCAGGTCCCCTCTCGGCAAAGAAATAAACAAATAAGGTAATCTCCAAAAGCAAAATCGAAATCATTGTTGGGCGGCGCACGTCTAAATTCCTGAACTGTCTCTTTCTCTACACCGCGCTCACGAACCAACGATTTCGATAACAGGCCGTATCGCTCTTATCCCTTTCTTATTCACTGCTTTATTCGGTTCGGGATTTTTTTTGTTTACGGACGAACGAGGATTAGGCTTTCTTAGAAGCGAGGTGATTATTCTGATTCTTCGTCGCCGCTGATAGCGTCTGCTTTTCCGTTTCCATACCGCCGCGCACAGTCTGAAGCTCCGCGCTGGATTGCTGACCTCGCCACTTCGTACGTGTCCGTCTACATCCAACATCTTACGTTGTCTATTGCAGCACTAAAAGCAGCTCATCAACAGGAAGCGAGCGCGATAGTATATGAAAACAACTCACGAGAGATCTATTGCCACTACCCAGTCCCCGACTCTACGCCTAGTTTTTGCGGAGTAACATCATCAAAGACCGCGTCGCGTCCTTTATCCACGCAGAAAGTACATTTATACAGTTCTCAAGATGGCCTTGCTCTCAAAACAGGGGCGTATCATTACGCTTCTTATCATCGACTCGCTCTTCTTCTTACTTGAAGTCATTATCGGTATGCTATCGTTATCGTTCAAAACTCATCGCGGAAGTCTGCCATCAGGTTGCTAAGATAGTCACTACAGGTTATGCGGTCCATTCACTAGCACTAGTCGCCGACTCCTTCCACATGCTCAACGACGTCTTCTCGCTCGTCGTCGCCCTCTGGGCCGTCAACGTCTCGAAATCACGCGCCGCCTCCGCCGAATACTCCTACGGCTGGCAACGCGCCGAGATCCTCGGCGCGCTCGTCAACGGCGTCTTTTTGCTCGCGCTCTGCCTCACCATCTTCCTCGAGGCCCTGCAGCGCTTCGTCGAGCCGCAGACAATCACGAACCCGAAGCTCGTCTTCGTCGTCGGCATGGCGGGCTTGTTTTCGAACATCGTCGGCCTGTTTCTGTTCCACGAGCACGGACACTCGCATTCGCATGGCGGCGAGGACCCCGTCGATCGGATGGAGATCGGCGACTTGCTTCCCGAGGCCGTCGTCGCCGAACACGAGCACGCGTACGAAGACCAGCAGCGCGCGGCCGCGTCTGCGCTCGGAAGTAGCCACAGCGACGAGACCAGCAGCCTTGGTCCGGACGATAGCGAATCCACGGGACTGTTGTCGAACGAGCCTGCTCGCGCGAACGGCGCGCGGGCAAAGAAGGCGGGCAAGAAGGGCGCGCACGGCAGTGGACAGTCGCTGAACATGCGAGGCGTGTTTCTGCACGTCATGGGCGACGCGCTTGGGAATATCGGTGTGATGGCCAGCGCGCTGTTTATCTGGTACACGGAGTACTCGTGGCGGTTTTACTTTGACCCGCTGGTGTCGCTGGTTATTACCTGCATAATCTTCACATCCGCGCTCCCGCTCGTCAAATCCGCGAGCAAGATCCTGCTGCAAGCGGCCCCGAAGGGTATCGACGTCGACGACATCAAGACCGAGATCCAAGCGATGCACGGCGTGAAGTCGGTGCACGACCTCCACGTCTGGATCCTGCGCGAGAACCTGTACATTGCGAGCATGCACGTCAACGTGCTCTCGTCCTCGGCCGACGACTTTATGACGCTCAGCAACACGATCCGCAAGTCGCTGCACGCATACGGCATTCACTCCGCTACCATCCAGCCCGAGTACCAAGGTGCGCCGTTGTCGACGACTCCTGTGTCTTCGAGCGGAACGGCGAGTCCGGATTGTATGTGCGTCGAGGGATGCGACCAGGCTAGTTGCTGCGTGGACCCGCAGGCTGCGCTGGAGGGCAACGGGCATTCGCATTCTCACTAGAGATTCGTCTGACGGCTTAGATGATTAGAGAATCATATACACATGCATTTTCGTATCCGAGGCTCTAATCGCTTGTTTTATTAAGGAGAGTAGTACGAAGACTCACAAGTTGAGCATTTTCCTCCTTTCCAATCGCACAAAACCTTCACTTTCTTCATTTTGGAAATTCAACGCGGTCATCGCTTCTCTTCCTCTCTTTCTCCTTAAACCCACCTCGCAAGGAGCGTTTACATCATTAGCCTGAGCGACAACCTGATCATGAAAAATTGGAGAGCGTTGTTTTTGGGAAGTACGCGTGCTTCCGCTTATATGATAAACCACGATACACGGTTGTTACTCTTTGATTTGTTTTCCTAGTTTGTTAGTTTTTCTGTTGTTTTGTGTGTGTGTTGATTACTTTTGTTTGCACAACATGCAGACTTCTTAATGAATATTTTATCACTCTTATTCTGGATCTATATAGCCTTGGTGCTGCTCGTGCTGTCTCCTCAGTTTTATATCGAATTGCTGTGGGTGCTGTACGCCGGACCGACACGGATAGAGCATGATTGAATCAACTGCCTCGGAAGTAGAGTACGCCAGCGATTACGCACTGCCAGAATCAGACTTCCAGTGACCCGTCCAGACATCAAGCTCGAGACCAACACAAGTCCAACCCGACTCGCTAGCAGAAAGACCGCGGAAAGTAAAGGTCAGCATATAGTAGTGCACGTACACGACGCTGACCTCTTAGCGATGGGAAGGTAGCGGTACCCCGGCGTACCTCTCTTCCCGGAGAGGAGTCGTGAGAAGGAATAACTGCTTTGCTAGATATCTACGTAATTTCTGGGCTCACTCGGGTCACCAACTTCACAGCACGCGACCTCGACTTTTACTCCAAATCTATCTGCATCTTCCCAAAACACATTCCCAACTCACATCTCCACGCTAACCACCTACATATCCAAATACGATTACGATCGAAGCTAAAAGCCGATATTACCTGCAGAACGGAAGCAGCTGCGGACAGGACTACGGCACGCGGCGTTCTAGAGTAGTTTTTCGCAAAGATGTCTCGGTGCCGTTCTCTGTTCGCACGCTAATGCGCGCGCACGCATGGCGGGAGAGACAAGAGACGGCCTACATGCTCTGCATAGAAGTACTTCCAGCTTCTTTGCGTTCACGGAGCGAAAAGAATGGGGGCATCAGCACGACAGAATATCACCGGCGCATAGGAGCACATTTGCTCCGCCTTGTCACCACTGTCTTTGAAGAAGATATGAAAAACACCGGATCTTGTCGATATCCTCGGTCCGACGCGGTTCCGACGCGGCCCGATGCGCGATGCGGCGCGGAATAACTTGCAGCGAGAGAAGAAAAAGAGAGAGAGAGAAAGTTTATATGCAAAGACTTCGTTGGAGGGATGCTTCTGTGGCTGGTGAACCTGCGTGTGACCCGCTGCATCATCATGAATTAAATATCGCATAAGTTATTCCCATCTCTGTATTTGCTCACGAATGCCTTTACATCTCTGCTTTATAGTCCAACGGCATCTACTAAAACCGCCTCCGAAATAAAGGTCAACACGGGATACGACTCCAGCCACGGCACGTCAGTTTCTCATTCTTGCTCATCTCTGGAATGGAATCCTGCCAGACGGGAATAATTAAACCTAATCAGGAAGGGATGTTAACTACGTCATCTTTCAAAAGTTTTCGAATTACACCCAGAGGAGAGAGATGAGAGGGATGGATGTAAACATAAACAACGACAGCAACGTAAACAAACAACAAGCAGTATTGATAAGGATTACGATTGCGAATAAATAAATACAATTATGAAGCAACTATAAAGCGATAATAAATAAATACAACGCGTAGCAACTTCCACTTCCACCCCACAAACCACCCATCCTCGCGAGCGATCTCATCTCCCGTCGCTCTGCACCGATTGACAAAAAAATCAACCAACCAATACATTAGTTTTGTTCGTTCCCGGAAGTGATTCATTCCCATTATTGATTAACAATATATATACTTGACGACAACCCAAAAAAACATTAGAAAGAGATATGAAATGAAGACGTACTTCCATGTCTTTTTTTCACAAGCCCAAAAAATACCGGAGAACGAATACATGCAATTTGAAAACAAAAGAATGTTGTGAAAAAAAGCAGTGTGACAAACCCAACAAAAAGCACATAATTATAGACATTTTAGTGACCTGGAAAATTATAATAACAAGAAAAAAAATAGAAAACACCAACTCGAACCATGCATAAAGGATCATCCGGTTATGAGCATCATCACATAATAACACAGTCCTTGTTATCAGCCTCCTTCTCCTTCTGCCCTTGAGTTTTCGCCCCCGTAGAAGCAGCAGCCGCCGGCGCGGCGACCGTCGCGTTCTCCTTATCCTTCGCCTTCCTCTCCTTCTTCTTCTTCTTCTCACCCTCTTTGCCCTGCGCATTCGCGTTCCGCCCGTTGAGCACGTTCAACCTCGTCGTCGCGCGCTCCTCGCCATGCTCTGCCGCGCGTGTATACCACACATTCGCCTCGAGCATGTCGCGCTTCGTGCCGACTCCGGCCTCGCAGAAATGTCCCACGGCAAACATCGCCTTGGGAAGACCCACTTCGGCCGCCTTGCGCGCCCACTCAAATGCTTCTTCCTCGTTGCGCTCGAGCACCGACGGCGCGCCGACCATGTACCATGCGCACAGCGACAGCATGGCTTGTGGATCTCCGGCCAACGCGGCGATGGTGTAATAATGTACTGACAATGCAGGATCCTGAGGACACGTCAAGATCCCGTTTTCGTAGGCGTACCCCAGGCGAGTAGCTGCGGGCGCATATCCGAGTTCAGCGGATTTGACATACAGCTGCGCAGCATATGCTTCATCGGGAATAATGATATCCAAAAATCCCTTCTCGTAAATCCCTGCAAGCTCATAAGGCGCCTGCGGGAAGATCTCGTTCGCGGTCTCCGCAGCGCGCGACAGCCATCTCACACCGTCGCGTTGCTTGTGCGCAAGACCGAGCTGATTGTAATAGCACGCAACTCCGAGTTTCAGCATCGCACCAGGATGGTTCTTGGCCGCCGCCACGCGCAAAAACTGCACCGCTTTCCGAACATCGGTCGCAGTGCCCCATCCTTCCTCGTAGCACAGCGCTGCTCGGTAGGCCGCCTCCGAATGACCGTGCTTTGTAGCCGAAACAAACAACACAAACGCCTCACGCAGGTCACGACGGCCAAGAAGACCAGACGATAGGGCGTCCGCCAAAAGATACTGTGCATCGGGGTGACTCCGATCGGCGAGTTTCCGCAGCACGGCCGCCGCCTCGCGCAGCAGCTTCTCGCGCTTCTTGGCCGGATCAATTGGCAGCGACGACGGGTTCGAGAGTCCGTCAGACTGCGATCTCGTCATGCCCGTCGCAGCAGTAGACGAACTCGCCATCGACGTCATTGGCGTCGACGTTGACTCGTCGGCGGTGAACATCGACGGTGCGCTGTGGATCGAGCCGCTACTGCTCTGCGAGGTCGCTGACATTGAGCTCTGAGATTTGTGAAGAGGCTGTCGACCGAGTCCGTTTGGCAGACCATGCAACGAGCCTGCAGAGGGAGGGCGATCAATGGGTTCGTGTGGAGAAGAAGAAGAAGACGGCTTGCCACTGGTGGTGCTGCTGCCGTCGGGGTTTAACGGGATGGTGAGCGCAGATCGGATGAGGAACTGCGCGAATTCAAACTGCACGGTCGGATCGTTCGTGCGCTTTGCGTTTGCTCGGTAGAGCTCGAGAGTCTTGTCGTGTGCGACCAGTGCGTGCTGGCCTGCAGCTCCAAGAGAGCCAATGAGATGCGCCTGGTCGAAACTTGCAGGGGGCGCAACAGACGGCGTGCGGCCGTGGTAGCTCGAGACCGGCCGCTGCTGACCGCCGCCGGAGCCGTAGAGCGAGACAGACGAGCGCGAGCCAGGCAGCATCGGATAGACAGACAGACGGTTGGGCTGCGCGGAGGGGACGGGTGCGCTCTCGGAGAAGGTCATGCTGGAGGACGAGGCGAGCGGGAGCTGAACAGGCGAAGAGGGCGCGGAAATCGAAGGGCTGTCTCTCCTGTGGCCCACACGGAGCCCAGCCGCGGGGGAGGCATTGAAAGAGCGGCGATCGATAGCAGACGGCACAGACATGGCCAGTGTTGTCGATGGTGCCAGGACGAGGGAGGTAGTGCTGCAGGAAGCAAGGAAGAGAGGGCAGGAAAGAGAAGTGTCGAGCAAAAGAAATGTCCTGCAGGTGCGCGAAGGAAGAACAGAACAGCTGAGTTTAGCGGGCCAAACGGCTGCTGGTACCCGGACGGCGCCAAAATAACGAGCCGCATGCACGCAACACGAGCAGCGTCTTATTCTGGGCGCGTGTTCACGGAGCCTTATAAATAGAGCATGGCAGGGTGGCTGGCGCCCTTAGCCACGCTGCTAACGCTTTCAAGCCAGGGGGCGTTTTGGTTTCGAAAGTTGCCATTTTGGTGCTCGTTGCCCAGCAGCAGCAGCGTCCGAAATCAACTCTTCGTCATCGACGACAATAAAGAAAGGGCTCTTGCGTCACCGGGTATTTAAAGATGCAGATTGTACAATGGCTGTGGCGACCGTTGCAGTCTTGGCGAGGTCTGTCAACAGATCATTGTGCTCGCTTTTAGATATCCAGGCAACTACATCAACATCTACATCCACATCTACTCCACATCTACTCCACATAACCTACACATCTACATCAACAACACCCCACAATATAATTGACATGATCTATAATATTTAATTTGACGCCTGACCCGTTGCAACCAACCCACATAATTCTTCCAACGTGCCAAATGGAACTGTACAAAAAAGAAGGCATTACATGAAAGAGGCAAAAACACAAACACAAAACTGCACAATCGACAGAATGACAAGAAAACAAAAGAAGAAATACAGATAAAAACAAGAACTTTGTACGAAACAACAAGCGTTCAATCGAAATAGAATACATCAACAAAATCAAACAAAACATTAGAATAAGAGCAAAAACAAAACGAGCCACGTGTTTTAAAACTGTTGCTGCTGGTTAACCACCATCGGTGCCATCGTTTGCGATGGCCGCCGAGTTAAACCTAAGCTCTCTTTTTTTCTTTCTTTGATTACATGGAACAACCGTCCATGAGTGTGTTCTTCGGCCATGTGTATCCAGCATGCTCCCTATTGATGAAAAGTTGTTAGCTACTCATTCCAGCTCATCAAAACGAAACACAGACACATACCACTTAGTCATGTTATGATTCAAGTAAGCCTTCGGGTGATCTGAAATGTAATCTGTAGTAGGATATCCATCCGGATCGCAGGTAATACTACTCTTGCCATCATCCCGCTGATATATCCGCACATAGTCGATATACATCTCCATCGGGAAGGAAAGCGCCGGCCAATCGATATAAATCCACGAGTTGGAGAGACCAAAGTTGAGAATGATCGACATCGGCTCCTTTGGCACAATTCTCCGACCAACGTTTCCGTTTTGTCGCAGAGCGTTGGAGTACAAAGTGAACGTGCCTTCGCCGCCGACTTGCCACTGGATGTAGGGATCGCTGATGAACGGATCGTACTCGTAGCCATAGGTCTGGTACGATTTGCCGCCGTACCATTCGGTGTTCAACGTGGTGAAGGCGGAAACAGCCTGCTGGTAGGGACCACCAGCCCAGGTATTCATCGATGTGATCGAGTCGTTGTAAACCTCGAGGTAGCTGTAATCGGCAAGATACCAAAGATCAAAGGGCGCGATCTGGAACGACTGCGAGGCAACACCGACCTTGTTGGTCGTGTTGTAGCTCGCAACCGAGCCTTCCAGGGCATCGATTTCAGGCGCAGCACGACCAGTTCCCTGGTTAGGATGCTCATATCCCTTGCAGGTACAAGAGTTCAGACGCTGACCCGATAACCACGAAATACCGTCGGTCGAGGACTGGTTGGGAGTGATACCCGCATCACACTCTTCGTACGAGTAAGGCCATGTTCCATCAGTGGTGGCCAAGTATCCAGGTCGACCAAGATTTCCCATAGTCCACACACCGGGCCACAAACCAGGCTTATCACCGGTACCAGGCAGCGAGACTGAAGCTTCAAAAAGACCGCCAGAGAAGCAGAGCTTGTTCCAAGAATGCAGCATGCCAGACCGGTAGTCCAAATCGTGGTTCTTGAAGGCATCCATGCGAAGAACGAGAACGCCGTCGCGCGTGGTGACAGCGTCGGGATCGTAGTACTCGAGATCCTCGGTGGCTGCATAGTGCAAATCGGCAGCATACCAAAACTGGTCCTCGTCTTCGTAGAACGTGCGCCCTTCCTGATTGAACTCGTCAGAGAACGCGAGATAGAGCGTGTTTCCATTCTTGTCTGTTCTTGTATAGGCGTCCGTCGGAGTGTCAGGATCGATGAGCGAGGTTCTGATAGCGCCCAGAGTGCCGTAGGTGTACGAAGTTAAGCTCGAGTCGACCACTGTTACCGTGTGTCGCTCGGTGGCTCCGGTGTAGGTCAACACTGGCAAGACGATGAAGAGACACACAGCACCCGCGACAAGACAAAACAAAGTAATCAAGTTCGAAACTCCTCTGGCATCAAAGTCAAAGAAGCTGCGATGGTCCTTCGCGTCCAATATGGGATCCGGGTTGTGCAGGTAGTCGTCGGGCTCCTTCTCGTCGATGTGAAGCGGGAAAGATGAAACCGGATAGCCGCCAAAGGGAGAAAAGTCGGGGTCGGCGGGACCGTTCGAGTTAACGGAGGTCGGGTCGCCTAGATTGTGCGGGTAGACGACGGAGGTCGACGAGTTCCGCGAAGCGTCGTATATGGACGACTGGTTGACAGAAAGACGCGCATCACTTGGGTATCGATCGTAGACGGCCGAGGAGGAGCCGGAGGCCGAGGACCTGGACGAAACCGACGACGAGGAAGTGAAGACGCCGTTGCGCGAGTTGTGCACATGGTCGTCGTGGGCCTGTCGGAAAGCATCAGCGTGAGAGGAGCTCATGTTGGGGGCAAGACCCATATCAGAGTTGACAGAGTAGTCTGAGTTGACAGACGCTCTTTCAGACAGCTCTATCGAGGACGCGGCGGGAGAGTCGAAGGGGTTGAGAGTACGACCGTTGGAAGGCATAGCCGAGACGCGCCTTTAGAGGGAAAAAAGGGAGAGAAAAAAGAGGAAGCGAGCGAAGGAGGGCGGTCAGGATCAGGAAGGACGGTAAATTTTGGAGCAGGGCACCGAAGAGGGATGAAGGTGGTGCAGGGAAGAGAGGCGATTTTCCCAGTCACGTGCAAACAAAAATAGGTATCGCAATGTGGGCCGTGCGGATGGCACCAGGATAACCGTCCGCGCCCCTGCGCCTGCACCACCGCGAAACGACGCGTGGTCACCTTATGCCTCGCGCGCGAACACGTCTCAGACGCCTACAGTGTCGTTTGGTCTACAAATCCTCTGTCTGCGTGCCTCTCGAGGGCCTGCGGGCCGGAAGCAGGACGCGTCCGGAGGAGGGCGGTGCAGGCGGAGCAGGTGCATGCCAGCCAGACTAAGGCGCAGACGCAGACCGGCAGCTGGAATGTGGGAATTTGTTAGCAAAGCTTATCGCTCACTGCCTATTATAGCTACCAGTTGGGACCGGTTTGGAGTCTTTATTGTCGACCGTCTCGTCTGTGTGCGTTCGGCCGCTGTCGTCGGCGCGGCCAAGCCTGTAGCTGCAAGTCATCCGTCTTGGCTTCTGTGCATTTGCTCATCATCGTCCTGTCTGCGACTAAATGTCCTGTTCACCTCCCCCAGGCCGTTGGAGACACGCGCTGCGCTGTGGCTGCAAATTTTCTCTGTTTGTTTTTGTTGTTGTCGTCGTATACTGCAAAATCCCTCTCTTCGGTTCCAATTTCGGACTCCGACGACGCCGCAGGCGCGCCCACCCTCTTGTCTTTCTTCGTCGTCTACGAGATCCCCATACCATCAGACCTCTCAGAAAATGCAAAACAAAATTCCTGCCGCGACGAGAACCATGAAATTCTATCTATAGACCTTCCCTCTTTTTTCAAAAACCTTCAGAAGGATCGCAGTCTTTGTCAAGCCAGCCTGGCTCGACCACACTCTTTCCCATTGCAATTTACGCGTCACCTTTTTTTCTTCCACTACGTAGGGACACTCCGTCCCATCAAATACTTTTGCATTTTTTGTCTTGTCCGCTTCCCGTAAGAACTTGGTAACAGAACGAAAGACGCGATGTTTTTATATACCTAGCGTAAATTTATATACAACCTGCAAAGAACGCGCCCTTGGCATGCCATCCTCACACTCTCAACATCTCATGCGCTCAACATCACATCCTCATTTCTCTGGCGGTGTAATCTTGGCCGCCTCATTGTTTTCCTTCGTTATGCGCTCGCGCGTCTGCACAATCGCCCGATTCAGCTCTCCTTCAAGCTCAGGCGCGTCCAACGCTTCTGAAACCGCCTTCACCTGAGAGCTGTCCAGCAGCGTCTCTTCGCCGGTCGATGTGGCTCGCAGAGGTGCATCTTCGGGGCCGGGTGCGGGTTTCAACGCTGATTCCAGAGTGTAGCTCGGTTCGAGTATATATTTGTCCTCAGATACGATACGATCCAAAACCTTTGCTCCCTCGTATGCTACCAAGAAAGTCAGCCATAACTCATCTATACGAACTTCATTCTTCGCAGCAACTAACCTTTCCAATGCGACCACATCCGATACAAACAGTAGAATCCTAATCAACAAGAGTCAGTCAGAATGCAAACGTACTAAAAGATGTCAGTCTGGGGCCTACCTGGAATATTGGGAATAACTGGAAGCAGCGCGACCGGCAAAGTAAGCGGCGACACCGCACCATATATAAGCATCATCTTCAGATGATACGGCTGCTTCGAAACAGCAAACTTGCGCAAGATCGGCGCTACTTCGTCTGCGTTGATGTGACGGGGTGGGAACACCAACGCGACCTTCCCGCTCACAAGCCCTTCTATCTCCTCTGGCGTTGCATTTTCACCTGACGACCGCCAAACTTCCCACCACTTCTTCGGGCTCTGCATCAGCAGGCCCGGTGGCGCGCGCGGGATTCCCTTCAGCGACCACTCCTCGTACGAGATATTGTCCATCGCCTTGTTTCCCCATTTCGTCACCTGTTTTTTCCACCACGTCGACGAGCTCTCCCAATCCGCCCACATCTTGTGCGCCCGTAGCGTCAGCTTGTCGTCTATACGTCTCGGGTTCGCCGCGATGACTGCTGTGTATCCGGTGCGCTGCGCGATGACCATACGCGTCGTCGTGGTCAACGGTAAAAGGATGATCCGCATGGCGTGGTCTTAAATCAAATGGAGTGGCGAGAAACGTAAAGATGCGAGGGTATGCAAATATACAAAACGGAATAAGAAATAACCCAGAGATCGAAACAATATACGATGGTTGCGTGTATCGGCTCTGGTAAAAGAATATAGAGGTGTTGATGCGAATGATCCGTAGACAGCTGATGATTCTTAAATCAGCATCGGTATCGGTGATAGAGGCGCGGCTAATCAAGTAAACCAAATCAAGCAGAGCAGATCGATGAATATTCAACAATCACTTGATAGATCAATAAATCCTCTCTCACTCTCCCGCAAAACTCGTTGTTTTAAAAGTGTCGACAAAGCAAAGTGGCGGCAAATGACGACAGGATGAAAAATGCTTACTTTGGACTCTCGAGGCGCTGATCTTGCCCCCCCCCGGTTCACGAGAGTTCCCGCTGCCGGTCCTATCGTCCAAACTTTACTCGCGTCCTCGACACCAAAATTCAAATTTGCCCTCGCTCGACTGACCGACTTTCGCGCTGTTGCCACTTTTGTTTACATTTTCTCTGGCTGTGATGTAGTAGTGCTGCTGGTGTTTATTAGTATGATCGATATTTGTAGTAATAGCAATATATTATACTCTTCCAAACACAACACAAAAACAAAACAGGTGTCTAATTATTATAATACAACGCGTACTCAAGTACAAATGTTATTGCTGATGCAAGATCGCTTCAAAAGACCAAATTCTATTAACACCGTCATCACAAACGGCTTCTTTTTTCTTTACTCTATAGACAGCAAGCAAACAGCACACAAACACAACAAAATAAAAGTACCGAAACAAATATCAAACTCCAAGTTTAGCCATGCACAAAAAAACGACTCTCGATATTAATAATGACAAGATCGGTCTTCTCGAGCTCTCTAGCCAGACTTTTCGGTGTCCACGCTCGAGGCAGGCGATCCTCTAACCAGACGCTTCACCTCTCGGACGGCAATAGCAGGGCTAGTGACAAAGCTCTCCTCATCGTTCTCGATAACCATGAAGTCAAAGATACCCTGGCCGGCGATGGCGCCCAAGAAGGGAATGATGACGGGAATCCAGGCGTAGTTGTTGTAAGCGGTGAAGACCTCACGACCGTATCCGGCAGCGTAAGAGGCCATTCTCGGACCGAAATCACGAGCAGGGTTGATAGCATAACCAGTCTGCCATCCGAGCGAGGCACCAATGACATAGACAGCGAGGAAGAGCGAGATTCCACGGATGAGGTTCCATTCGACGGGAAGGTTAGGATCACGGCGAGTAGAAGTCTGGACAGCAATAGCGTTGACAGAGATGGCAAGGAAGGCAGATCCGCCAAACTCAGACATGATCTTCGCAGCCTCGTCGAGGAAGGACTGGGGGTAGGTGCAGTAGATTCCGGCAGTCGCGGTGTCTCCAATAACAGCACGGATTCCACCATCAAAGTTGTTGAGCGAAGTACGGTAAGTACCATAGACGATAGCACCGCCAAAGCCGCATCCGAGGAACTGGCAGAGGAAGTACATGGGAAGCTTGCGCCACGGGAACTTGCGGAAAATGCAGTTCGCGAGGGTGATGGCAGGGTTCAAGTGACCGGCAGCACCGCCGGCGACGGAAACAAGGAAACCAATCATGACACCGATACCGAAGGACAAGTTGATCGACATCTCGTTACCAGCGGCCGAGTTGGAAAGCATCTTCTGAGCAACGGAACCGTCACCAAAGGTGATGAAAACGACACATCCAAGGAACTCGGCGAGAGGCTCGCGGAGCTGGCGTCGGATACGGCGGTAAGTGGAGATTTGCACACCGTTCAGGCGCTCCTCCTCGACGAGAATGTCTTCGTCCTCTCCACGGACATCATCGCGGCGGAGGAACTCGTCGTGAGTGTGACTGCGGCCACCCTTGGGAGGGAGGGACCGGGGGATAATCTCGGTGTTGTTGGCGTTGTTTGCCGGTGTTATGGCGAACTCTTCGTAGTTGGAAGTAGACATTTTGGAAGAAGTGCTGCGTGGTGGGGTATAACGAAGGAATCTGGAGAGAGCGGGGAAGCTCTTAATATAGGCAGGTTGTCAAGTCCCTATTTGTTTGGGGCCCCGGATAGTCAGGTGGAGAAAAAAAATTGCGGAGATGAAGGGTTGCACGCGGCCGCTCAGAACGGTGAACGGAGGAGTGAAGGCAGCAAACTTATGGAAGTCGTCCCCGGCCGGCCGGCCGCCTGGGATTTATTCCGCGTCGAGGGACCAAAACAAAACTCTAATTAACCCTCGTGATAGAACGTCCGGCACTGTTGCCACCCGAACAGACAGCTAAATAGGCAAACCAGAGGGTGATAGCACCGAACTGAATGGTGTATTTATACATAATCCTGTCCGCGACAATGGTTTTCATGTGAATCTGAGAACTGATATCAGACAAGGCTACCAGGATGGCGAGCTGGGTGGATGAGCAGCATCCTCGGCTCAGGCGGTGCGACGCGCCCCTGAGCTTGGTTTGATTCCGCTTCGGGCTTCCACCGGAAACGGTTCCGGTAGGTTTTCAACGAACGCTGCGACTGACAGAAACGACCGAAGCCAGACTTTTCGGCATTATCTGATACGTTATACTTTAGTTAGTTTTAGCTTGACACTTGGCATCATGTGTTTTAGCGCAGTCCACGGGGGTCTGCACGAGGGCTGGTGATGGCGGAGAGGGAGACACCCGGAAAATCTCGTGCCGCCATATGCGTAAACCAAGACACAGTTTGGATTTCAGGGGCCGGTCCGCGGCAGCAGCCGGTGTTTCCCGGTGACGTCACGAGAGCTGTGCAGCAGCGAACGGTATGTATAACACTCTGTCAAGTGACCACCACAGACGTGATCATTTATCGTTAGACTATAGTTATCCGGTGCTTGCTGGACCCTAACTGTGTCTGCGGTGCGTTTGTTCGGGCTGCCATAGAGAAGCTGCATCAGCTACCTGCGACAGACAAACAGGGCAATCTGTGCCGTGCCAATCATACGCTCTACCTGCTTGTGTCGTTGCTTTTTCTCTACCCCGGTGTCTCCGCAATCTCATCGAATCAGCCAACCAAACACTGTATGGTGGGGTCATGCTGAGGTCTACAGGCTGCAAAACTGCTGCATCTCGGTCGCTGCGGAGCCTCGGAGTAGTGCGGCTGAGGGCCTCGCCGGCATCCGCAGTCGGGACTCGACTGCATGAATCCAGGCGACAGGTCAGATTTCCGATATGCAGGTGTGTAGCGGACCTGGATATCTCGATAAAAGGCCCATCTTCACACATCGCTATAAATTCACCCACGATGCTCTTCATATAGAAACCCCGCATCGTCCGCTTGCGGGGTGTTGCCATTTTTAACCAGCCCAAAACTCTCTCACAAAGTGCTCGCCGGATTAAAGTTCTCGTTAGACCTAATTGACACTCCGCCAGAGCTTTCTTTGCCCAGCCCTCGCATTCTCGTCACCCAAACTTACCGACTTCTGGGCCGGCGGCAGATTACCGACGCGAGCCTTATTCAAGCATCGGCAGGCCTCTTCCTGTCATTGCGATCAGATCCACGCCCAGGTTTACCACAATCGGCTAGAAACTCATACCGGCTGGGGTAGCCTCCTCTCGCATCCACTCCGAATGCAGACCTCCGGAGATACAGATCCCATCTTAGATGCACCCACGCAGCATGGTAGAGTTCATCCGAGTCATTCATCTTCTATAAAGCAGGAGATAGTAGGCGATGATGGCCGTCATAGTCAGCCTGGTTATATTACACGTGATAACACTGCCAATCTGAAGCCTGACGTGGGCAGAGCGTCTACAGATGAGCTTGAGAGTATCGACCCAGACAATGAAGAAATGGACTATAGCGGCAGTGCGGAAGAGGAAGACCACAGCAGCAACGATCCTACTATTAATGACAACGATGACGACCCCGATTGGACCGACAGCGGTCCTGACCAACTACGTCCATCTCGCGCGAGGACGTCCTCTCACCGGAATAGCGACGCGGCGATGGACGACGACGGCGACTCTGACGAATATGGCACTGCGACAAGTATGTCGGACACGGAATGGGAAAAACGCGAGACCCGAGACGAGCTCCAGATGATCCGAGCTGTTGAGAAATCTGACCGGATGGCGGATAAAGCTGACGAGGAGATGATGTGGGCTTATTTGAAATCCGGAAAACGGGGACTGTGACGTTATGTCTGTCACGAAGTGACAACGGCCTTTGTTGTTCACATATGATATCAGTTTACGGAATCAATCCCTCGAGATCATCTAAGACAATGAATGACATGCACAGACCTATGTTTATTTACAAACAATTACGTGGTTGCTATATCTTACATTCTCACTCGCTATCCTTGTCAGTCACCAAATCGGATTCAGACCAGCTTGCTGTATCACCGTTGTCAGCTGCAGAACCACCTCTTGCGTCCTTTGCCTTCTCAGAAGGTGTCAATGGTGGCGATGACTCTACATCCCGATGACGCTGTGACGCCCTCGGCGTGGTCTCACTGTCCGGACTCTTTCGGTCAAAGAGCGTCGCGATTCGCTTACTTGACCTAGTAACTATCTGTTCAGGTTCTTCCTCAGAGCCTGATTCGGACTGGACTCGTTTCCTAGTCTTCCTTCGCGTACCACCTCTTGTTTTCCTGCTCGGCTCTCGCACTTCCTCTGCTCCAGCTGCACCTCTAGTTTTCCTCGTGCGCTTTCGCGGCCTTTCAGGCTCTGGCGTTGCAGGCTCTGACTGATTACTGGCCATAGTCTCCCACATTTGGTCCAGTTCAGGCTCGGCCGCAAGCTCAGCTATCCTTCTTTTCTTTTCGTTCAATAGAATCTTGAATTTTGCCAGCAGGAGATCTTCGCTTTCCTTCTTTTTCTCGATAAATTCAGATAACTGAGCTTTAAGTTCGGTAATCATCTTCTTTGCCTGCTCGAGATCGGTACCGGCTTTGACGAGCAGAAAATCTTGCTTGTGATTGTCTCTGATTGATTGGGCACAAAGTCGATTCATGTCAACCAGCTCTTCTTTCTTGTCATCCCGAAACATCACGAGTCGACCCAAAACTGTCTTAGTAGACTATTAGCACCTATGCACAGACGATCTGTAAAGCTGGACTTTGTTACCGTAAAGCCATCAAGTTGATGCACAATGGAAATCTTCAAATAAAAATACAGTTAGCTGACGGAAGAGCTTCTTGATTAACGTAGTATGCTCACTTTGTAGTAATCTTCACCATCCTCTTTATGTCTCGAGGCATTGAAATACACCTTGGGGTATCGATAACTGTCTGCCATTTGATCATCCTCGAAGTGATTTTGACGCGTAAATAGAAACAGAATTAATTGGCGCCATTCGAGATCATTAATCTTTGTTTTTGATCGCCTTAAGGAGAGAGCAGACTGGTTGCTCTCAGTTGATTCGTCTGAGGTAACTGTATATAAACGAAGCGGATAATCAGCCTTCGTGATCTAATGATCCGATATGAACATGCTGCTCAAACCCACCTGTTGCAGAGTAGCAATGTCGCCCATCATCTCCCACTAGCCTCAGCCTAAAGTGATCCGCGGTGATTTCCTCATTTGTGTCTCGAGTGCATATTATAAATGGCGTCGGCCTCGCAGACTCTGAATCTGATCTGATCTCTGCAAAATTCAGCGTCCCTCTGTACACCTCTGTTGGTGTGTAGAAACTTTTAGAGTCATCAACAAATTCAGAAACTGTAGCAGACATATGTCTGAAGATCTAGTGCGCCTTCAATACGAGTCGAAAAGGACAAGCATTTCCTACGAGAATCTGATCCCCGCAATCGTCGCGCGTATCGATCGTAGTTTATAGTCACGTGACATTTAATGCTATAACACAGTGCAGTTGAAGCCACAAACGTCAGTTTTACGCTATTCTGGCTCCAGGGTTTAGACTTTCGATGTAAGTGCACAGCGGAGCTTAACAAATATTACGTTGCGAGCCTGGAAGACTCTCAAGATCCATACCGGCCGCTCAATAGATCGTGCCCGAGCAAGTAGTTTGGTTATCATACGTTTAGCATAGCGGGATAGGCAATCCACATGGCTTCACCTAACGGTCGCTTTCGGGATCGGTCGCGCTCGCCGTCCATCCGTGAGCTGCGCAATCATTCTCCTGTTCCGTCGATCAGATCAATCTCGTCGAACACGACCGCGCAGTCTTCTGTTGTTGTTGAGTCCCTGAAGAAGAAATCGTCATCTGGACATGCTGCGCATCGGTCAAGGAGAGTTATTGGTGCAGAGAGCTTTAATCTTCCGCCACCTGTTGCTGAAGAACCTTCTACGGACGGAGGCGATGAAGCAAATAACTGCCCGATATGTGGCGAGTCTATGGTACATATTCATCAGAGATCCTTTATTTCTGGGGACGACTACTAATGACATCAACTTCATTACTATAGACTACAAGACTTTCACTGAAACGACATTTGGAGGATGTTCACCGTGCGTCGGAAGGAGGTGGTGCGCAGTCGACATTCATGAAATATATCAACAAAGCAAAGAACTTCACGCCAGTTCACGCATTCAACCAGACTTTGCAGTATGCAGATCTGTCAGATCTTGCGTTTACGTCCGGGACCCTAGGTACTGGCTTCAGTCCAGAAGGTCATATCTATCTGCCGCCTGGAAACGGCTCAGGCTATGCAGGTCCGGGTGCAGCCGCTCAAACCGGCGGTGTAACCTTTGTCGGTCCTCACAACGTCTCCAGTTCACATGTCCATGATTCACATTCTCATCATGTGGTATCCGGTGGTGTGAATGGCCACCACAAGCAGCATGTCGTTCATCAAAAGCCGCAGCTGACGGAAGACATGGTCACACGAGCACACTGGCAACGGGAGACGGGTAACGATCGATGCTCAGAATTCAAATGTCGGACGCAGCTCAACAGTAGGGTTGGAAAAGTGAACTGCCGATCTTGCGGACGCTTGTTTTGCGAGGAACATGTTTCCTGCTCGATGAAGCTGGACAAGCAAGCGAAATGGGACCCGGAGAAAGGTGTATGGTGCCGGGTATGCTTTTCGTGCTTTGAGAGCCGGCCAGGATTTAATGACGCTTCTGGTATGGTGGAGGATTTGACGAGCGCTTTTATCGCTAAGCGGAAACGAACAATCACCAAAACACATCTGGAAGTCAATTTGCTTGAGAAGCGCCTGACAAGATTGATAAAGCTGATGATTGAAACAAACGATCCGAGCGTGACTCGCGCTGGAAGTCTCACAATTACGGTTGACAACGGCGCAAAAACTCTTGCTACGGATGCCGTAGGGGTAGCGGCGACATTAGCGACCGGATACTTCAAACAAATCAGAAACTATCGGAAACCGCCAGAACAAGAGGTTGTGGCTTGGCAGGACGATAAAGACGTCGAGGATTGTCCTTACTGTGAGCGCAAGTTTTCATTTTCGATGAGGAAACACCATTGCCGGCTGTGTGGAAAGGTTGTATGTGGTTCTCCAGATACCGCCTGCTCATCGCAGGTCACGTTGGATTTCGAAAGACTTTCCGACTATTTGACGGAGAAAGTGGAAGAGGACATCATAGTCAAAGTCCGTACTTGCAAAGATTGTCGGTCCGTCGTTTTTGGACGACGAGAGTTCTCAGAAGATGTGGCCAACAAACCAGGCTTCGTGAAGGTGTATGAAAACATGGTCCAGTTCCGTCGAGGTATCGAGTCGCTGCTGCCCAAATTCCAGAAACTGCTGAGCAACTTTGACGATCCCGACAAACCTCCGTCTCATGATCTGCTCGCGGAGGCCTCGCGCGTTCGCAAGAAACTGATTTACAGTTTCCAGGAGTTCGACACTGCTGCGAAACGAATCTTGAAGACACCGACGAGATCTGCGCAGCAGTCCAAGTTACAGAACAACGTACATATAGCAGCGATGCAGGTCTTGCAGGTGTACATGCTCCCACTGAAGAGTTTACCTAGCGTGCTGAAGCATAATCCGAATGCTACAACGTCAGCTACGCCTTTGGTGACTAAAATCACAACGCTGAGCGAAGTGCAATAACCGGTGCACTACTAGCTCTTGACCATTATCTGCGCATTGGTGTTTGTTTGCCTTTTCTTTTTCTTTTGTTTTTTTCATGCATTTTTGTGCATTTTCGTTATATCTTTAGGTTTGGTAGAGCTTGTGTTTGAGGCGTAAGGAAGGTAGTAAATCTAGATGATAATGGATGATTTGGAAATCTGTCTTCATGTTCGTAGGCTGTAGAAGGAGTTTATTCTTAGTAAGTGTACAGACAAAGAGTATATTGCTTGCTATTACGCCTATGCAGATATACAGGAAACAAAGCAACCGCTGATGTTCCTATCAACCCTAATTAATGACTATTCCGTTTAGCTGACGTCGATCACAATAGATTCGCGCACCACAAGGGTTCCGCGTCAAAGACGTTTGTATTTCTGCATGATTTTGGAGGTGATTTGATCAAAAAAAACTGTAAGATAGTATATGAAGCGCGTACATAAACTACTTGACGCAGCAAAACTCGAGACAGAGCCTAGCTGAACGCGTCTAGATTCATATTGGAATTGCCTGATCTGACTGTACTGATCTGTTCAAGGTCTTATTTTTTCACTGTCCGGGGAGGTCACCAGAACGAGAAGAAATTTTATACATATCCATTCTTAGCAGTGTGATTACATTTTTGTTTCTAATAGGCAATCGGCTCTGCTCTGTGTCTGATTTATCATGATTCCATAGACTATTGTACATCCTGGGAGGTCAGTCGAGGTCCCTCTGGCAACGAATACTCATCTGCTACAACCTGTTACAGCCCAGTAGACAAGAGATCATAATTGATTAGCAAATGATATTCCACTAAATGAAATTTACGAAACGAGCGGCGCGTTACAATCTGTTTACTTTCGGCCCGACTCAGAGCCCTCTAATGATCAAGAACGCCGTGGTAACGTACAAGAGATCAGAAGGCTCTGCGCATATAATGACGGGTTTGAACAAAATTTGGTTACGAGTTGAAATAGATACACACTAAAGTCAAATGACTAGTCCATACACTATACCTAACTAAAGACAGCCCGCCTATTGAGTCAGACCGTCACTAAATTATGCATCTGCTGCTCTACTTATAGACTACGGTCACTATGCATTATAGTTGAATACGTGCATGCTTTATCATTCTCATAGTACAAAACATATTGATGGAATACAAAATAGATCATTATATATCATTCTATCTCACTATAATCATATCGTCCCCCTATAACCTCTCACTGTAACCATATCGTCCCCCTATAATCTCTCACTGTAATCATATCGTCCCCTATAGTTATAGACCGGCAAAGTCCATGGTTGAAGCAGAATAGTTCAGGTACAGGTAGCAGGCACAGGCAGTTATCTGATGTCGAGTGATGTCTTCAGCGTGAAGTTGGCTGGTATAGAATGCGTTAGCTTAGATCCTAGCTATCATCAGAGACTGAAATTCACGAACTGTTGATTGTATAGTGAAGCGTTCTGAGTCGTGCTCTCTGTGCTGCTGTGTTGTCTGTCGTTGTTGTGCAATATGCTGGTAAAAGTGTAGTCTGCGTAGTCTTCGAATAGTGGACATTTGCTAGGTGATGTCTCTGACTATCGTTAGCATAACCACTAAACACATACAGACCATGAGGTACGAACTGATCGCTGCAATAATTTGCCCGCGATAGGTAAATTGCCGGTCTATCAATGAGTAAGTAGCAGCCTTCACCACCGGCACTCACCAGTCTTCTGAATCTGCACGCAGGCGCCAGTCCGCTTGACATGTGCTCTCGCAAGAGCCGGCTTCGCTCCCCTATCTTCTCTGGAAACGCAAGGCATCTCGAAAGACGCTGGCACGCCAAACGCAGCAACATCTCATGGGGAGAGCCAAGAATTATTTGCTGGTTTGGCATATCTGTGCCATGACCGGCGCATCGCCATCATATGAGAATGCTACCCCAGAGGGTATAAGCTACTCTCTGACGTCTCCGCGAAGCGCCGCGTCACATGCGCTCCAGAGAGGAGGATTGAAGCCCATGTATCGGATCCGGCCGGAAATGCGATTCGTTCAACTGATGAGTGTCGTGGTTAGCGCTAAATACTCAGAATTCCTGCCGGAGCCACCAGTTTCAGTCGTCGCGTAGAGAAATGCAGGAAAATGCAGGGAATTTGTTTCCAAGCGTTGCAAATGGAAATGCAGAGGAAAATGATGGGAAGCGGAATATGGTGGCTACCGGCACGGAAAGAAAAATGTGGAAAGAAACTCATCGCTCATATGATGAAAATGGGAATCATCTTGGGAGGAAGTAAAGAAATTTGTTCAGGAAGAAAGGATATCCTGTTCATGATGAAGAGATGCTTTTCCCAGAGGAGAGGAGCTTCTTGTTCTTGTATTGTTGTAAAGAAGAGAAAAGAGTGTGTGAGGAGGAGAGGAAAGGAGGGAGGGAGGAGAGGGCGGGAGGGGGGGATTTTATAGACGTCCGGGCCAGGGCTCCATCAACCCTTCTGATGCGGGCTGGCAGACCGCCAGGCAAGTGGGCGCCCCGTTTGACCCCCAAAACTTCTCTGGCCTTCTTCATTCGCGCGAAACAGAAGGATGCATTTCCAAATCGAGAGCTGCGGTACTGAAGTTACACGCGGGGAGGGCAGATACTCGCACGGCGGAAAAGAAACGAAGGATCCATCTCCAAATCAGGAAGTAGTGTTACACAAGCTGAGAATGTGGACGGATATCCGCGCATTACGTCATGGGATCGTGTGTCAACAGGATCATGAACGCGCAAAACGCCAGCTTCAGGGCTGAATATCTTCGTCAAACATGCACAGACATGTCAGTTTCTTTTGGCAGAAATACAGCACGATCCAAGGGCCTTAGATTGATATAGATTAGCGCGTGCCTTAGCTGTGAAACTAACGAGCTACGCGAACGTCAAAACGCCACTAGTTGTATCACTTAGGTCCCTGCTTGAGACAAGCATTAACGCCGTTCCTGTAGATCATGACTCAGGAACAGACGTCAGATTCTTCCAAGTTTGTTCTGTCCTTTTCACCTCTTTCTTCCTCGATGTTGCAGTGCACAGCAGCAGAGAGAAGCCCGCAGCACCAGCAGTTATCTGCGCATTTCCGACAGCCAGGTTACCCCTCTTTCTTTCCGGCGTCTGCGCAAAGGTTTCCTTTTTCGTACAGTTCTGCGGGCTTCTTTCTATTACATCACACTCGCACAAACTACGTCATGGAAACAAAAGACATGTGAAGATCCAGAGTAGACAATCAGAGTAAACAGACAGAGAATCCCGTGACTCCAGGAGCGCTAGGGGTCAGTCTGAATCGCTCTCTTCCAGCTGAGCACCACAATCGTGGTTGCAGCACATGAACCTGCGTCCAGCTAAATGTCAACAGAAGAGACCGTTTTGGTATATTATTCGTGCATAGATATACTGAGAGTAAGTATATGTATATGCCAAATGATCCACTATCAAGCTCATCCGTTGGGGTAAGGACACAGACTAACGATGTCCCAGCTTGCCACCGTTCACGAATCTCGCACGATAGCTTCCTTATCTCGTCAGCAGGGCACACATATCGGAAGTAACGATGCAAGACAGCGTTTTCACTGCTTGTTGCCTGACGCACTCCGTTCTAGAGTTTGAGCCAGACAGCCATCGCATACTGCTAAGAAGCAGATTGTGGTCGATTCTGTCCTACCTTGCACCAAATCGCTCATTTCAGTGTACAGTTAGATTCTCAGTAGCTCGGAATTCAACTTCTCCAACGCACAAGTTCCTGCTTGCCATCATGACATATCCTGGAATCCGGTTGTCCCTACCAGCAAACTGAAAATCGAGTAAGTCATTATGAGTGTATACACAGACACGCTTGAATGTTTTGGAAAAAGTGATTAGGAACAGCACAGAAAAATCGTTGGACAGTGCGCGAGAGCTTGCAACCATTCTTGATGTTCGCGTTCATATGTCTAGTCAAGCAATACTGGCTCGCTTTAAAATTCGAATAATTTGGCGGAGAACGGTAGAATTGGGCGAGAATAACTCTCTCATGGACGATCTAATCTCATCTAGATTATGTCGCTATTTTTGAATAAATTCTTTATACCTCATCGGGGCTTCTCGGTGTTGAGAGAAGCAAACAAGCTGCGAATGCTGAAATAGAAATGAAGAGATTTGTTGATCGGACGTAGAAAATATGTGTGGTGCCCACTGATAATCGCAACCCTGAAAAAGTGGCTGGGCAGTCTATAGACAAAAGGGAGATTCCATAAGCATATTTTCACTTCTGGCTCGATTATACGTGCATTTCTTCTGTACCTTCGAAGACCGAAAAAATAAGGAATATGCAGCAGAAAACTTGTTGTATTTTTGGGCACTATTTTCAAGTATAGGCGGCTTTCAATAGCCACCATATTTTGACATATACACGACTTCTAAGCCCGATGAGGCTTTCAAATTGCCTATACGGGAGATGAAGGATCCAGCGTTTGAAGTATCAAAATGATCATATTAGTGTCATTTGTATGACAAATATACAAATAACTCTGCTAATGATTAAGAAAAAGCACAAATCCATTACATTAAAACTACCGAAACTGGCGTCAAGCATCTAAGTGACGTATGTTGATTATGTGCTGCTGAGACTAGGGAGTCAGGACCAGGGTTACGGTCATTCTCTAGTTTTGCATCTTTTCAAATGTCACACTCCGCTTCCCTATATACTTGTGTACCAGCGGCACAAATTGATTCATGGGATATCTGGAACTCGAGGAAAATGATAAGCGTGCTATATAGAGCATACACTGTCATATGCTGAGTGCGCATTGTTCGACGGCGGCATCACATACATGTGCGGTCAGAACACTTCGATTCAGTTCTGCTGTTTAATTTTACTGTTTTGATTTAAGGAGCTTCGTTTACAAATCAGTTTATCAGTGGAGCAGGTATATTGACCGAAGCCGCGTATTCAGAGATTGAAAATCGACGGAACTCGCCAGCCAAGGGCGAGAAATTCTCCTAAAACAGTTTCGATACTCAGCCGATCAAGGAACCTGCATCGACAACAACTCAATGAGATCTAACAAGAGATTCGCGCTCAAGGAAATCAACTGGACACCGTACTACGAACTGTTTGAATGGGCTATCAAGGGTTATCAAAAGCCTTCATTTCGAAAGGGATCACATGAATTGCGAAGCTGTCGCATGCTCTGCTGTCGCATGCTCTCCTGTACTACCTGATAAATATCTGTGCTCTCTTCTCATTATATTCGCATGGCTTTCGAGTATACACGGAAAGATGCTGCACTCTACGAACAGTAGTCTTTGGGAGCATGTTGTTTAAGGGGATAGAGAGTGGCTGTGATTCACGGTGGAGAGTCGGAAGATCTGCTCTGCCAATTTCTTCCTCTACATACATACAGCTGAGCTTGCAAATCGGCTGTCTACGTCCGTACTTATTATCTGTATATATGTTTACAAATCACAGCCCATTTTCATATCTGTTACTGGCTCAAGCTGGACGCGGGTTCATGTGCTGCAACCACGATTGTGGTGCTCAGCTGGAAGAGAGCGATTCAGACTGACCCCTAGCGCTCCTGGAGTCACGGGATCTCTGTCTGTTCACTCTGATTGTCTACTCTGGATCTTCACATGTCTTTTGTTTCCATGACGTAGTTTGTGCGAGTGTGATGTAATAGAAAGAAGCCCGCAGAACTGTACGAAAAAGGAAACCTTTGCGCAGACGCCGGAAAGAAAGAGGGGTAACCTGGCTGTGTCGGAAATGCGCAGATAACTGCTGGTGCTGCGGGCTTCTCTCTGCTGCTGTGCACTGCAACATCGAGGAAGAAAGAGGTGAAAAGGACAGAACAAACTTGGAAGAATCTGACGTCTGTTCCTGAGTCATGATCTACAGGAACGGCGTTAATGCTTGTCTCAAGCAGGGACCTAAGTGATACAACTAGTGGCGTTTTGACGTTCGCGTAGCTCGTTAGTTTCACAGCTAAGGCACGCGCTAATCTATATCAATCTAAGGCCCTTGGATCGTGCTGTATTTCTGCCAAAAGAAACTGACATGTCTGTGCATGTTTGACGAAGATATTCAGCCCTGAAGCTGGCGTTTTGCGCGTTCATGATCCTGTTGACACACGATCCCATGACGTAATGCGCGGATATCCGTCCACATTCTCAGCTTGTGTAACACTACTTCCTGATTTGGAGATGGATCCTTCGTTTCTTTTCCGCCGTGCGAGTATCTGCCCTCCCCGCGTGTAACTTCAGTACCGCAGCTCTCGATTTGGAAATGCATCCTTCTGTTTCGCGCGAATGAAGAAGGCCAGAGAAGTTTTGGGGGTCAAACGGGGCGCCCACTTGCCTGGCGGTCTGCCAGCCCGCATCAGAAGGGTTGATGGAGCCCTGGCCCGGACGTCTATAAAATCCCCCCCTCCCGCCCTCTCCTCCCTCCCTCCTTTCCTCTCCTCCTCACACACTCTTTTCTCTTCTTTACAACAATACAAGAACAAGAAGCTCCTCTCCTCTGGGAAAAGCATCTCTTCATCATGAACAGGATATCCTTTCTTCCTGAACAAATTTCTTTACTTCCTCCCAAGATGATTCCCATTTTCATCATATGAGCGATGAGTTTCTTTCCACATTTTTCTTTCCGTGCCGGTAGCCACCATATTCCGCTTCCCATCATTTTCCTCTGCATTTCCATTTGCAACGCTTGGAAACAAATTCCCTGCATTTTCCTGCATTTCTCTACGCGACGACTGAAACTGGTGGCTCCGGCAGGAATTCTGAGTATTTAGCGCTAACCACGACACTCATCAGTTGAACGAATCGCATTTCCGGCCGGATCCGATACATGGGCTTCAATCCTCCTCTCTGGAGCGCATGTGACGCGGCGCTTCGCGGAGACGTCAGAGAGTAGCTTATACCCTCTGGGGTAGCATTCTCATATGATGGCGATGCGCCGGTCATGGCACAGATATGCCAAACCAGCAAATAATTCTTGGCTCTCCCCATGAGATGTTGCTGCGTTTGGCGTGCCAGCGTCTTTCGAGATGCCTTGCGTTTCCAGAGAAGATAGGGGAGCGAAGCCGGCTCTTGCGAGAGCACATGTCAAGCGGACTGGCGCCTGCGTGCAGATTCAGAAGACTGGTGAGTGCCGGTGGTGAAGGCTGCTACTTACTCATTGATAGACCGGCAATTTACCTATCGCGGGCAAATTACAACAGCGATCAGTTCGTCCCGTCTGGTTTGTATGTGTTATAGTGGTTTGCTAACGATAACCAGAGACGCTACTCAACAACGACGTTTACTCTTCGACGACTACATTCCTCGTTCAACAGACTGCACAGACTGCACGCTTCACTACAACAGCTTACAGTCCGTACCTATTTATCTGTCAATCATCTAGAGCTCAGCTAACTCTCACTACCAGAAACTTCACGCTGAAGACACCACTCGACACCAAAACTGCCTGTGCTTGCTACCTGTATCTGAGATACTGCTTACCTGAGCTACTGCTACTCTACTTCAACCATGGACTTTGCCGGTCTATAACTACAAGGGGACGATATGATTATGATGAGATGATTATAGGGGAACGATAGGATTATAGTAAAGGATTATAGTGGAAGATTATAGGGGACATCAGATTATAATGAAGGATTACAAGGGAACTATATGGAAATGGTGGAATACAATGATAAATTTCTTATTATGAACATTACACATCACTAAAACTTGTCGTTGGCAATAGCGTATAAGTGAACCCACAGTGACAGCTGAGTAAGCTGGCACTCTGCAGTTGGATTTTAGACAAATTATCACCAGACCACGGGAGACTCCTCAGAGACGCGTTGTAGTTAGAGACTGCTCCCGATTTCCGCTTCAGGGACCGAGACAAATATCGGTGCTAAATGGAATGAAAGACTAATCACGTGAAGACTTAGCGACCACAAAACCTTAGTTCAGATAACTATGGAATCGAGGCTAAACCCTTTGATCACCTAATCGAGCCCGCAATTCAGACTTTGCTGCCATATTCAGGTTAAAAATTTGGACAAAGGCTTTTTCTCGACGGAGCGAGTGCGTTTCAGCTAGCTAAGCTTAGGTGAGTGTATCTGGCTGCTGCTTCTGGCTTGTTGCTCCGACTGACCTTGTAATCGACAGTCAAGGCAGTAGTTATCTCCACGCGCTTCAACAAGGGAGAACGTGCTGCCTCTTGCAGAGAGATTCTTGGCTACACAACAACAAAGGCTCGGTTTTCGGTCTTTTGTACCATCTGGGAAATCATCTTGGCAGCGCAGGCCATTGGCACACGCACACCTACGCAACTGCTAAATACGGCCACAGATCGGGAGAGTTCGAACGCCCCTGGAGCCCTGCGCTTTCTATGAGCATTCTCACCTGCTCTGGAATCGACAGTACACGCTCTCGTTACCCCAATTCGCGCGTTGTGTTATGGCAATAAGCTTCAGCCTTTGAGTGATTGAATTTAATGTTCGTGTAAAGCGAACGCCGCGAACGAGCCAAAGAAATCAATCATGGTGTCAGATCAAACACGACCAAACGGAAAAACCCAGAACGGGATCAGCAGTACGAACAGAAACTCTCAGACCTTTAACGATGGCAAGTCTTTGGGAAGCAAAAATTCGCCTGGAGCGCGGAGTGCTGCTAGAAAGCAGAAAAGTAGGCGGGAAGGTGAGCGTGAACAACGGAGTAGCGACGCGACGAGCCAAGCCAGCGAACGAACAGCTTCTCGTGATCGCGCGAACGATCGAAGGACACACAGCGCATTGGAAGATGACGCAAACCGGACAACTTCCTCAAAATCTCGAGTCGTGGACTCCAAATCTGAAAAGTCTACGAAAAGAAAGGTATGCTTTGTGATTGACAATTGCACTTCCGCATCAACTAACCCGTTCATAAGACCTTGCCTCGAGAAGAGATCGACTATCCCCTCACACCTCTACTTCCAATTCTCAGTCCTACACTACCACCAGTATTCGATCTAGAGCCGCCAGAGCTATCGCTGACAGACGCAGACTCTGTGCCAGATTGGATGATTAGTCCCACCTTGCCGCCTGTCTTTGACGCTTCAGTACCCGAGTCGCCGATACCTCCATTGGAGAGTCAAGATGGAGTAGGAAGACCGCTCAGGAGTGTTGATGTTGGCTCTCTTTTGGAAAAGCACCGGCCGAGTCTCGAACCTCGGAAACGGAAAATTGTCGTTCTACGGCTGCCGTTGCATAGAGGAGAGGTTTCAAAGATGGTGAAGAAAGAGACACATGGTGAGGTAGCACACCCAATAGAGGCGAAACCCGCACACAATGACGGGCCAAGCACGGCCGACAAGCGGATCAAAGAACTCGAAGAGCAAAGACGGAAGATAGAAGAGCGATATCGGAAAGAGGCAGAGACCGAGCGAGAACTCAACAGGAAGCTAGAACAAAAGATGAAGAAGATGGAAGAAAACGCCAAAGAGCTCAAGAGACAGTTACAGAAGCGGGAGCGCGATCTGGTGCGAGAAGCTGAGCTTTTGACATCAAAAAAGGTGGAAGAAGAGCGCGCTAGGCAGAACTCGGTCTCTCCTACAAAAGCCGAGAAGGTTGTTATGACGCCGCCTCCGACAGCACTTTCATCTGCTACTATTGGGGAAGTAGCGTCGACTCCGGGAACTCCAAATACAAAGAAGAGCACGCTGGCTGAGTACAATAACAAGAGAAAAACCACAGGCGATGAAGCTCCGGCAGATATCAAGCCCTCCGCGAAGCCAAAGGGTACACCGGATCCAGCTTCGTCCAAAACTAGTACTCCTACAACCGGGAAACCACAGCAAGCGAGCAACGACGCAAACAAAAGCTCTGCTGCTCCGTCGGCAAATCGGAAAATGGTGCAGCTGCTTGAAGCAAAAGTTCAGCACTGGCTCACTCTGGCTACTGATCGAAAGCACGCATCCGACCGGCAAAAGGAGGGCGGTGATTTGAAGCTGGCAAGCGTATATGCCATGGATGCTTTACTGTATGGAACAATCTCTGCCGTTGAACGATGACTTTTGTGAGTTTTCCATTAACTAACGATTTATTAGGGCATATTTGGTCGCCTTTGATTACGACGATAAATGTGCTAGTATAAAAGGCAGAGTACCCTCAGACAAGAACTGGGCGACCCTTGTGCCGTATGCACGTCATGTAATCAAGCTACATGACCAGTCAAATTCCTCAGCCCTAGCCGGCGCGACTTATCTAATTCGCGCCATTGTGTATCTACGAGTCGCAGGATTCCACCAAAAATCAGCGCGGGCGTTGCAGCACGCTGCGCAAGCTTCTTCTTCTTCTTCCGCAACTACAGACGGAAGCAGCATGGACCAGCGTGATTCCCAGTCACCGGAGACTTCGACCTCTGTTAGCGGTAGTTATTCTCAGACAGAACTCATAGATCTCTTGCTGAAGTTTTCCAAGAACGTTGATTTGGCTGCATACGAGTTCCAGCGAGGGTCAAGGTTAATCCCCGTTGACGTTCTGATGAGTCAGTTTCCTGAAACATGGCGGAAGCGAGTGACCTCGGTCAGTGGGATGAACGCGATCGCGAGCAGTAACAGCGGTTCCAGCGGCTCATCTGCCAGCGCAGGAACATTCGTGCACCTGGGTGGCAGTGTACCTGGTCCTGGCTTGAGACCGCTTGACGATAACTACATGCTTCCGATACAAATGACCTCTTCGGTCCGAGAAGCCGCAGCTTTTGGATCCTCGCTGCTGCGGGAGTGGTCTGATCGGATGAATCTGAAGTTTGAGAGTATACTGACTAATGGCGCGACAGAATCGTGAGGTGAAATTTGTGTTATTTGTTGCTCCTGTAGCTATCTCTGTATGATAAGGGTCGTAGTTTTTTTTTTTTTGCGGCTACTACTTTGGTTATAATTTATATCATAATTGCTTATTCCATCATCCGTATAATTAATTGATCTACTCGAATTTGTCGACCTGGTCGGGCAGCTAAAGTAGGAGCGTGCGGCTTAAACTTGCAACGCGTAGAAGCGCGTCACGCTAAGAAAGCAATAATACTGTAGATCCACGAAACTACTGAGAAGCAGCAGAACGTCAATTGTCGACCGCTGAGCTGATCAATACCGAATCGCAGCGAATAACGATACGAGCTACAGGTACGCAAGATGGCACCCCCGCCTGCGTCGGTACCTCGGACACAGCAGACTATCAGCAGCTTCTTCAAACGCCCCAGTGCCTCTCAGCCAGCACAGAAGCCCACCGCGTCGAGCACACGTCCGCAAGCTGAACAACAGACAAACTCGCGCTCGAGCACTGCACCCTCGCGGGAGCTGCTGTCTGTCAAGCATGCGGGATTGAAGCGGTTTGCGAACGGGAGCGTGGCTGGGAAGGAAGACGGCGGGAGTGACGATAGAGATCGGAAAGCTGCTGAGGTCATGGCCGAAAAGAGGCAGAGAATTGCGGGCGAGAGTGTGGCTAGTCGGCGGAAGATTGCGAGTCTTGAGTTAGCTGCTAGGAATGAAGACGAGGACCTAGCAGATGAAGACGGGGAACATGATCCTGAAGACGACGAGACCGAGAGCGTGCCGTTGAAAAAGTCAGGTCGCGGGCAAGCTGGCAGCGCGAGCAAAGCTCCAAAGCTCACACCTCTCACTCAGCAATATATTGATATCAAGCGGAATCACAGAGATACTATACTGGCGGTTGAAGTTGGCTACAAGTATCACTTTTATGGCGAGGATTCAGCTATTGTCTCGAAAGAATTGAATATATTTCGAGTTCCGGGGTGGAATTCGATTGAAGAGGGTATGCTGCGTTGCCCTGGTTTGGACTTGTGGTTACTCGGCATTATACTGATGAGTTGCTTATAGCTCTGAATCCATCGACCAGTTCCCGATACCGGAAATTTGCCTCTTCGAGCGTACCGGATCACCGCATCTACATCCACCTAGAAAGGTCTGCTCTGTGTATAGTTGGACAGAAGATCATATGAAATTCTAACAACCTCTTTTCTAGGCTGATTGAGAAAGGCTATAAAGTAGGACTAGTCCAACAGACAGAGACCGCAGCGCTCAAATCAGCAGGAACTAACAAAAGCGGTCCGTTCGAGCGTAAACTGACGCGGGTCTATACGAAGGCAACGTACGTCGATCGACCGATCGATGCCGAAGGCATGTCAAGCTCGAATGCGTCGTCAGGCTATATATTCTGCATTGCCGAGAACGAACTTCCGCACCAGAGAGTGTCGATCGGGATGCTCGCCATATCGGCTGCTACAGGGAGACTTGTCTACGAAGAGTTTGAGGACGGGTTTATGAGGGCGGAGTTGGAGACTCGTTTGCTTCATATTCATCCCAGTGAGATTGTTGTGACGGGCCAGATCAGCAAAGAGTCTGAAAAGCTGTTTTCGCATATATCCAAGAAGGTCGCTACTGGGTCGCTTGACTCGGGATCGATACGGATAGAGCATGTTGATCGGCCATCTCTTGACGACGCGGTAAATCATTTGACGACATTTTTTGGAACAAAGCTGCAGGACTCTCAGTCTTCCGGCTCATCTAACTGTAAGTTCCCGTCTTCTTTTCCATCATATGTCCTATGAAGCGCGAGAGCTAACTCGGTGAACAGCGAGCTTTGATGGTATATTATCACTTCCCAACACGGTCAAGATCTGTGTCTCCGTAGCAATCGACTACATGAAGCAATACGGCCTGGACTCAATCTTTGACCTCACAATGAAAATCGACAATTTCCAAAACAAGACATCGATGCTTCTCAACGGCGACACTCTCAACAGTCTAGAAATCTTCCGCAACCAGTCAGATTTAACCTACAAAGGCAGTCTCTTCTGGATCATGGACCGGACTCGGACCCGGTTCGGGCAGCGGCTACTTCAGAGCTGGATCGGTCATCCTCTTATTGACCGCGAAAAACTCGAGCTGAGAACGGCGGCGGTGGAAGAGCTGAAACAGGGGAATAACCCACGAATCGAGAAATTGAGCAGGATCCTGGCTCAGCTTCCCGATTTGGAAACAGGGTTGATGAAAATCCACTACGGAAGATGCAGGCCATCCGAGCTAGGCTCGCTCTTGCACGCGTTTAATAAAGCGTGCAACTCATTCTCCAACTCGGACGGCGGCAGGTTCGTGTCGGATGACTTGAACGAATACTTTGATACCCTGCCAAGCATGGCATTTGAGATTTCGGAGTTTTTGGAAGCGGTTGATGGTGATGGCGCGGTGAAGAACGATAAAGAGCGGTTTTTCAGAAACGAGGAGGAGTATCCTGATATTATCGATAACAGACGGGTAATGATCGTGATGGTGGCTTCAGGGAGGTGCTGGATTGCTAAAGATTCTTGTTATAGGGCCTTGCGGAAACAGAAAAGCTGCTAGATGAGTTTTTGGTGACTGCTCGAAAGGATGTGAACAAGTCATATCTACAGTACTCAACAGTGGCACAGATCGAGGTATGGTTTAATCTTATCCGTATTTTTGTTGCTAACGAATATGGGCTAACCGAGCTGTTGCAGTACCTGATCGAAATCCGTAACAACGAACTACGGAACGTGCCGAAAAACTGGAAGAAGATTAGCGGGTAAGTAGTCTCTTATCCACGACTTAGTTTCACTGATACTAATGCTGCACACAGGACCAAGACAGTATCCCGCTTCCACCCTCCCGAGGTTCAGGAGCTACTCCGCAAACGAGAGCAGTACCGCGAGCTCCTCAAGCTCTCGTGCCAGGCGGCGTACGATACCTTCATGAAGGAGATTGCAAAGTACTACGAGCAGCTGCGAAGTATTGTCCAGGCGCTCGCGCATCTGGATTGTCTACTGGCGTTAGCAGCTGTCTCAGACCTCCCGGGCTACGTCAAGCCGACGTACGTGGACGAGCCTTGCGTGCTTGTTGAGGAGGGACGGCATCCGATGGTCGAGCAGCTGTTGCTAGACTCGTTTGTTCCGAACGATATCACGCTTTCGGCCAGCGGTATTCACGCGATGATTATAACCGGTCCTAATATGGGAGGCAAGAGCTCGTATGTGAGACAGACGGCCTTGATTGCGATCATGGGCCAGATAGGAAGTTACGTGCCGGCCAAGTCAGCGACGCTTGGAATGCTCGATGCAGTTTATACTCGGTAGGTCGTGCTCTATAGTTATTTACTGCTTTGCATTGGCTAACATTGGATACAAAGAATGGGCGCGTACGACAACATGATGAACGGCGAATCAACATTCATGGTCGAACTCCTCGAATGCGCCGACATCATGAAATCCGCAACCTCCCGCTCGCTCGTCCTGCTCGATGAGATCGGCCGCGGTACGGGACCCGTTGACGGCGTCGCGATCGCGCAGTCGGTGCTCGCGTACTTTATCTCGGATATTAAAGCGCTGACGCTGTTCATTACGCATTATCCGCAGCTGTGCTCGTTCTCGGAGGTTTATCCCCGCGAGGTGGCTTGTTATTATATGGAGTATATCGAGCAGGAGAACCCGGAGACGAAGGAGACGGATATTGCTTTTCTCTATAAGGCCGCTCCGGGAATAGCACATCGGTCATATGGGTATGTTCCTCTTACTTTTCTAAACCACCCTCTCTCTCTATATATATATACTGACTCGAAAATCAACCACAGACTGAACGTCGCGCAACTGGCAGGAATACCGCGATCGATAATCACAGTCGCGGGCGAGAAATCCCGGCAGCTGGAGCAGAGGCTGCGCTCGATGGAGTCGTTGCAGTGGGCGACCAAGGTTCGCGAGGTGGTCACGAACGTGCTCGGAAAGCCAGAAGAGAGCGTTGATGTCGAGGAGTTATTAGTCTTGGCGCACGCGGCTTCTTCAAAGTGAGCACGTCTGTGGCTTGTTGGAAAAATAAAAGGTCTATTGCGGGATGAGGCATATTCTAAAACATAAGATTGATTCATAACCATAACGAATGCATATAGTACAAAGTCTAAACGACCAAGAGTATTTACAAAAATAAAAGCTACCAAAATAAACAGAACCAGTATCGCAGGACTCTCTCTCTAAACCAAACTCTTTGCGTAGCGCATAAACTCCAGCTCGCTCACCGTATCCGGAACATCGACGTCCCCCGAGCTAAAACTGATCGGCGTCGCCTCCCACCCGATCTTGCGAAGCACGCACTCTTTGTCGTCCGTGAGCAGCGCGGTCGTGCTGTGCTGCAGGATCGCGAGGATGATTGCGATCAGCAGGTTTTCAAAGGATGACATTTCCGGGGTGGCGGTGGAGCCGCTGCCGGAGCTGCCGGAAGAGGTTCGTCTCATAGGGAGGGATTTGGGGGAGTCTAGCATCATTTCGAGGAATAGAGTATCCCAGAGACGAGGCACAAAGTCTAGAGGTAGATGCAGAGTGAACAAAGGACGAATGAAAGCAGGGACGTATGACGGCGCCTTGAGGTCGAGCGAGGAATTGAAATGATGGTGCAACGACGGAAGGTTAATCGCAAACGCGCGGTCAAAAGCGATGTAGAATCTGGAAAGACGGCTGTCGTCATCGGGTCTGTAGAATAGCTCGAGCGGTTGATAGGCTACCACATTTGCCAGAGCGACGAACGACACCTTTGTCGGCAGGTTGAGGAGTAATCCTGCGGCAACGGTGTGCATCCCAGTCGTGTATGAGATCTTGTCGTTGTTCTTGCAGCTTGCGGACAGAATATCAACCAGAGCTTCGCGAAGAGGGCCAGAGCTTTGGAATAGCTTGGTTTCCGGGTACGTCTCAGCCACATCGTCCAAGATCAACTTGAGCTCAGCAGCAGCAGCCTCGTCTTCCTCCTTCTTCTGTGCTGCATCGTGAATTTCTTTCAAAAGATCGTCGTACCGCGTCGGAGATATACCAAGCTGGTTCCCAATCATAAGGCTCCAGATCCGTTCTCTGTATTTCAGAGGGATACCTGACCGCCAGATCATAGTGCGCGTGCGGGCGTCTGAGATTTTCATCTGTGGATTGGTCATGATGGTGCTGTCCCAGTATGCGACGTCTTCGGCCAACTGCTTTTGGTACTCTGCAAACTCGCTCAACTTTTTCTCCTTCTTTTTCTTCTCTGTTATCGTATTCTCAGTTAGTCATTGCATCGTATATGAACAGAAAAATCAACGCACCTTGTTTCTGAGACTTCAACATCATCTTCTGATACTCCCTCAAATGCTTCTCCTCCTCGGTCTTCGACTTGCGCGGCAGATGCGACGGCCGCGTGACAGAAGTCGACGCAAGATCCTCAAGACTAAGCGCTCTCGTCTCCTTCTCCGACTTGTGCTTCAACTCCGCCGGCGACGGCCGCGCGGCGGGAACCGGCAAGCCCTTTTGCAGATTGATCTTCTCCATCATCTGCTGTCTTGTGCTCTTCTTCAGCTCGTCGCGGTAGTCCTCCAGCGCGACCGTCAGATCTTTCGCTTCGTCAGACAGATGATCCATCGCATCGGACCAGCTATCATGCTGGCGCAACCGGCTCGGCGTCGAATCGGGACCGAGCCCAAGCCGCGTCGGCGACGCGCGCGAGCTCTTGCGGTCGGGAGAGGGTATGCTTCCTGGCGTGGGCGTTCTCGACACGGCGGGTTGGGCCGCGGCCTTGACTTCGGGCGTGAGCGGGACGTTCCAGAAGATGACGTCGTCGGGGACCACGATGTCGTCGCCCGAGCGGTCGGAGTCGTCGTCGCGCGGGATGTCGGTGCTGCTGGCGGAAGGGGATTTCAGCGATGTGCGCGAGAGGTGGCGGGAGTCTTGGGGTCGGCGTAGGGGAAGTGCGAGGCCGTCGTCTGCCGAGGCGCGGCGGCTGCTGCTGTGTTCGCCAGGTAGGGCGAGCGAAGGAGACGAGAGGTGCGCGGCAGAGTATAAGCCCCCGGGTCTATTATACGACATGCTCGTCGAGCGCACGTTGAGTCCACCGGCAGAGGAGGACGTACGAGTAGGAGGTCTAGGCGAGGCAGCCAGATTCGACATTGACGATTTGCGAAGATTAGCCACGGGCGTCGACACCGCCGGCAACGAAGGCGACGGGGGCGCATGCAGATTCGTCAGGCTGCCGTTGGGCGAGACTTGTCCGTAGACCGAGTACCTGCCGACGTTTGCGAACGACGCCGAGCGAGGCGTGGGTGGGAGCGATTTCCGCGGCGAGAACTCGGACGACGGCAGGTTTGGCGAGACGGCGGTGGGGCTCGCGGCCGCGGCGAGAAGATTTCGTCCTTCGGACGCGGCAGCGGGGGGCTTGGCGCCGCGGACAAACGGACTGCTGGGGTTCAATGGAGAGACAGGGTAGACAGAGCGCGAGGGCGAGGGCGAGGGCGTGGTCGCGGCCTGCTGGTGGGCATTGGATCCGGATGACAGCTTACGGGTCTGCGGCGACTGGCTGACGGCAAGCTTATTGTCGTCGAGCGAGATGCTCTCAAAGTCACCATCTGTTTCAGGACGCTGGGTCCTAGCAGAGCCGGAAGCCGAGGGCGAGAGATGTGGTTGGTGAGCGGCCATCGGGAAATCAAGAAAGCAGGGAAAAGACGTAAACTAGAGCCAAACGCGTCGCGTCTAGACAGCGTGCATCGGCTGCTACAGACAAGCAATCGCTACCCACTCTGCGCGGAAAATGATAAACCAGCAAACTGACCAAATATCCAGCACGTCTGAGGCCACAAATGTCGAATTGACGCGTGAGGAAGGTGGTTTGGAGGCGGTGAAGGGGGCGAATACGGCGAGTACGTCCGTTCTCGGGCCAAGATCTGTGTCTGAGCAGGCCAGCGGCTGGGTGAGCCGTGCGGAGGTAATATATGACTAAGAGTAAACACGTGACAGACACGCCAGAATAAGGTTTCAAGGCTTTGATCCTAACCCACAACGCGACTGTGGATGTCATTAGGATAACAATAGAACCTCAGCCTTGCACGGGTCCAAGCGATATAGCTAGAGTGATTTCTTATACTTGTGGATGGTTTGTTGAGGAATTAGAGTGCTGAAGATATAACACTGCGCAATCATGGAGGAGATCCTCGCCCGAGTAAGTCGCGTAGCGGACGGCGGCGACCCCACCTGGTTTCTCGATCAGAAGACGATGACGATATGCTAACTACTATTTTCGTTGTACATAGGCCGGCAGCCAGGCGATGTCTTTGGCGATCCGGTCCGGGATTACTCTGGTTTCCGGATACGCGATCAAAGGAGTTTCGAAGTTTCTAGAGGTATGCGTGATGCAGAGACGTGGATTATGGAGACGTGGATCATGGCAGAGATGGCTGACGATGATTTGGAACGCAGAAACTTCCAGAGGAGGAGAAGACGACGCTGGAGAAGATAAGGAAGAAGTTGAAGACGAGGATTAATATAATTACTCCTTCTATTGATCTCATACAGCTTTTGTGAGTGGGTCTCTGTCTTATTCTATAGTCGAGTGAGTGCTAACCAACTTTCAGGAACGCGCGTGGATACACCCTCTTACAAAGCACAGTCTCACTCACGCGCGAGCTGCGCGATGAAATTAACGAGTTTGACGAAAAAATGGAGCACGCGAACCAGCGCATGGCGCTCGCCAAATCCGCGGCCGAAAAACAAAAGACGTACAAAGAAGTCGAGCAGTACATGCTCAACCTGCTGCAGCGCATCGACGAGTCCGTGCAGCTCCTGCAGCTCGCTATCACGACGTCCGGCGCGAACGTGACGGCGACGCTGCCGGATATGGTGTCGCCCGCGCGACTGCTGCAGGCGGCGATGTTTTTGCTCGTGGCGGATTCGGCGTACACGCGGGCGCCGACGCAGAGGCATCAGGTCGGGCCGACGTTTTCGTTGAAGCTGTATACGATCTTTTACGGCACGGCGCGGAATCCGCATACGACGACGAACGGGGATATTACGTGGAAAGAGGAGCACGCAAAGTGCTTTGTGGAGATTTTCAGAGTGCCGATTGCGCGGGGTGGTACGCCAGGGAAACATGGGACGCGCGCGGAGAATAGGAATCAGTACATGGCGGATAATCTAAAGTACAGATACGAGCTTGTGATTACAGAGAATCTGGACGATGGTCGGTACCACGAAGAGCTGGAGAACCCGGGAGCAGGGTCGCCGGTGCCGGAGAAGGATTCGCAGGGAGGAGGGATTAGAGGCAAGAGCCGGACTATCCCGCTTTCGATTGTGACGCGGTTGTTTTTCAGTGCGTCGGGAAGACTGCTTGATATTGAAGAGGCGGTGTCGCCGGTGCTGGTTGTGAAGCTGAACAAGGCGTTTTTGCACCGGTCGCCGTATTACATGTTTGAGGGGGAGGAAGAGAGTGAGAGTGAGGGAGAGATGAGTGAGGGGGATGGTGAGGGTGGGGATGAGGATATGGATGCGAGGAGGGTTGATTTGCCGTCAAATACAGAGTGGCTGGCGTTTGAGCTTTACACAGAAGAGGATGAAGAGGAGGAGGAGGAGGAAGTGGAGGGCGATGAGTGGGAGGATGAGGATGAGGTGGAAGAAGGAGGAATATCTGGAGGGAAAAGCCGCGAAGGAAAGAGAACGAGTTTGCTGGGGGATAATAGTCTTGCTGCGGCATTTTCGCGATTGTCTCTGAGCAGTTCCGACATTGAGTCTATGATGTCGCGAAAGCTGAAACAACAACAGCAGCAGCAGCAGCAGAAGCGGGATATAGGGGTGTCAAAGGAGCAAGAAGAGGAAGGTATGGGTACGACGGGGGCGCCGTTTGAAGCATCAGCCAACTCGCTGTCGTTGCTGGAGTACATTATTCGGCTAGCCGCGCTGCAGACAAACGACCAGAGTTCAGTGTTTTCGATTTCAGACGAGCGGATATCGCTGTACTTGCGGGACGACAATCGGAGCGCGTCGACGGCAAGTGCCGGGGCGCGGGACGGCGGCGGCGGGATCATGCGCGACATGACGGATCCTATAGGACCGGGCGGGTCGCCGTCGCTTTCGGCGACGCGGTTCTCGGACACGACGAGGATGTCGGGGGGGACGAGTGCGAGCGGGCGGTCGCGACGGAGCCGGAGCTCGACGCCGGTTTCAGCAGCGGCGATAAAGCTTGCCAGTGGGAGGGGAAGCAGCAGTGGCGGACAACAACAACAGAGACGGCGCAGCAGTCGATTGAGTTCGCCATTGGCGGCGTCGAACCCTACGGCTACGGCAGAAAGGGCATCGCGAGGGAATGCGGCAGTTTACAGGGTCCGAGGCGAGGGAGGGAGCAGTCATGCGACGTCATTGCCGGGGACGGCGACGCGGATGGGGATGCATTCGCGGGTAGTGGGCGGGATGACGCCGAGTACGCCTACGGCGAGCACGCGGCTGCGAAATCAGCAGTATGGGACGACGGCGACGCCGGGGGGAGGAGGGGGGGTGGATGGGTCGGCTGCGCAGTTGACGCCGTGGGAGCTGGATAGGTTGAAAGGGATGGAGGGGAGGGGGGTGAGAGATAGTCCGTTGAATGGGAAGACGGTACGGGCGAAGCGGAAGAGTCCGAGGAGAGATAGTAGTAGGTAATATTATGGTTGATAGAGATCAGATTTATTTGCTCAATGACTAAAAATAGGATGGGTGGGGCGGAGGAGCGATGTGATTGGAGGCAGTAGCAGAGAGGTAGTAGCAGAGAGACAGCAGATAGTTGACACAACACAGACGCAGACACAGACAACTGATAGTAAACAGACAGCAGAGATACAGAAGAAGATAAAGAAGAACAGAAGAACAGAATAAGAAGAAGAGAAGAAGAGAATTAAAGAACCAAACAAGCTATGCCAAGCTTTCAGGCGAATGCATGCCAAGCTTTTTTGGCGTGTGAAAAGTTGGCAGCCACCAGGCACCGGCGACCATCGGCGGCGATGCTTTGTGTCGGGCAGGACCAAACGCACAGTAAACGCGGAGGAAAAGCCACAGCAGCGGCGGAATAAGGTATCGGCCGGGACCGAGGCGGCCTTTTTGGATTAAAGAAGGCAGAGGATTAGATTAAAGAGGCAAAAGTATAGAAAAGTATGAGATAGCCGGGCCCCTGGGTGTGCGCCGGTGCCGCAGCAGAGGGTAGAGCGAGGTGGGCCCAACAGACCGTTGATCAGTGGCGGATTGAGATGCTCAATACAATAGAGAGAGAGATGTATGAATACTGTAGCAACAGCACTAGAACTATCAACTATTACAGAACACAACAGACTTTGAATAATTTAACAGCAATATCACAACCAACATATTAGCAATAACATCGGTGCGGCGACGGGAACGTAGGCTCCGCCGGCGATCTTCAGATGGTTCTTACTTGGCAAAGCCCGTGCACTTCCTGCTGTGTCCACGAGTGCGTTATTACTACGAATAGAGAAGTAGTGTAGACCACATTGATCATATCTGGTACGTGACTGTTTCATGATCTTGATATCAGGTCAGCGAGCAGCAGCAGCATCAGCAGAGCAGCGGAAGCAGCAGAAAACCTTTCAGGCCTCGAACCGCTGTGACCTGCACCGCCACACTGAGCTTGCGTAATACGACTGCTCCTCCCCGCCGCGATTTGTGCGGCTTTTGGTGTCGGCGGAAGTGTTTACAGCCAAACAGCGAACAACTGAGAGTGGACTGAGAATGAACTGAATGTAAGTGAACCCACTCAAAACATACTCAGAACTCGCTCAGAAGAGCAGATACGCACACTGCACAGAGTTCCTGCTTTCAGGCTTTGTCTCGGGCTGTCTCGAGCTCTGTTCCCTCCTTTCTCTCCTCGCTCGCCTCTAAGCCTGCTTCTATTATTAGACCCTCCTCTACTCTCTTGTCCTGCTCGCGATGACTGCTGTAGTCTCTGCGTACGCACAAGCTGTAGATCTCGCCCCGAGCGTAGTCAAGAACCGTAGAACAGCCCAAGAACAGCAGCGTCGCATAAGCATTGTGCTTATACTACTACTACAACTTCTTAATACTTCTTGCTACCTCTACTACTACTACTACTACTACTACTACTACTACTACTACTACTACTACTACTACTACTACTACTTCCACATCTACTCTAACAGACACAACAGATGAAACAAACTTCTCTGGTGTCAACTGCAACGCAACTGCTGCCCACCTCTGACGATCAGCCCTCGACTCCGTGGTGATGTCACCCTCCTGTGGCGCAGCTGTGATCCACTTTGTGACTCAGTCTTCCGCCTCCGACTGGGGATTCCGCATATAAGCCTCTGCACCTTCGTCTCTCCTCTCCTCCTCCTCCTCCGCCTCCTTCTCTGCCTCCTCCTCCTCCACGCCGCCTTCTCTCCGCTGCTCTCCCTCTTAAATGCTTCACTCGCCCGCGCCGTAACTCGCTGTACTGCATATCCAGCGCCAAGCGAGTGCTCTCCTTTCTCTGCTCCGTGCCGCTCCGACAAATCAAATCCTGCGCCCTCCCTCTGCCGGCCATCCCGCGCTCTCTTCCTCTCTTCCTCTCTTCCCCCCTCTTCCTATCCTTCTCTCCTCTTCATCCTACCTCCGCCGCAATGGTCTACATCGACGGCGTCAAATACGCCTGCGAAGTAAGTCCTTCCTCTCCATCCTCGCCGCTGCCGTCCGTCCCGCGGCGCATGCTACGCGCTCTCTCTCTTCCATACTAACTCTCCTCCAGACCTGCATCCGCGGCCACCGCGTGACCACCTGCGCCCACAAAGACCGCCCGCTCACGATGATCAAGCCCAAAGGCCGCCCGGTCTCGCAGTGCCCGCACTGCCGCGAAGCCCGCCGCAACCACGCCCTGCACACAAAGTGCGACTGTCCCGGCGACAAGCTCTCCGCCGCAAAAGTCAGCAAGCTCGCGGGCTGCCAGTGTCCGCACGGCGGCAAGTGCGACTGCTCGAAGCTCAAGAACTCCGGACGCGCTGCTGCTTCCGCGGCGGCGGCTGCCGTCTCCGGCGGCGCGCGGAGAAACTCGCGAAACAAGACCGCGAGCGTGAGTCCGTCGCCGGACCCGCCGTCGCTCATCTTGCCCGCGCAGTACGGCGCCATGAGCTCGCTCGGCACGCACTCGGTTCTCTCGACTCAGGCGCTGGCCGCCGCTGACAGTCGGTACTACCAGTCTGCCTCTGTCGACTCGCCGTTCTCCAACGCCGCGACCTCGCCCGCGACCGCCTCGGGCTCGCCGACAATCTCGCTGGCGTACACCACCGCCGGCGCCACCACCGCCGACATGCGGCACTCGCAACTGATGCCGGAGATGTCGGCCATGTTTGACGACGTCTCGGGCTCGCCTTACGCGCGCGAGTTCTACAACGCTGCCTCGTCCTCGTCCTCGTCCTCGTCCTACCCGCCGACCACCGCGCAGCAGCGGTCCGGCTCGTCTTCCGTCGCTGCCGTGTCCGAGCACTCTGCCAGCCGCCCTTCCTCCGCGAGCTCCTCGACCACCAGCATCGGCTACTACGCCGACTCTGCCGCCTCTGCCCCTTACGTCAACTTCAATCCCCTTCTGAAGCACGAGGTTCCTTTTAATCAGGACCAGCCCCAGCAGCAGCACGCTCACGCGCACCACCACACCTCGCAACAGCAACCGGAAGGCTACTCTTCCGAGTACAACAACCTCGCCGACCTCTTCTCCTTCTCCTCCGCAGGCTCGACCACCTCCGTCTTCAGCGTCGCCGCCTCGCTCCCGACAAACACCGACTTTTACTCCGCAGACAACTACCCCGCCGCGCCGTCGTCGCTGCCGCAGCAGTACTCGGCCATGTACGCGACCTCCTCGGCCGCGCAGAGCATTCCTTCCGCCTCCACCATGCCCCTATAGACCTTTCCTCTTCTTTCTTTTTTGTTCTTTATTTTTTTATTTTTTGATATAGAAAAGTATATTTTCCTCTTTTCTGTTTTTGTGTGTGTGTGTGTGTGTGTTTTTGGAGTTCCACGGCGCACTTCTGTGTTTTGTTTTGTTCTGTTTTACCTCTCTCCCTCTCCCTCCCTCCTATCATCTCTTCCTTTTTTGGCTATTTCTTCGTCTTGGTTATAAACGTCAAAAATATCTATCGAATATGAGCTCACAGTCATGATCACGTTATGTTTTCTTTTCTCCTTCAATTTGTATATCTTTCCTCTCTCTCTCTCTCTTTTTTTTTTACTGTGTTTATAGCTAGCTAGGTATGTTTTTGAGTTTTTTTACGAGTTCATAGCTGTTTCGATAAAAGGAATAAAAAATTATTGTAAAATGATGAAGTGTATTTCTGAAGTAGTAGCAGGGTGGAGATGGTGAAGGGGGAGTGTGAGTGTGTGGAAAGGAAGGAGGCTGAGTTTTTCGGCGTGTAGAGTTAGAGATGATGATTCGCAATACTCCAGCAAGGTACCTACCTACCTTCCTGGCTCACGACCGGAATAGAAACAGCGGAAAGACGTGTTCTATTCTCGTCTTTTACTTTACTTCAGTCTGAAATAAAATAGGGAAATATATACATTGCTGGTTAAAGCCACAATCAGAGAGGTGGGTTGTTCTTACGGAGTTTAGTTTATCCATTTCAGGAAATCGGCACCATACTCCATCATCCACGCCGCCTTCCCTGAAATACTAATTACACAGAAAAAGACTGCAAGTCTACGGCGGCAGTAATCCCAATCTCTAAAAATCTACAAAGACTTTTGAGAAGAAGAGAAGGGGGAGTTGAAAAGTAGAGGAATATTGATAATTCTGATAATTATACATCTCGCGAGAAAGCGAGGACCGCGACACACGACACGCCACGACACGAGCTTGAAGCAGAAAAAAAAAAAAGGAAAGAAAAGAAAAGACCAAATAATAGAGAGAAAACACGGAAGGTGAGGTGGAGTATTCAGACAAAAGAAGAAAGCAGAAAAAGAGGAGCGTAGAGGGTCTAGAGAACAGAACCTAAAACAAGATACAAAGAGGAGGAGAAAAGAGGAATCTAATACAAGGAAAATGAACCCGAAAGAATACACAAAAATATAAAGAGAAGAGTTGATATACCGAGAGACACACAAGAGAAAGAGAGAGAAGAGTACAGGATCGCGGAAAAGGAAAAAGAGAATATTCAAAATAGAAATACGCGCAAAGAGACAGGGAAACGCGCACACTGACGAGGTTGGAAAAACAAGCAAATGCTATAGTGTAACAACAATAGAAGTCAAGACGCGCACGCAGAGAAAGACTCTGTTCGCGTCAAACTAGCAACGTAGGAAAAAGCTCGACACTTTGCGTCGGTCGCAGAGATCGACCTGACTCGAAATTCAAGTCATCATGGTGAGGATGATCTTGGATTGATAGACGGTCATCCTATTCACACACGCCACGACGCAGATCTCAATACACACGCACACGCACACGCACACACAAACAAAGGAGAAAAAAGAATAAAACACCCGCCCAAGTAATGCAAAAGTAAATCCTAATTTTTGAAATAATTTTGAGGAGAAAAAAACAACCTGCGCACAAGAGCCGTAGATTGTTATCACGGCCCATGGCCCGCAGCAGCAGCAGCAGCAGCCTCCTTATTCTGCGCCGGCACCTCGCGCTCCCAGAACTGTAGCAGCAGATCTCCGTAGCGCTGAAGCTCTTCGAGCGGGATCGCGAGTCTGAAATCACACAGGATAAGGAATTGGAGTTCGAGATGGTTTAGTTCTTCGAGCGGGAGACCGCCGACCTGGAAAAGATGATGTTAGAGATGACTTTCACATGCTAGGATAGTGCAGAACATACCTTTGCGTATCTGGAGTTTTTGTAAAACACGTCCGAGAAGAATTTACTAGCGACCGTGACGCCCGAAATGACGAGCCGATGGATATTATAGCTATCCATCACAAAGATATCGCTAGGCGGAGTCGGCAGCGACGGCGGCGGCGGCGGCGGCGGCGAAGGCGACGCAAAGACGGCGGGCGGGTGCGCGACCGGCGACTGCGGTTGGCTTATTTGGCTGCCGAACGAGCCCGGCTCGACGACGGCGTGCTGCGGGTAGGAGGACGAGAATGAGGACGGCGTGGCGGGGATTGAGGACGAGACCGAGCTTGCGGCAGCGGCGGCGGCGGCCGCGGAGGCGGCGGTGGTGGTGTGGTGGGAGGATGCGACGGCGCCGCGGATGGCGACGGGCATGACGGAGGAGGACGATGACGCGGATGAGGAGGAGGAGGAGGAGGATGGGGGTGGAGCGGCTGCGGGCGCGAGGGATTGTAGAGGTCTGTAGGCGTCTGGAGACTGAAGATCAGACGAGAGCGCAGCAAAGTCGGGCGCGTTTGCACGCTTTGATATGCGGTCAAAGTAGACGAGCAGGGAGAGGAAGACCTCGTTTGTAGCCGGGCAGTACTTGAGGATACGCATGAGATATGCCTGGAGCGAGATAGCGGGCACGTTGCGGCCATGAAAAGCGAGCACGGCCGACGCGAGACTGGAGCGGGCGCGCGTGCGCGAGTCAGGGTGCGGGTGGTGATGGGAGTGGTGGGAAAGGTAGAGGGCGTCGTTGGCCTCGATTATGCGCTGCAGGAGGGCGGAGATCATGGTGAGCACGTCGGTGACGGGGTGGTTGAGGATGTCGATGTGGGGCGGGTCGGACGCGGGCGAAGTGAGCGACGACGGGAGCGAGACCGAGGTCGCGGGCGAGACGACGGATGAGGATGGGTTGACGACGGCGTGGGCGTAGGCGGCGGCCGGGGGCGGGTGCTGGTGGACAAAGAGCTGCTGCTCGAGCGAGGCCGCGTGCTCGGTCGCGGGCGGTGCCGGCGCCCCGGGGAGGTCTGCCATGGGGAGGAGGGGGGCTGCAGCCGGCTTCTAGCAGAGACCGGGGCGAGGGGACATGGATTGGGAGGAAGGCAGCGCGAGGGAGGGAAGCGAGGGAGGAAGATGGGAGGAGCGAAGGCGAGGCAGCCAATTACGGGTATTAGCGGGCCGGAGGAGACAGTAAACGACGGCGAAGAAGGCAGAGCACAGGAAGAAGGCCGAGAAGCAGACCGCGAACGAGGAAGAGGACGGCGTCGGAGTAGAGAAGAAAGCAAAAGCCGGGGCCGACGACGAAACGGAAGCGTAAAGCGTAAACCAATTTGGGAGGCCCGTGATTTGCAGCGCCCACTGAGCGCAGGCGTGGCAGGGTGGTTGGCTGCCAGCTTGTTTTTGATCAAGTCCACGAGAATTATTGTTTTTGTTATTATATTCTACTTATTCTACGTTTCTTGATCTTTCGCAGTATCCTTGTTGTCTGGGTCTACGTTAAATGTGCTGTGCTTTGTTTATTTCTCCTATCAACTCCCAAGTCCTCCCTCCTCTAGCTCAAAAACACCGCCAGCAGCACCACAATCAAAATCACAACCAGCACAAGCAGCAGACAGCACGACTTATTGCGCGAGCTCTTCTGGTGCCGCGACGCCTTCGTCAGCTCCGCGCTCGCGTTCTGCGTATGGTCCGCCACGCTCGTGATATTCGACTCGATATTGTCAATCATCACGCCCTGCTCGGTAACCATCGTGCCCAGGTCCCTGAATATCTCGTTCAGCTCCGAGATTCCCTGCTCGATGCCCTGAATCTCGATCTCGCGCTCGGCAATCAGCGAGTTCTGAAAGTCGATTTCTTCCTGCGAAATCACATCCATCGTCTGCTGCTCCTGCATCCGCTGCTGCTGTCTCTGCACCGCCGGCGCCGACCGGCCCGGAAGCTGCTCCTGCATCTGCATCTGCATCTGCTGGTACTCGTACTCCGGTCCTTCCGCGCCCGGGTCCAGAAGCTGCGAGGCCCCCGGCTGGTGTGTCTTGGCCGCAACCACATACTGTCTCTGTTTCTCTGCCGACAGGCGCTGCACGGACTGAAAGTCCGCCAGAAGCGATGTAAATTCCCGCGACAGCTTCTGCTGTGTAAACCGTTGAGAGGGCTACATATGACATTCTCCTTGTTAGCCTGACTCGACACAAACACCAACACAAACAAAGGCAACATACAGTAACATCAGTCCAACCCTGCAGCTCTTTAACCTCATCCCCAATCGTCTTACACAGCTCCCTCGTATCGTCCGACAGCGACGACACCCGCTCGCGGATCTGATGCGAGTCCTTCTTCGTGCCAAACATCCCCAGCTGCCGGTTCAGCGTCGAGATGTTGGTCGTGAGCGTAAACAGCTGGTTCGACAGCCGATTTGCGAGCGTATCGAATTCGGGCGAGTCCGAGAACCCGCCACTGCCGCTGCCCATCACACCCTGTGGTCGCGACGAGAGGAAGGACATTGTCTGTGTTGTTGTTTACCGTGTGAGCTTGGTTTGGTTGTCTTTTGACTTCTTCCTGTGCGTGTGCGAAATGCAGTCCGTCGCCGTGTTTGGAGATAATCGCCGGAGGCTGGGACGAGATGACGAATCGATGCCCGCGAAGATAAACACTTACCCGGCCGTCAAGCCACACTTTGCTGCCCCAGCCTCACCGGGCCCTGCACCGCCACCTCGCCTGGTGAACACCGTCGGTCTGCGTTCTATCAGCTGTGGGCCAGGAACAAGTGAAGAAGATAGAGAACTGTTCTGCTACCGACTTAAGACTACTGCGATGGTGTATTCATACAGCGTGTGCTCGTAGACTGTTCATTCGCCCGCGCTCGAGGCTGTCTGCGGCGGCGATTGAGTCAATCCGCAAACTCAATTCATTCATTATCGCCTCGATAACGCGGGCCCCAGACCACACCTCCTCCCCCTTCCCGCTCTTTCCTCTTCCCTCCCTCTCTGCACACGCACACACTCTCTAGAAACAGAAATGTCAGGAGTCGCAATCTACAAATCCACCACCGCGCACCCCGGCGACGTCTCCGGCTACAAGCAGCTCCCCGCGTCCTGCAAGCCCGAGGACCTCGTCGCCGTCATTGGCAAGACCGAGGGCAACGGCTGCGTCAACGATTTCACCCGCATGCTCTCCTCCACCGTCTGGGACCCTCTGCTCGAGTCCTCGCACGGCATCTCTGTCTTCTCCGGCGGCACCGAAGGCGTTCTCTCGCCGCACGTCTCCCTCGTCGTCAAGGAAGCCGACCACCTCAACCCGGACGGCTCAAAGAAGTACGACGAAGGCCTCGTCGCCAAAGTCGGCGGCACGCGCGACTTCGAGCCCTGGGAGATGGGCACGGACGTGCAGGCAAAGGTCACGGCCGAGACAGTCAAGAGCCTGATGGCCGAGCTCGAAGTCGGCCCGGACGACGTGCACATGGTCCTCGTCAAGTGCCCGCTGCTGACGACCGCCAAAGTCGTCGCGAGCGCAAAACCCTGCGTGACGGTCGACACCTACAAGTCGATGGGCTACTCTCGTCTCGCGACCGCGGTCGGCATCGCGCTCGCGCTCGGCGAGGTTGCCGAGGACGGCATCGCGACCGCGCTCGACTCGTACGGCGAGGTCGGCTGGTCCTCGCGCGCGTCGTGCTCGTCCGGCGCTGAGCTCGAGAACTGCCACGTCGTCGTGCTCGCGAGCTCAAAGAAAGCGAGCAATCCGTACCGCGCGCTGCACGGATACATGGCCGACGCAATCGATCTCAAAGTGCTTCTCGATCTCACGGGCAAGATCCCCGAGGGCGCCGAGCGCACGCAGATCTTTGTCAAGGCCGAGCCGTCGACGGATGGCGTCGTTCGCGGGAAGAGACATACGATGATGACGGATAGTGATATCCAGGGCACCAGACATGCGCGGGCGGCCGTCGGGGGCCTTGTCGCGGGTGTGTGGGGAGAGACTGATGTCTATGTCAGCGGCGGTGCTGAGGGACAGGGGCCAATGGGCGGCGGCAGTGTCTGTGTTGTGTATAAGGTCTAGTTGATCAGAATGTAATGAATCTATGACTGATGAGTTATGTAGAGGTTGTGATAGTAGTTGTAAGTGAAGGGAAGCAGATTTCCGTTTTGGGCGTATCCTCGCACAATACTCGATACCCACCACGCACCCACACCGCGTTCACAGCATCCATCACTCAAGATCAACCATGCAGGACCAGCAGCTGGATCCTATGCAGCTTGCAGTCGTGAGTGTTTTACGATCACTGTCAGATCTCATAGCTGCTAACACTCCCTTCTCTGATACAGGCCATAGCCTTTGTCAAGAGTAAACCAAAGTACACCTCAGTCCGGGGTGAGTACAAAGACAAGAGTATGCTGCAATACTTGGCTGAAACTTACAATCATGCTAGACTTCCGCTTGCAGATACTCTCGCGGATCCTGACCCCGGTGGACTACTGGCGAGCGCGATACGAGGATCTGCGAGAAGAACTGAGCGATGTGCGTAGTAGAGACAAAGAGCTGGATACCGCCGCTGGATCAAGAGATCATCCTATCGAGCTTGCGTCGGAGGCTGCGGAGAATGAGAAGGATCAGGGCGAGCTGAGAGATCGCGTGCTGGAGGTGTATAGCGCGCAGCTCACCAATGCCGACTACGGTAGTACATCTCCCTCTTCCATTATAGAGCCTGACTGAACAGTCATGATATAGGTTCAAATCCCAGCCTGAAATCAGCCTGCGTCGCTCTCTGCCGCATATCCACCATCTCTCCGGTAGAGTTCGACAACCACCTCTCCACCGTCGCGAGTCACCTCAGCAATCCACCGCTGCCTCCAAACTCTGCCGACCAGTTCATCTCCCACTCGCTCCCGATCCTGCTCAAGTGCTTCACGCTCTCGTTCGACAGAGGCGCAGAGACGGCGTGTGCTAGAGTGCTGGACGCGTTGCTGCGCGGGGTCCGCAAGGTTATGAGCCTCGGCCAACTCGCGTCTGGATCGCGGCAGCCGTCTGAAGCAGTGGGAAGTACTGACGTGCTCGCTCTGTGTGAAGAGACGCTTTGTGGATTTACAGAGTCGCGGGATTTGCGTCCTCGTAAGTACTGTAGCGGCTTTGCTAAGAGTCGTTGGGCAATAGCTTCAGAGGAAGAAATCTACGATTCCAACTAATACGACGCCATAGATCTACTAGCCAGCCTAGCCTGCTCCCTTGTGTTACTACTATGCGAACCAGACCCGCGGCCTTCGGCATCAGCCGACTATCTACACGACTTTGCGGCGATGCATGTAAGGCTGCTGAGCAGGATTGTCCGCGCCGACGATCGACGGGACAGTCAGGTGCTGATACACGAGCTGGAGCGCAGTCTGTTTTCGGAGGCGGCGATGCAGCGGTATGCCGCGGTGGTGGAGCTCTACTGCGAGATGTGCTAGCAATCAGCAATATCAGACTCTAATCAGATCTAAGCAATAAGATCAATAACTACGCTACAGTCAAGAGCCCAGGGTTCTAGGGCTAAACCCTACACTTGAAAAAGCAGTCACAGGGATCCCTAACCCATAATTGCACTCCCATCAACACACACGAGTCCCTCAACGCGATGTAAGCACACAGTGGGCAGGCGCTGGTACGCACCTTTGTCGGTCGTCACAGCGCCCTTCTCTTTCTTCTCCTCCAGACTTCCGTTTCAGCAACAACTTCTACCCGCATAGTCCCACTTTCAGCACTTGGGAAGTTACTCGAAATGTATGTTGCTCTTCTTCTGTTTAGTTGGACGTTTGTTTGATGCTACTCGGATGCCGGGGTGGGCTGCGTGGGTCGTGGACATGAAGGGCGAAAAGCACGAGTGTGAAAAAAGATGGAAGCACCGTCAGCGAGCAGTTTGCGCGCGGAATGCGCAGCTGCGATGTTTGCTGGAAAAAGAATGCAGACGAGAAAATGAATTTGCAGCTTGTTGGTCCAGCATGGCTTTTTTTCCGGGCGTGAATCGACAGGAAGGCGATCGGACGAGATGAGACTTTGCACCGTCGCATAGTCGTTCACGTCTGCTTCTCAAGCTCATCATACGAGTCCACAGCATTGTCATCGAGCGGGCTTGAAGAGTAGCATCTACATAGCCGCCAACGTTCTTGTCTGAAGAACCCCCTTACTGATCGTTTTCCAGGTCCAACCTTGTTTCACAGAAGCGCCTCGCCGCCAGCGTGCTCAACGTCGGCAAGAGAAAGATCTGGCTCGACCCCAGCGAGGCTACTGCCATCGCTGCCGCCAACAGCCGTATGTCTCTACTTTCCTTTCCGTCTATTGACTACCGATCAGAGTGCTGACATGTAAAACAGGTGAGGGAATCCGCAAGCTCGTCTCCGATGGTTTGATCATCAAGAAGCCTGTCACTATCCACTCGCGCTCGCGCACCCGCGCCCATCTCGAGGCCAAGCGTGCCGGTCGTCACACCGGTTTCGGTAAGAGAAAGGGTACCAAGGACGCCCGTATGCCCAGCCAAGTCGTGTGGATGCGCCGCCAGCGTGTCCTCCGTCGTCTGCTCGCCAAGTACCGTGCTGCTGGCAAGATCGACAAGCACCTCTACCACGAGCTCTACCAGCTCGCCAAGGGTAACACCTTCAAGCACAAGCGCCAGGTCATCGAGCACGTCATCAAGGCTAAGGCCGAGAAGGCTCGTGAGCGTGCTCTCAAGGACGAGGCCGAGGCCCGCCGTGTCCGGAACAGAGCCGCGAGAGAGAGACGGGCACAGCGCGTCAACGAGAAGCGGGAGGCGCTTCTCCGGGATGACGAGTAATTGTAGACGTCGTCGGTCGGTGTTTTTTAAAAAAAGAGTGATGCAGAGGGTCGGAGCGGAACCGAAGAAGAGGGAAGAGAGATGGAAGGGAAGGGCGATGTATATGAATGCAATCTTGCGCTGAGTAAGATTTTGTGCACATCTGTTCTTTTGCTTCTATTATTTTGTTTATTCATTTGCTTTCACCGTATTTGGTTCCGTTTTGATGTATGTAACATTTACACGAGCTTTATTGTTTCTAATATACATAGTCTATGAAGAAATATGATGACACGGTAGACAGCAGTAGAGAGGAGAGGGAAGGCTCAGGGCGGGCTTAGTTGACATAAGCGAACGAGCTCGCGAGACCTTCACCAGAGATAAACCCGATAAACTTGGCCCTGCGCACAGTCTACTTCCTTCCCAGAGCCATTCCGTTCTTGCCAGGATCCAGCATTGACAGAAGAGTGTTTGCTATCAGCACTCACGATATAACTCGAGATTCAAGTCAGGAACTAAGTCAAAAGACAAGACAAATTTTCACATGCCAGCGAAACGAGCTGCGGCGGCAGAGACGGTAGCGGTGGGTGCGCCGTCGACGAGGAGCGCGACGAAGAAGAAGAATGCTGCGAATGGACAGAGTGGGGGGAGTATAGTCAAGGTATGTTTGTTTCTGTGTCTGTCTTTTTTAGAATTGAGCTCTTTGTGAAGAATAAGAGGAAGAAGAAGAAGAAGAAGAAGAAGAAGAAGCAGGCTAACCTGTCATCATCAGACCACAGCCGACCCCCCCGCGCCGACGGAGCGCGAGAAAAAGATCCAGAACCTGATTGTGCGAACGATATGGAGTGTCGTGATGATCTTTGGTTTCTTCGCGCTGCTTGCCGCGGGCCACTTTTGGGTGATTGCGCTCGTGTTTGGGTTGCAGCTGCTGGCTTACAGCGAGGTGATTGCGCTGGCGGACGAGCCGATGAGGCAGCGCGCGCTGCCGTATGGGAAGACGCTCAATTGGTATTTTTTGGCGTCGACGGTGTATTATCTGTATGGCGAGACGGTGTTGTATTATTTCGAGGAGGTGCTGTTGGTTGATAAGGTGCTGTTTCCGTTTGCAATTCATCATCGGTTTATCTCGTACATGCTCTATATCATTGGTATGTCTTCCAGTTTGTTCCAGAGTCTGAGTAAACAGACATAAGCTAATTGCAATTACTCAGGATTCATGATGTTTGTCTCGACCCTCGAAAAAGGCCATTACCAGTACCAATTCATGCAATTCGCATTCACCCACGTCGCCCTCCTTCTCATCATCGTGCAGGCCCATTTCATCGTCAAAAACATCATGGCCGGCATGTTCTGGTTCTTCCTCCCGGCCTCGCTCGTCATCATCAACGATATCTTTGCATATCTCTGCGGCATCACTTTCGGACGCACGCCGCTCATCAAGATCTCGCCAAAGAAGACCGTTGAGGGGTTCGTTGGCGCGTGGATCTGGACGGTTGTTATCGGGCTCGCCCTTAGTTATTTCCTCGTACAGTGGCCTTATATGATCTGCCCTCCTGCCGTACGTCTCCACCTTTTTTCCTTCTAAGAATCTCTACTGACAAAACTCTAGGACTTCTCGCTCAGCGCATTCTCGGAATTCACATGCACGCCCAACCCCGTCTTCGTCAAACAAGTCTACGCGGTCCCCGCCTTCCTCCAACCCCTCCTGCACCGCCCCACGCTCATGATCGAGCCCATCCACTTCCACGTCGCGATCATGGCGACCTTCGCCTCGCTCTCGGCGCCCTACGGCGGGTTCTTTGCGTCGGGAATCAAGCGCGCGTTCGGGATCAAGGACTTTGGTGATACGATCCCGGGACATGGCGGGATCACGGATCGAATGGATTGTCAGTTTTTGATGGGGTTTTTCTCGTATATGTACTACTCCAGTTTTATTGCTGTACGTCCACTCTCCTCTTTTTCGTATTCTCTCTCTCTCTGCGCGAGCTAACAGATCTATAGACACACAAGCAGGCCGTCGACGTCGTGCTCGCGACTGCGATCTCAGGTCTGTCATCCCAGGAGCAGGTGCAGCTCGTGCACGCGCTGCAGCGATATCTGCACAACCAGGGCCATGTCGGCAAGGATCTACTGCAGTGCATCGCAAACTGACCGTCGTAGCTTACCGTTGCTGTTACCCGAGATGATGTACGATATAGGCAGACTCGTGCTATAGTGTGTTGTATATAAATATATGTATTCAAAAACAAGTTGTCTATAAGCAGGTGCTCTCTACAAAGGCGCGGTGACGGGATCCCAGGCCGCGACAGGCTCGTACTTGCCGGTATCCAACTTATGCATATCGTCCTCGTCGAGGTCGAAACCAAACACGTCGAGGTTGACCTTAATCCGCTCCTCGTGGTTCGACTTTGGCAGCGGGACGAAGCCCATCTGCATGCTCCAGCGGATCAAGACCTGCGCGGGCGTGACGCCGTGCTTGGCGGCCAGCTCAACCACCGCCGGTTCGCCGAACCGCACGCCGCGGGTGACAGGGCAGTAGGCTTCCATGAGGATGCCCTTTGAGCGGCAGTAGTCGACGAGGTCCTTGCGCGCGAGCCACGGGTGGAGCTCGACCTGGTTGACTGCGGGGGGAATGCGGAAGCCGTCCCAGGTGAAGAGTTCTTCGAGATGGTGGACGCCGTAGTTTGAGACGCCGATCGACTTGATCTTGCCGGCGTCGACGGCGTCCTGCATTGCTTTCCAGCTGCCGAGGCGGAGCTCGGATGAGGTCAGGGGCGAGTGGATGAGGTAGAGGTCGATGTAGTCGATGCCTGCGCGGGCGATTGCCTCGTCGATGGCCTTTGCGGTGAGGGTGTAGCCGTGGTTGTTGTTCCACAGTTTGGTGGTGTAGAAGATGGCCGAGCGGGGGGTGCCGGTTTCGGCCATGAAGTCGCGGACCGCTTTGCCGCAGTCGCCTTCGTTGTTGTAGAAGTCGGCGGTGTCTGGAGAGGTGTACAGTCAGTATGATACACATGCAAACGGCGGAAGGAAAGGTGCCGGCCTACCGATCAATCGATAACCAGCTCGGAGAGCGTGGGCAACGGCCTCGCCATTGCCATGGTACACGCCGAATCCGATGACGGGGATGGCATGGCCGGAGGAGAGCTTGATGGTGGACGACAGCGAAAGCGAGGCAGACATGATCTTCTGTTGAATCAGAGAATAGTAGGAAGTAATTGAGGAGACTCGGAAGTGAAGGAACTACGTCTTGGTGGGGTTATCGCGGGCTCGAGTGCGTGAGACCTAACCCGATACTCCCCGAGCCAGGTTCAGCGTGCATACATTTGTAGAATTATTACTAGACAATAGTAATTCGAAATAGATCTATTCTATAAATCTACTCTACAGATTCCAGTCAATGACAGAGTCCTCGCCGTAATGATCGCTGAGCCACTCGTTTGTCTTTTTGAAGTGTGCGCAGTCAAAGAACCCGCGCGACGCCGACAGCGGACTCGGATGCACTGATTTGAGCACACAGTGCGTTTTTGTCTGCATTAAACACGTTAGCTGAACTGTTTCTCAACAGTTGATACAATCATATATATTGTAGCTTACGTTGATGCGCTCGACGCGCTTCGCGGCAGGATTGCCCCACGCCAGAAACACGATGCCGCGCGACCTCTGCTCGGCAACGACGGAGATCACTTTCTCGGTAAACCTCTCCCACCCCTTCCCCGCGTGGCTATTCGCGTTATGCGCCCTGACGGTCAAGCAAGTGTTTAGCAACAACACCCCCCGCTCGGCCCATTTAGTGAGGTCGCCGGCCTTGCCCCCGCCAGGGGGTTTAAACTCCGGGTAGTCGATCGCGAGGCACTTGTAGATATTGCGCAGCGAGGGGGGCGGCGGCGTCGGCGCGAGCACGGAGAATGCGAGACCGTGGGCTTGGTTGAAGTTGTGGTATGGGTCCTGACCGAGGACGACGACTTTGACCGCGTCCAGCGGCGTGAGGCGCGACCAGGCGTACACGTCGCGCGCGGGTGGGAGGATTTTTTGGTGGGAAGTGTCTTCGGAGAGGAGGAATTTCTTGAGGGAGAGGAAGTAGGGCTGCGTGAGTTCTTTGTGGAGGGCGGCGAGCCAGGAGGGGTGCATTGTGTTGATTTCGAGGCTGGGAGAGTTAGTAGTGGAGTTGGTAGGGGGGAGGGGAGGGTGGGTTAGTTTACTCTAGCAGGTCGCGCTGTTCGGGAGTGAGACTGGCACTCCATTTTTCTCTGTCGAAGGGTGTAGGAGTAGTGGAGGGTGTAGAGGGTGGGGTAGAGGAGGTAGAAGATGAGGAGGTAGAAGAGGAAGAGAAGGAAACCTCAGCTTTAGCCGTCGCAGGCTTAAAAAAAGCCGTCAACGGCCGAGTCTTCTTCGCCTCGCCCGACGACAACTCCGCACCCTTCCGCTTAGCGACCGTAGACATTCTGTGCTGTTTGTCGAGATTCGAAGCAGGAAGCAGCAAGAGGAGAAGACGCGAACGCGACGCGTTGGGAGTATGACGCAGGGAGTGCACGTGACGTGGACAGTCATGCGAGCAGGCGAATGGCCGGATCAGGCGAAGCAGAGGCGCGGATTACTACAAACTAATAACAGTCTCTATACAATAAACAATTGCTAAATATCTCAACTTATCAACACCCCGCCAAGCACCTCGGCACCGCAGCGGGCGAGCGCAGACGAGAAGCAGGTTCGGGGCGGTCTAGAAGTCCTGTGCACGTGACGACTACTCAGTTATGCCATAAAACATCACGTGGTTCGGTGGCGTTGTCTCGATGGGAATTCGATCTTTGATATTTATTTACCGGTGCTTGTTGCCGCTTCTCTGCTTTTTTGTTTTCTATATTTTGGTTGTTTGTTTGCTTGTTGGTTGGCTGTGTGTCTTCTACAGTTGATTTTTATCGTGCACATACAGCGCTTCTCATAGATGATGAACTACTCGTCGGCAGAGCTGTTCCGCAGCTCGCCGCCTCCGACCTTTGAGCTCCACGAGCGGGCACGACTCGTTCCGATAATGGAGGACAAGTACCTCGCGCTCTTCCTGACGGTCGCGATTTACTGGGTGGCCTCGTGTTTCTTCCACCTGATCGATGCCTACGACCTGCTACCGCAGTACCGCATACACACGCCGGCCGAGGTCACGTCGCGCAACAAGGTCACGGTCTACGAGGTCATGCGCGACGTGCTGCTGCAGCAGGTCGTGCAGACGATCGTCGGCATCACAATCACCTACTTTGACCCGCCAGACTACACCGGGATGGAGGCCTACGAGATCTGGCTGCTGGCGCAGAAGCTTCCGCGGCTGCCGCTGCCGCTCGTCGCGCTGCTGTACTCGTACGGCTTCTCGGCGATGCGCATCATCCTCGCGTTCTTCATCCTCGACACATGGCAGTACTTCTTGCACCGCGCAATGCACACCTCGCGGTATCTCTACCGCACGTTCCACTCGCGCCACCACCGGCTGTACGTGCCCTATGCGTTTGGCGCGCTCTACAACCACCCGTTCGAGGGCCTGCTGATGGACACGATCGGCGCGGGCCTGGCGATGAAGCTCTCGGGCCAGTCTGTGCGCGAGGCGCTCATCTTTTTCACATTCTCGACGCTGAAGACGGTCGACGACCACTGCGGCTACGCGCTGCCTTTTGATCCGCTGCAGATCTTGTTCCAGAACAACGCGGCGTATCATGACATCCACCACCAGCAGTTTGGAATCAAGACGAACTTTTCGCAGCCGTTTTTTATTGTGTGGGATCGTTGGTTGGGTACGCAGTATAAGGGACCTAATAAGCAGCATATCGGCCGGCGCGACCCGGTTGAGAAGAAGGATGAGTAGTCCACTACTCCTATCTTCCTCTATTTTCTCTCTTCTTTCTTTCTTTTCTTCTTTCTTTCCTCTCTCTTTAATCTTGGTCTTGTGAACTGTGACTACGCTCAGATAGAGTATAATGAGTATAATAATACATCTCTGATAAACAATAGCAACCGCATCCGCTCGGCTGCAAATAACCTTAATCGAAACCCGCTGACACTTCCGAGGGATTTGTGGCTTCTTCACCATTCTTCTGAGCTGCTTCGCCCCTGCTCCGCTCCGCTTCTATTCCCTCCTCGCCCGCACAACCCGCTCTTTTTCGTCCTCTTTGTTTGTTCGAATCGATCCCGGTTCGGAACGGTCGTTGCATACTCTTGATTCTTCTGTGAAGCAGGTAGAAGCTCTGCATCAGCAGCTCGTGTTGGATCAGCCGCGGCGTGCTTGATCCCTCATCTCATCTCATCCTACTACTAGTGCACCATGGGTTTCGGCGATCTCATGAAAGGAGGCTGGCACCCGGAAGGCGGCGGCGGCGGCAGTTCGTCCAAAACCTCATCTTCGTCGTCGTCGGGTGGATCCAAGTTCGGCGGTCTCAGCTCCAAGTTTGGCGGCTCCAAGTTTGGCGGCGGCGGCAGCAGCGGCGGCTCGGCGGGCGCGACGCGTATGTTGATTTTCTGATGCTCGAAGAGAATTTACTTGATGTTGACTGTTTTGTTATTGTCTAGACGAATATAGAGAGCCAACCACACCGCTCAGCGCGCTGAAGGATCCGCATCTATTCCCGCCGCCGCCGAAGCACCGCGAGTTCCACCCGGACGCGCCGCCGGCGACGATCTCGCCAGAGTATGCGTATCTGTACCAGCCCGCGCTCGAGAGGCAGCAGGCGAAGCCGGACTGGCGCGCGCAGTTCAGGCCGGGCGCGGTTGCAGGACAGCCGGGGGCTCCAGCTCCCCAGGCTGGTCAGGCTCCGCAGGCAGCTCCGCAGTATGCAGCACAGCCGGGTCAACAGTATGGACAGCCTGGGCAACAATATGGACAGCAGCCGCAGTACGCAGCATCGCAGTATCCGCCTGCGCAGTATCCTGGGGGAGTTGCACAGCAGCCGGCGCCGCCGTACGGGACGGTGCCGCCTCAGGTGTCAGGGATGTCAACAAGGCCAGTTCCGGCGCCGCCTCCACGGACGATGACGGCGACGCCTAGTTCGTATGCGCCAGCGCCAGCGGCAGTGCCGGCTCAAGTGCCAGCGCCGGGATATGGAGGACAGCCGGGGTATCAGGGATATGCACCACAGTACACGCAGCCGGCGGCGGCTGCACCAGCACCAGCACCTGCTCCTACACCTGCGCCAACTCCTACTCCAGCAGCAGCGCCAGCTCCTGCGTTCCAGTATCCTCCACAGCCTCAGTATGCTCCACGCCCTCAGCAGCAGTATGCTCCACAGCAGCCGACACCGCAGTATGCTCAACAGCAGCCGACACCGCAGTATGCTCAGCAGCAGCCGACACCACAGTATGCTCCGCAGGCTCCGCAGGCTCCGCAGGCTGCGCCAGCTGCGCCAGCTCCGCCAACCCAGCAGTATGCAGCAGCCCCATCGCCAGCAGCATCCCCAGCGATGCAGCAACAAGGATTCGTGAAAGGCCATGGATATTCACAATCTCTATCAGATACATCACCGATGATGCAGGGCACACCACAGTTCCCCAACTTTGCGGCTGAGATCAGCCGAGCACGGACGGGGGCATCTACAGGGTCGAACGGAAGTACAGAAGGCGGAGTGAGTATGAACGGTCAACGAGTCCCGTCAGGGCACCGCCCTTCACAGTCAATGTCTGTGGTAGGGAAGAAAGCGCCGCCGCCGCCGCCAAAGAAGAATGCGAGTTTAAGAGGGCGACCGACGGGGACGACGCCTCCGCCTGGCCCGGTGCCGAGTTTTAATGGCAATGGATATGGGTATCCAGCGACGACAGATAATGTAAGGGGATATTGATTTTGATTTAATTTGATTTGAGATTATTTGCATTGTAGTGAATGTATATATGAGGAATGCAAGTTCTAAAATGAAAGTAGAAGCGAAACCGGATACCGCCGCAGGCCCAGCATCCAGCGATACAAAAGAGGGAGGTGCAGAAGAGAGAAGTGCAAAAGAAAGAGCAGGCATGGCAGGCCCCGGCAGTCGATTTGGAGCTCGAGAGTAAGTGGTATGCGCAGGATTCAAAGATGATGCAGTTGAGTCTGCCATCGTACTTCAAAGGAAAGACGTATGTGATGAGCATGACTACGAGCGGAGATCAAAAGGCGGTAGTGATTGCAGTGCGATCCGAAGATCTGAGCCGGAGCAAGTTTCGGATTGAGTTTAATCGATACAGGCCCGAGGAAGCCAGCGCGCAGCGGATCGACTATCCTCCGCCGGAGAGGCCGTCGTCTAGTGATTTGGAGGCGGCGGCGAGCGCGTTTGGACCAAGGGTGGCAGGGTTTTGTGCGGGGAATGTGGGGAGACAGGTTGGGAATGGGGAGTGCTGGACGCTTGCGCGGGATGCGCTGAAGAGCGCGGGGGCGCTGGAGAGTATTGGGTATGTGCATGGGGTGAAGGTGTATGAGGGAGGAGAGGGAGAGGGAGGAGGTGAGGATGTGCGGGAGGGGGACGTGGTGCAGTTCAAGAACGCGAGGTTTAAGGATGGGTATGGGGAGAAGATTGTGGGGATGCCTGATCATACGGCGGTGGTGAGGAGTGTTGAGGGAAGGGGGCCGTTGCGGGTGCGGGTGTATGAGCAGAATATCGGGGGGGTGAAGGTGGTGCGGGAGGGAGAGTATGAGTTTGGGAGTATGGTTGAGGGGGAGGTGGTGGTGTACCGGCCGTTTTGGAAGGAGTGGGCGGGAGAGCTGGGCAGTGAGTGGCCGTGATATAGAAGCAATACTGTTACTACAAGATGATATAAGAAAGAACAACGACATATGATAAGAAGAAGAAGAAGAGAAGAAGAAGTCGGCGGGCGGCGGCCGAGCGAAGGGCAAAGCCGAAAGAGGAAAGACCCACACACAGGTCGGAGAAGAAAAGAAGAAAAAGACTGTGCGCCGCCACCCTGCCGCCTCGGGGATTGGGTTTGGAGGTGCTTATTCTTCTTCTTAGATGTGAAGATGTGGTGTGGATATGATTAGAAGATATAGAAGATAGAGGAGATGTAGAATATATGCAATAACTACTACTACTAATATTAACACAGCAGCAACAGCAACAACAACTACAATCACAACAAATACTAAGAAGACTCAGATATAGAGCTAATCAGAGCCGCACCGCTGGCTCACCGGCGATCGCCGTCACCCCCGAGTACCTTCGCCCTCCCCAGCAGCAATTAACAGCGAGAATAGAGGTGATATAGTGGAATAATTGCATAGAATACAGTATAGAGAATATAGAATATAGTCTACATCTATCTCCTATCTCAACAGAGACAAAAGGGGACCGAATCTTCGGACAGCGACGAGCTCGGCACCGGCGTACCCCGGACCACTTTTGCTCCTCCTCCGCTTCTTCTTCTTCTTCCTCTTTTTTTCTCGTCGCTTTTTTCTCGCCGGTTGGTATTTAGTTGTCTTTATCCTCCTATCCTCCTTTTATCTATCTGTTATCTCTCTGTCTCTTCTCTCTCTTCTCTCTCTTCTCTCTCTTCTCTCCTCATCTCTCTTCACCTCATCTCTCTTCACATCTCACCCCATCTCATCTCCACCATGTCCTCCCTCGAAGCTGACAACGTCTACACCGACGACATCCCCCTCCTCGCCGATGCCGAGATCATAAACGTCGACAAAGGCATCACCCTCGACAGAGAGGCCGCCGCCGAACTCAACGACCCCTCCCCCGACCCAGAGTCCATCGAGCCCTCCATGCACTCCTCCTCCGTCACAATCATCTTCATCTCCCTCTACATCGGCGTCTTCCTCTCCGCCCTCGACGGCACCGTCGTCGCAACCCTCCTCGCCCACATCTCCTCCGAGTTCAGAGAGTTCCGCTCCGTCTCCTGGATCGCCACCGCCTACCTCATCACCGTCGCCGCCTGCCAGCCCCTCTACGGCAAGCTCTCAGACATCCTCGGCCGCAAGAAACTCCTCATCTTCTCAAACGTCCTCTTCGCCATCGGCTGCTTCTTCTGCGGCATCTCCAAAAACCTCTGGTTCCTCGTCTTTGGCAGAATCGTCGCCGGCGTCGGCGGCGCGGGCCTCACCTCCCTCTCCTCCATCACCCTCAACGACCTCGTCCCCCTCCGCCAGCGCTCCCTCCTCCAGGGCATCGGCTCCGTTCTCTACAACGCCGGCGCCTCCCTCGGCGGCGTCTTTGGCGGCTTCGTCACCGAAACCATCGGCTGGCGCTGGGCGTTCCTCCTCCAGGTCCCTTTCGTCATCGTCTCCGCCGTCGCCATCCACTACAACCTAAAGTCCAAGCCGACGCCCATCGAGCGCGACTCGGCCTCTGAGACCGCCGACAAGCTCTCGCGGATTGATTTCGCGGGCTCCATCACCCTCGTGCTCTGCCTCGTGCTCTACCTCGTCGGCATGTCCATCGGCGGCAACTTTGTCGCCTGGGCGTCCTGGCCTGTCTTCTTCACCTTCTTCTTCGGCACCGTCTGCCTCGCCGCCTTCATCTACATCGAGCTCTACGTCGCGCGCGAGCCCGTCATCCCGCTCGAGCTTCTCAAGGACCGCTCCGTCTTTGGCGCGTCCTTCACCAACTGGCTCATCATGATGGTCAACTACGCCCAGCTCTTCTACGTGCCCATCTACTTCATCGCCATCCGCGGCATCTCCCCCACCCAGGCCGGCTCAAACATGATCCCCAACTTCATCGGCTCCGCCGTCGGCGCCATCCTCTCCGGCACCGTCATGCGCACCACCGGCCGCTACTGGTGGATGACCATGGGCTCCGCCATCGTCCTCGTCATCGGCTCGATCCTCATCAACTCCTACAGCCTCACGACCCCCAAGTGGGCCCTGGTCTCGTACATCATGATCGGCGGTCTCGGCTTCGGCGGCCTGCTCAACTGCACCCTCATCGCCATGGTCGCTGCCGTCCCGCCCGAGATGCAGGCCGTCACGACCGCGATCCAGTACGGCTTCCGCGGCACGGGCTCCACCGTCGGCGTCGCCATCGCGTCTGCCATCTTCCAGAACGTGCTCGGCAAGAAACTGGACCTTTATATCACGGGTGAGGACAAGGAAGACATCATCACGCGTGTTACCGACTCGATTGAGGAGATTAGTCTGATCCCGATCGAGTACAAGGCCGACGTCGTCCAGGCCTACCTCGACGCTTTCCACGGCGTCTTTTACTTTGCCATCTTCCTCTCCGCTCTTGTCATCGTCACCTGCGGCATGATGAGAGAATACGTCCTCCACAAGTCTTTCGACCGATAATTTCTCCTTCTCTCTTTCTTTTCTTTCCTTCCTTTCCTCTCTTTCCTTTTATATTGCTATATCGCTATAAACTAGAAACTGTCAGATGTCTACACCTCTTCAATCCTTCATTCGTTGCTCATCAGTTGTTTAAGTTGTTTAATTGTTCTTTGGGTGCATATACAGGAATATGAGTGTTTTGTTTAGTCGAATATACACAATCGATCAATACACAGATAGATACCAACATGACTACTCGAGTCGTATAAGATACGCATTACATAACATCTCACGTAACCCCACCGCTCTGGGCCACCGCAAAACAACCTCCTCGCTCGCTCTTCTCCTCCTCGAAATACCCCCCCTCGCCCTCTCCCTCCACTCTCTCTCCTCCTCCTCCGCCCTCAATTCTCTCTCATCACACCGCAATGCCTCCTCCACCCTACGTCCAGCCCCCGTCCTCCTCCTCCATGCGCTACATGCGCCGCCGCCCCTACTTCAACCGCTCCATCCCCGCCCGTGCCTCCGGTCTTCTGCGCTCGCCCTTTGGCCGCGTCTCCCGGCGGCAGATGTGGGCCTACCCGTCTGCCGTCGGCAAGCGCGTCTTTGCCTCCTCCTTCTACTCCACCTCCACCAACTCAAACAGCAACAGCAACAACAGCAACAACTCCCAGCAGGGCCCGCGCCGTCGCTTCCGCTTCCGCTGGTGGCATGTGCCAGTCGCCGGCGGCCTGACTGCCGTCGTCGTCCGCTGCGGCGAGCGCTACTACGGCCGCCGCCGAGGCCTCGCTGCACCTGACGACGACACCGCTGCCGCGACCGAGCCCCGGCGCGTGCGCCCGGTCTCGCCCTGGCAGGTCTACGTCTACTCTGCGATTCCGCTCAAGACCATCTCGCGGCTGTGGGGCCAGTTCAACGCGATCGAGCTGCCGGTGTGGATGCGCGTGCCGGGCTACAAGTTCTACGCTTACGTGTTTGGCGTCAATCTCGACGAGGTGGCCGAGGACGACCTGACAATCTATCGCAACCTGGGCGAGTTCTTCTTCCGCGAGCTCAAGCCCGGCGCGCGGCCGATCGACCAGTCCGCCACGCTCGTCAGCCCCGCGGACGGCAAGATTCTGCATTCGGGCGTCGTCTGCGGCCGCGAGGTCGAGCAGGTCAAAGGGATGACGTACTCGCTCGACGCGCTCCTCGGCCAGAACCCGAACGCGTCCTCGGACTCGCTCCCGGTGCAGTTCCAGACCAGCGACGGCGAAGAGCGGGATAAGCTGTTTGCCGCAAACAACGGCATCCGCTACGCCCTAGACGAGCTCCTCGACTCCACCTCCGGCGACGACGACAACACCGTCGTGCTCGAAGGCGACAAGGCAAACTCCGGCGCCTCTGCGGCCGCGCAAGCCCGCGTCGACCGCGAGATTGCGAAACCCTCGATCGCGGACCACGACATGTTTTTCTGCGTAATCTACCTCGCGCCGGGAGACTACCACCGCTTCCACTCGCCCGCGAACTGGGTCGCCGAAACGCGCCGCCATTTCGCAGGCGAGCTCTACTCCGTCGCGCCGTACTTCCAGCACCGGCTCTCGGGCCTGTTTGTGCTCAACGAGCGCGTGGCCTTGCTCGGTCGTTGGCGCCACGGGTTTTTCTCGATGACCCCCGTCGGCGCGACAAACGTCGGCAGCATCAAGATCCACTTTGACAAAGACCTAAAGACAAACAACCCGCACCACAAGCACCGCCAGGCCGAAAAGCCAATGTGCTACGAAGCCACGTACGCCAACGCGTCGCGCCTGCTGGGCGGGTACCCGCTCGAGAAGGGGCAGCAGATGGGCGGCTTTGAGCTTGGCTCGACGGTCGTGCTGGTGTTTGAGGCGCCCAAGAAGTTTCAGTTCTCGGTCAAGGCGGGCCAGCACGTCAAGGTCGGCGAGGCGCTGGGGGATATTGTAGAGTAGAGATGTCTTGAAGAAAGGTGTTTATAAGAAAGAAAAAGGAAAGAAAGAGGTTTTGTTATGCATACGTTCTTGTTCTTGTTTATTTGGGTATCAAGTCTGGATTTTATAAATGTTCTTTAGTCATTTCTGTTTTTGTTTTCCATATTCTTATGTCGCGTGCCGCGTCCATCTGAAGCAAATTAGTTGTCCATAGTTTCGTTTTCTTGTGTTTATAAAATGGTATTGCATTTACGTTTTTGATTCCACGCGGTGTTTAAGCAAGAGCTATAGATTTCGAATGTTCATTCTGAAATTAAGTACATACACATATACACACACACGCCCACATACACACATCTAAAAAGAACACATGCATCCACGCGCGCGCGCACACATAACTTTTTTTTTCTTGAGAGAGATAACCTTGTAAGAGCAAAATCAACCTGGTTTTGGACGTAAGAGCGGGATAAAACGAAAAAGAGACGGTGGGATTATGATGATGCAGGTTTTTCGTTGGATTTTGTTTTTTTATCTCAGACGGCGGGCCTCACGCTCGGACTCGAGCAGGCAGAGGATGTCGTGCTGTCGGACGGGTCCCTGGTTAAGATGTCGTTAGCATACTTGCTTTCTTGTATATATCTTTGAGAAAATACGCACCTTGACGTTTCGGATAATGCTCCGGCTCTGGTCATCGACAAACTCAACACGGACCTGGGTAACACCACCGCGGGATCCGGTACGGCCCAACACCTTAATAACCTTGGCGAGCTTGACGGGGGTTTTGGTATCCTGCAGAAGACGAAGATGTTAGTCGTTTGCTGTTGACAAGGTGGATCGCTCGTGCTGGTATTTGGTAGTGGTTCTGCTGGATCTTGAAGGTGGTTGGGCTCGGTGTCTGCTCACGACGTATCCTCACGTTGACAGCTTGAGAAGTAGGAGCAGAACCTCCCTTTGCAACTGAAGCTTCAAACATATATCGACCTTCACATTTCTTCGTAGTGCTGCAAACAGGATAATAGATCCCCGACGGTCCTTTCGATTTCAGTCCCTGACTCCACCACCCACACCCACCACCCCCCTCCAAAAGAACCAAACCAAAACCACCAGCAAATCCCACAGATCCAAATCATAACAACAAAGAAGAATCATACCATTGTGATATGTAATTACGTTCGAGGCGGTGGAATATGCAACAACAAGTTAAAGAACAACGGAGTCGTGTACTGCGTCTGCGTCGGACAGTCTTGAGCGTTGCTAAACCAAATCGTTTGAGTCCCTGCGTAAAGTGTAGGGTTACGTGTAGGGTTACTGGATTAGCAGTCACACTTCGCCTTGCTCTGGCCGTGGTCACGTGTTAATGGGGTTAGGGTGGTGTTGGACTAGAGATGAGCTCGAGGACGAAGGCGAGAGGGTGTTTGCTGTGGTTTCTATGATCCGGGTTTTATGATCCGTGGTCGGGGACGAGGTTGGATCGAGAGTGAGAATGAGAGTAGCTGATGCCGGGGTATAATGCTGATTCAGAGGAGATGAGAATTAATGGTTCAAAAGAGGGATGCTGATCTCGTCTACATCATCAAGTTATTCCAGCGTGCACCACTGCCGACGATATACCCCCGCATGTCTTTCGAATTGAAGAGTGAAATGGGCGAGCACTGGTGGAGTGTCTTTTAGTCTGGACTGGACTGGTGCTCTGATTGATGTTGTTGGAGTAACGCGGGGCGACGACCTGGTCTGTGGGGAAGAGAGGAGCTGTGGGAAGATCAGAGCTATATGGAGGTACCGTGGTTTTACATGATGCTGTTTAAGTGCTTTGCGATGCTCTATATGTGCTTTGCAAGCTGTTCACTGGCAGGATTGATGTAGTGGTTGTAATGATCTGCTGATGTAGACCTGGTCTATCTGATCCTCCTGTTTTCGCCCGATCTCCTCTCTGACGCTACTACATGATCCACTAGCACAAATTACTGCAAATAACAGACAATTTATCAACTAATAACTTCCGATACGACTTTCATTCGTAGAAAACAATTCTCCCAAACAGGAAAAACGTAGCCCAATAACCCAGAACAAGCTTCAGAGAAACTCACCAACCCACCGCCGCCGCATCAACACGACCGCTTCACCCCGTCTTCCCGCCTGCTCCCAGCATCGAATCCCCATTCCACCAGCCCAAACACGCTGATCTCTTTTGTTCCTACCCTTGGCCCTCATCTATCCTGCTTCTTCCTAACAATATACAGCACAAAATGACAACAATCACCGAAGCAGGCCGCAAAACCACAATCGTGCCCCCCTCGACTGACACCTTCGCCGCCTGCCAGCAGCCCACAATCAGACTGTACCCGGTCACCAACTACACTTTCGGCACGAAGGAGGCGCAGCCGGAGGAAGACCCGTCTGTATCTGCCCGGCTGCAGCGGTTACAGGATCAGTATGAGCAGTATGGCATGCGCCGGACGTGCGAGGGCGTGCTGGTGTGTCATGAGCATGGGCATCCGCATATTCTGATGCTGCAGATCGCAAACGCGTTCTTCAAGCTGTGAGTTTGGTTTTTCTTCATTTTTTGTTGTGCTTGCGGTAGTTGTATGCTGACATCTCTCAGACCCGGCGATTACCTCCAACCCGGCGAAGACGAGATCGAAGGCTTCAAAGTCCGTCTAAACGAACGCCTCGCGCCCGCGCCCGGCCAGCAATTCGCGCCGGACCAGCACACCGAGGAATGGGATATCAGCGACTGCATCGCGCAGTGGTGGCGGCCCAACTTTGAGACGTTCACGTACCCGTTCATTCCGCCGCATGTGACGCGTCCGAAGGAGTGCAAGAAGATGTATTTGGTGAATCTGCCAAAGCATAAGGTGCTCAGCGTGCCTAAGAACATGAAGTTGCTTGCTGTGCCGTTGTTTGAGTTGCATGATAACTCTGCGAGATATGGATCGCAGCTTTCTGTGAGTTCTACTTCCTCCTTTGTTTGATTGAATACGACGCTGACTGATATATTTAGGCCATTCCGCAGTATCTGAGCAGATACAACTTTGAGTTTGTGGACGAGAACGATGTGGTGATTGGAAGATCGATAGGCCTGCCGTCGCAGTAAGCAGCATGGGTGGTTTGCTAGGATAGTTTCGATGATGTGATTTGTGTATGCATGATTAGAGAAATGACAGACATACTTGATCTACTGTAAAACTAAACCTCTATTCCATCTGTATCTAAGTCAATTTCTCCCTCCTCTTCTTCTGGTCACTAAAGTAATTCCTCGCCAACATCAACAGCGCCATAAACGCCCCGATCGGCGGCACCCGCTCCAACCAGGCTCTCACCCTCGACGGCCTCAGCTTCGCCACCGCCTGCGCGACCTCGTACCGCAGCTCATCCACGTCCCCGTCATTCCACACCACCACGTCCGCAAGCCACGCCTTCTTCTCAACCGGCATCTGCGCCGCAATCCGCTGCTCGGCATCCTGCTCCGTCAACACGTGCCCGTCCCGCTTCAGCAGTCTCGCGCGCTGATTCTCGGGCGTACATGCAACCACCAGCGTCGCGCCGCAGAAGACATCAAACTTGGCCTCGAACAGCAACGGCACGTCCAGCACCACCACGTCCGACCCGCGCACGAGCCAGTTCACCAGCAGCCGCCGGAATATCGCCTTGCGCACCTCCGGGTGCGTGAACGCGTTCAGCATCTTGCGGTCGGTCTCGTTCGCAAACACATGGCGGCCCAGCGCGGGCCGGTTCAGCGGGCGTCCTCCGTTTTCTGATGATGAGGGTGGTGCGTCGAGGAGGAGATCAGGGATCTTGGGGCCAAAGTACGCAACTATCTTGTTGTACGCGCGCGTGCCGGGCTCGACTACTTCGCGGGCGATTTTGTCGGCGTCGATGATGGGGAAGGAGAAGGGCGGGGCGGAGAGCATGGTGGAGACGGTGGATTTGCCGGTTGCGATGCCGCCGGTTAGGCCTAGGATCAGCATGTTGACTTGTTGTTATCTGTGGATTCTGTGGATATTCCGTGTATGCTCGGTTGGAGAATGAAGAGTCGACGAAGAGAGCGGGTGGTGGTGGTAATGGTGATTTATGTAGGTCGTGGAGGTGAATATATTTGTGGGGAGACATTTTGCAAACTCCCAATCGATAACTGAACCAAACCGAGACCACCGTATTTTCATACTTTGTATTGAATACTTCTCCACTGCTTTATAATAGCAAAGAGGCATTGTTGTATACACCTCAAAAGGGTTTTTTGTATATGCCTCAAACTTTGAAGTATCTACAGGACCCCGAGAACGAGTGCATTTACCAAGACAGCAGAGCTACTCAGCACGATAATTCAATCCTCAGTCAAACCATTTATCAGATCAATTACATCGAGTTACAGACAATCAATTAAGCACTGAATAACGACAAATAGATAGAAGAAAATGGTCACTTGAACCGAACAGACAAAAACTAGAATATCGAGATCGATCCAAACGCCCACCGCAAAAGACAAGACGTGGTGGATGCAGATTATATTCTCGTGGAAATTCAATGTAATGAGAAAAACAGACAACTAACAAACTTATCACAGAAAAGCAAGAAAAGAAACAAGCTGCTAGATAACAAACAAGAAATTCCAAGACTGTGGAGCTTCATATGTATGCGACTGTTCAGAAGGTCGAGCTGAGGTAGATATAATGAAGATATATTATTTCGTAGACATATACTCGGTTTATTTGCTTTCTATGTATTTGTTTGCGTTTGCTCATCCGGGTCTCTTGTCCTCAAAAGAAACTCTCCACACACGTACACACCCACACCCTTCGTCCCCAGCACTCAAGAAATAAAAAACAAAGAATAGATAAAATAAAGGGAGAATAAAAGCGCTTAGCAGCACTTTCCGCCGCCGCTGCTGCTCTTCGAATTGTTGATATCAACGCCGCTGCTGGACGGCTGCGGCTCTGAAGCCAGGTCGACCCGCTGCTTGATCTGCCGCGCGAGCGAGACAAAGGCTTCCTCGACGTTGATGTTTGCCTTTGCGCTCGCCTCGATGAACGGGATGCCGAGCTCGTTCGCGAGCGCCTTGCCCTGCTCGGTCGACACGGCCCGCTTCTCCTCCCAGTCGCACTTGTTGCCGATAAGCAGCTTGTTGACGCCCTCGGACGCGTGCTGCTCGACGTTGGCGAACCAGTTGCGGATGTTGTTGAACGATTTCTCGTCCGTGACGTCGTAGACGAGCAAGATGCCCATCGCGCCGCGGTAGTACGCCGTCGTGATTGTTCGGAATCGCTCCTGGCCGGCCGTGTCCCAGATTTGCATTTTGATGCGCTTGCCGTCGAGGTCGATCGTTCGGATCTTGAAGTCTATGCCGATTGTGGTGATGAACGACGGCGTGAACGAGTCTTCACTGAAGCGGAGCAGCAGACATGACTTTCCGACGCCTAGGATGGGGTTAGCGGGGGTTTATAATCTTTCACATCTTCCGTTTGTCCTTCTCTCTGCTGCTTGCTCTAGGCTCAAAGCTCTGATGGCTTTGGATGGTGGGTATCGGGTATCACATGATGCCATATAGACAAATATAGATCGTCGCACAGCACATATGTATAAAAAGTCGAATCAAGTCTGAAAGCTGAATATGTTTTTCTGCACTGTTATAATTTCAAAGACGTGCACTGTACAGCCCAGCCATATGCAGCAGCACAAGTGACATACACGATGACACCACATCTAGATCTTCACCGGCAGTGATCAGCGCTGCAAAGAACCCAGTCTGCACCGCGCAATCCGCGACAGTTCACTCAAAGCTAGATCAAGCAACCGAGCCATACAGTGCACGGCGGGAGCTGAGCCGGCGATGAATGACGATCTGTGCGTGGTATTGATGACTTGATGAGCACGGGATTGTCCGCCGGCACTTACACGGCATGTGGAACTGAGGCCGCAGCGGGCGAAAGAAGATGGACGAGGGTATAGCGGTATAACACACAAATCGACAGAGCTGTTCCGCGGGCGATCGACAGAACACAGCCGGCGGCAGAGAGAGCCCAGGCGCGAGCGCGCGAGACACGGAAGGGAGTGGAGGCAGGAAGGGGGAGGAAGGCGACGTACCCGAGTCACCGATAAGCAGCAGCTTAATGAGGATATCGTAGTTTCTTGAGCTGGCCATTGCGTAGAAGCGGAGAGAGAGGTCCTTGCGAAGAAGAAGAACACGACGGGGACCGGGGAAGAGGCAGCACGGAGAGGAAGGCGAAGGGGAGCTGGAAGCAGCGACGAACGGCGGCGAGGCGACAAAAGGCGGCGGGTTTGCAGCAGCGCTGTGCTGACGTTGGTGCTGGGGTTAGTAGGATTATATAAAAAATGACATAAGCAAAGATTAAAAGTTAAATAAACGTGGCAAAGGCAGAAACCTAAAACCTCAAATTTTGGAGTTTTTTTGTGATTTTTTTCCTGTCGCCTTCTTCTTGTCTTTAGAACACTTCTCTTGAACTACTCTACTCTCTACTAATAACTACCAAAATGCTGCTTTACAAGGTGTGTATTTGTTCTTTGTGTTCTGCTTGCTCAGTTGTGTGCATAAGAGAAAGATGGCTAACAGACAATACAGGACACTATCTCTGGCGACGAGGTACTTATCAAATCATTGCTAACCTATGCTATTCTTCACACCACTAATACCTAGCAGATGATCTCGGACGCCTACGCGCTCAAGGAGGTCGACGGAGCCGTCTACGAAGTCGACTGCCAGATGATCCAGGTCAAGCAGGGCGGCGACGTCGATATCGGTGCCAACCCCTCTGCCGAGGATGGCGACGATGCGCTCGAGGAGGGTGTCGAGACCGTCAACAACATCGTCTACTCTTTCCGATTGCAGTCGACCCAGTTCGACAAGAAGATGTTCTTGACCTACGTTAAGGTGTGTAATGATAGCGTCCAGGTTGCTTGAGACAGGGTGCTGATTATGACTTTGCTATACAGGGATACATGAAGGCTGTCAAGGCCAAGCTCGCCGAGACCGCCCCCGACCAGGTTTCCGCTTTCGAGAAGGGCGCGCAGACCTACATCAAGAAGGTGGTCGCCAGCTTCAAGGACTGGGAGTTCTTCACCGGCGAGTCCATGGACCCCGAGGGAATGTACGTATCCTACTCCACATTTATACAACGAAGAAGCAAATACTAACAGCATTCTAGGGTCGCTCTCCTCAACTACCGCGAGGACGGTGTCACTCCTTATATTGTGTTCTGGAAGCACGGTCTCAAGGAGGAAAAGTTCTAAGCTTTTGCGAGCTGATTTGTTTTCTTCTTTCGATCTCTTTCTTTCTTTCATTTTCTCTTTTGTGTTCAAGACATGCAATCGATCGATTTAACTAATAACTCTATCCTCTTCTATCACTACTTCTTCACAGCTCTAAACCTGCATCTAACATACCCAGCAACCCAACTCTTTGAATACTCAACCCAGTCCGCCCCTCTAAGCATCTCCACCGCCTCATCGATCGCAGCCCACTTCTCACTCTCGCTCAAGCCCGCCCAGAACGTAAACCCAAAGGTCTGCAACCACCCTTTCATGCCCTCGTCGCTCCCGTTCAGCGTCGTCGGCCGATACTCGCTCTCGAGCACGTCGATCGTAAACCCCGCGCTCGTCAACCACTCGCGCATCTCTGCGTCCGACACAAAATACCACGGCCACAGCGTCTGCCTGATCTCCTCCGCCGTGCGCACGACGCCCTTGCGCGCCCACGCGTTGATCACACAGCTCGTAAGCGCGACAAGGATCTCGGCGATATTTCCCTGCCCGCCGCATTCGACTACAAACACGCCGCCGGAGGGTAAGATCTCGTAGACGTCCTTGATCGCGCGCTGTCGCTCGGCGGTGGTGCGGACAGAGCCAAAGACCCAGTGATACGTCGCGCTCGAAAAGACCTTGTTGTACGTCCCCGCCGGCACGAGCTGCGCAACCTCTGTCGCAGCATCGATAACCTGCACCCTCATTTTCCCGTCGTCCTTCGCAGCTGCTCTCGCGCCCGCGTAGGCGACCATCTTCTCGGACGAGTCGGTGGCGTGCACGTGTGCGCACCGGGCCGCAAGCTCAAGACTGAGCACGCCGTCGCCGCAGCCGAGATCGAGGATGGTGTCTGATTCCTGCGGATCGAGCAGCGTGACGACGCGCGTGGCGAGCGCGGGGACGAAGGATGCGTGCGCGACGTAGTCGGTTGGAGACCATTGGTCTGTTTGTTTGGTGCCGGTAGTGGAAGTCATGGTGCTGCGGTGGATGATGGAGATTGATATCAGGACTCGAAAAACAGAGATGCAGGGCAGATTTTATTCCCGCTCGTCGCCCGATATCGCTCGCCTTGAAAAATGAGTCTACAGTGCCCCCACCAGCGCATTCAGACCATGCACCAATTGAGCCTTCTATTTGCAGTCGAAGAGACCAGGGAGGCTGGGGGGTGGAGGTGAGTGGATGGATGGGGCCGATATCGGCGGAAGGTGGTCCGATACCGGAGCGAGGTTGTAGCGAGAATACCACCAGGTTGTGCGTCGACGGCTGTGGTGGTTGACTTAGTGTTGGTTTTGGCCAGTTGGAGGTCGACGATTGTAATCTGGTGAGTCATGAGATTGTTGTTGTTGTTGTTGTTGACTCTTGTGGTGAGGGTGGTTGAAGTTTTCAAGTTATTAGTAGGGCTTCAGTAATAGACAGACTATCCTGCCATACCAACCAAGACACAAAAAAGCCATCAAATTATTTCCTAAATATTTCAAACACAAAACCACAATCTACAGACACGCATCACTATAACCCCCTAGCTAGACTGCCGGGGATGATTCTGTCCCCTGCGCGAACCAAACCCGGCTCCGCTCTCATCTGGCCCTCGCGGCGCCCGTGAAGGCCACAACGGCTGCGGTCCACCAGACGGATTATTGTTATTTCTCCTGCTGCTGTTGTTGTTGTTGTTGTTGTTGTTGCTAGTACCTGCGTTAGCACTACTTGCATGGTGACGAGAAGTCGTAGTACTATTCGACGACCTTGCCGACGACCCACTCGCAGGACTCGCATGCGAATGGCCGCCGCTCTTCCCACCACTCCCGCCGCTCTCTGCGGAACTTCCAAACACGCGTTCTCTTGCAGCGCGATACTTTGCCTCTTTCTCCCTGCGTACGCGCTCAAGCCGCTCGGTCTCGGTCTCGCCTGGTTGTCTACTGCTGCTGCTGCTGCTGCTGCCGACAGCGGTGGTTGGTGATGGAGGGTGATCTTGTGCGCGCTTTAGGATGCGGAGTTGGGGTTTGTAGTGGGAGCCGGGGGTTGATGTCTGGACCTCATATTTGCTGTTATATAAAAAGAGTGATTAGTAGATAAAGGACAAACGAGACAGAGAAGGAGGTGAAGACGTACATAGGTGGTTGGGCAGAACGGGCGCTGTCGTCGTCGGCGGCGGGCGAGTCGCGCGGGGGAGAGAATAGTTTGCGGACTTGGTCGTTTGATTCGACGACGATGACGCCGGGGGCGGTGGACTGCTGCTGGGTTGAGGAGGGGCTCTGCGAGGTAGCTCTGGTTAGCTGTGCTCTGATCTTGAGGATTGCGATGAGAGTGAGAGTGAGAGTGAGAGTGAGAGTGAGAGTGAGAGTGAGAGTGGGAGTGAGAGTGGGAGTGAGAGTATGAGAGTATAGAGACACAATCAACTCAACGCAACACATCCAACAAACAGAAGAAACATACAGACGCGGTCCAGTTATCGTCCCAGGGATCCGCACCAGCCATAGCTCAGGGGACCAGAGAGATCAGAGATGAGGTAGAGTGGAGCGACAAAGAGTGAGAATTTGAGCCGGAGCACTATGCACAGCTCGCGATGCACTGAATGAAAGCGCAGGAACTGACAAGACTATACAGTGACTATATCTTCATTCCCTTTCTTCTGTCTCTTTGATAATCACCAAATACTTCTACACAGAATCAGAGTCGAAGTCCAGGCCTAAGCGAATCTCAGTCTAATCCTGGATCCGCAGTTCTTGTTCTGGGCCCCAAAACACCCGTCCGGAGCCCTACGCCGCCGGTCCGAAACCTGCCGCAATCACACTTCCCGCGCCCCGATCACCAGTTTTCCCGCTGCCTGCTCCGCAATAACAACAACGCGCACGGTCTTAGCTTGACGCGTCGAGGATCAAAACATTGAGGAGTAGGACTATCAAGATACTACAACTACAACTACAACTACACAACACAGCTACAACTACACAACACAGCTACTACACTACACACATGGACGAAACAAAACTCCAAATACAAACCCACACGCAGCCAGACTCGGTCCACCCCGTGACGCAGTACATCTACCCCTGCTCCGGCTGCAAATCGCGCGTCGTGCGCAACTCGCGCGAAGAGCTGCTCGCCGCCTTCACCTCGGTCTCGGACGGCCAGTTCATGCGCTCCTGTCACCGTTGCCGCGCAAAGGGCATCCAGAACCGCAAGCGCCGCCGCGAGGAACTCAGCGAGCAGCAGACCGCGCAGGCGGTCGCGGCCGCTGCTGCTGCTGCCGCGGCAGCCAGTTCGGGAGGAGATATGGATCCGGTGCAGATCGCAGAGGCAGTGGCGTCGGCTACGCAGCAGTATAAAGCAGCAGCGGCGGCGGCAGCGGCAGGAGGTCCAGGAAGCAGCAACCCCGGCGAGGACGACGAGGACGACGAGGAGCGGCAGCACGGCGGGACGGTGGACTACCTGAGCCGGTGCACGACATACGAGGAGTTTCTGAGCTCGCTGCAGGAGTTTATGGTGACGCACGACCAGCATGGGGAATTCGACATCAACCAGCCCGCGGCGCGGTTCCGGATCACGCTGATGAGCGAGACGGTGCTGCCGAGGACGGAGACGTGTCCTGCGCGGACGGTGGACGCGGTGACGCGCGACACGCACGAGAGCCAGAAGTTGGCGGCGCTGATGATCCGCGACGCGCTGTATGATGCGACGGGGTATTTTTTCCAGCTGCGAAAGGGCGGACGGCCGCACCCGGACGGCGGAAAGTACAATTTCAGCTGCTCGCGGGCGGAGGAGCGCAAGGGCGCGTATGACCGGACGAAGCGGATGCGGGAGGGCGGCGGCGTGCGACAGCGGCGGACAAAGACGAGGGAGTTTTTCAAGTGCGAAGGGCGGGTGATGATGTGTTTTTCGAGGACGAATTCGTGGATCACGTTGGCGTATGCGCATCGGTCGCATCCGGAGACGCCCAAGATCCACGAGAAGAAGGAGAGGAGTACGGTTACGGAGGAGGGACTACCGATTCAAACGAAGACCACTCCGCAGCAGCAGCCACCGGCGCCGACAGCAGGCCCAACGGTTTCGTCGCAGTTACAGCAGCATCAGCAGCAGGCACAGCACCAGCATCTGCCGACGCCGCAGCTACACCATCTACAACAGCAGCAGCAGCACCATCACCACCCTACGCAGCAGACACACGGCCTGCTGGCGGTGCAGCAGCACATGCAGCAGCAGAGCCAGCAGATTGATCCCGCGCTGATGGGGGCGGAGGCACTGGCGCATGTTTCGCAGCAGCACCAGCAGCAGCAGCAGCAGCACGGGACGTACCCGGGCCAGTACGGGAGTGGATAGGGCAGATCATGTGGAGCGATAGCAGATCGTGATCAGATGACGGCTGTGCGCGATAAGACGAGGGCGAGGACGAGTCAGGCCGAGTAAACAAAAGCGCGGGAAAAAGGACCGAAAGAGGCAGCTTCCTGATTGAGACTAGCGCCAAACCGCCACAGGCGATAGGCGCCGATAGTGAAAGTAGAGTGTGTGTGCAGTGATTGTGTGTGTTTATGTGTATTAGTATTGTTATTGTGTATTCTGATACTATTACAATACAATAACAGCAACTCCTTCCTCTTAACAACAGCATCTTCCGCCCTCGGACTAGACCGACAACAGCGAAATCAGCGCGCGCGGATTGGCCGAGCGGCTTCACGCGAGCCCATCTCTGCACCGCCTCACGTGGCTCGGTCGGCGGCTGTGGCGGGTGCAGCGCCTTCGTCTATCTCGAAAAGCTTCTGTCTCGGTCCTCGTCCTCTTCACCACCGGTTGGTGATTGCTTTCGTTCTTCTGTTCTGCTTCTCGTCGTTGTTCTCTTCTTCTTATTCTCATCATCATCATCTTCTTCTCCTCCTCTTCTTCTCCTCCTCTTCTTCTTCTCTTCTTTTCCTCCTCCTCTCTCCTCCTCTCCCATGTACTCCACCATGCAGTCCCACCCTAAGCTCTCCTCCGCCTCCCATCCCTCCCTCGTCTCCCCATCCTCCTCCGCCTCCTCGACCGCCTCCTCCTCCTCGACCTCCTCAATCATCAACAGCCCGCCCGTCCTCACCGGCTCCTCTCCCACCTCCGCCCGCTCGGCCTTCATCACCCCGCCCCCCCTCCGCCGCCCCACCTGCGCTCGCTCAAGAAGCCGCTCTACCGCCCCGCCGTCCTCCGCTACGGTACCTCCCTCAAAGTCAACGACGTCGACTGGTCCCAGCAGCTCTTCTGGGGCACCCTCCCGCCCGTCACCGGCCCGCCTTCCCGCGCCCACTGGGTCCCCGACGACTCCGTCTCCTCCTGCAAGCAGTGCCCCAAGGCCTTCACCTTCTGGGAGCGCCGGCATCACTGCCGCCGCTGTGGCCAGATCTTCTGCGCCGCCCACTCCTCCCACATCCTCAGACTCGACCAGAAGAACGACTTCCATCCGTCCGGCACCCTCTCCCGCACCTGCGACTCCTGCGCAAACGACTTCAACCGCACAGTCATCGAGGCCCTCAACTCGCAGGACGCCTCGCTCTCAAACATCAACTACATCACCTCCATGGTCCGCAACAGCAACGACCACGCAAACAACTCCTCCTCCTACGGCGGCGCGAACCTCGATCTCTCTGACGACGAGCACTCTTCCGCCGTCACAACCCCGACCGCAGCATCTACCGCCGCCGCCGCCGCTACGCCTTCCTACTTCTCCTCCCGCTCGGCCACGCCCGAGGTCATCGACGGCCTCGACGCCTCGCGGTCCTCCAGCAGCGACTCGAGCCAGTTCATGGCCGACTCTAAAGCTGCTGCGCTTTCGCGCCAGATCCAGATGCGTGTGCAGCAGCAGCTCGGCGGGCTCGCGATCCCGCACCAGGGATCACCGGCTAGCTACGGAGCCCACGTCGCGGCCACGCCCTCTGATCGCACCGGCAGCTACGTGCCCACGGATTGGAACTGGAGTACCTTCTAATCACTCTACTTCCTGATCTTTTCCTGATGCTCGACATCATCAGAGTTGACATTCAGCGCATATACACGATTCATTCTACAATTTCCCTTTCTGGCGTCTAATGGTTATATTATTTCCTCTTACATGAGGCTGCGAGCGCTTTAATCTTTCTTCTTTTTCTTCTACTTTTCTTCTTCTACTTTTTATTCTCTTTTTCTTGGATACGGTCAATGAACATGATAGATCTTTATGGCGTGGTGTACGGATATACTTGCTCGGTGCTGCATACATTTGTCGTGCCATCTCCTTTCGAGCTGTATGGCTTCTCTTCTTGCTTTCTCCTTTATTATTCTACATTGTGGGCGTTTATTTGTCTTCTGTCTTTGTTTTCTTCTTCGCCTTCTTCTTTATTCTTCGATAGTCTCCTTTATGTTCTCCTAATCGTAATTATATTGCCACACGTCTGCCTCCGACTCGTAATCATATTCTCCTAATCGCTTCATCACTGCCGCATCCGTGAGCCTATCTCAAACTCCGATAGCCTTAACCCTCCTCCTCCACCACCATCACCACCTCCTCTTCTTCCTCCTCACATTTACAATTCTTTGATTGCGGCAGTGCACCACTGATCGCTGGCTTCTTCTATCGCCGGATCGGGCCTTCCCCTTGTCGCTCGCTCGCCTGACTCACCGCCTCTGTTCGCCTGTCGTCCCGTTCGCCGCCGGAGCCGCCTTCGCCTTTCTCTGGCCTTTCCATCCCTGTCCTGTCCCTGCCCTCCTCCCGCCACCTCGTAGCGAGCTTCCTCTTTGTCTTTGTGTGATTTGTCATAGATTACATAACAAGAATAGATTACTTAATGAGCCGCACCGTCATCATCTCTGATCCCATCTCGTAGTCGTAGACAGCGTAGACAGCACAGCATCGACAATGGCCGACGATCCGTACGCCGCCCTGGCTGCCTTCCTCGCGGCCTCGTCAGACGCAAAAATACCCTCCGCACAAGCATGCCAGCTCTACATCTCCGCGCTGCGTCTCGCAGGAACACCCCACCCCGGCGCGCTGACCGCCGTCTGGCCTGGCATCGCGCGCGTGCTGCAGTTCAGATCCCTGCCCTCCGAGACCGCGGCCGTGCTCGTCGACGACGTGATTGATCCGATCGTGGCCTCTGGCTCACTTTCTTGGACTGAGGTATGCGCGGTCGCGGGATCGGCTGATGTCTTGATTGGGACTGTTGCGGCGGATACGCACGATAAAATCAGACAGGCTGCCGTTGGTTTTCTTTCCTGTTTTGACTTTGCGACGGCGGCAGAGGACGAGAGCGAGCATGTGCTTGCTGGCCTCCTTGCGCTCATCACGCGCGAAAAGCTCTCGGAAGGCGTCGTCGCGCGCATAGAGAAAGCAGTCGACAAGTTCCTCACGCACCCCACCTCCTCCTCCGTGCGCCCGCTCGTCATCAGACAGCTGAGCGAGATCCGGCTGCAGTTTGGCAGCTCTGCCGTCGTGGCCTCGCGCATCCAGGGTCTCAGTCTGATCATCCTGCGGCACAGCTCGGCCGGCGTCGACGATGTCCCCGAGAACCTGATCTGCTTCGCCGTCGCGTCGGATGATATCCTCGCCGAGCTCGTCACGATCCAGTTCTACGAATCCCTGCTCGAACTCTTTCTCCCGCCGTCGATCTTCTACTCTACAAAACCTGCATACCTCGAGATCGCAGACATATACACCTCCTCCTCCGCCATCGGCCTCGAACGCACCGCCGCCGCTCGCGCGCTAGGCAGGCTCGCGCAGACGCGGTCCGAGATCTTTGCCGACATCGACGCATCCCTACACATCACCAAAAACCTCACCCTCCGCGACGACTCGGACCGCGCGATTCTTACCCTGGTTCCGGGAGACTATCTGGCCGAGCACAATCCCGCCCTGCTGCGCGGATATCCAATCACCAGCGCCTCGCTCGTCGACATCACTTGTAACCTCATGCGCTCGGCTCTTGCGCGCAGCCTTCTCTCCTCCTCGCTTACCTCGCAAAACCTCCTCCGGCTACCCGTCCCAGACCTCCTCCGCGTATGCAAAGAACTTGCGTCCGCGTCCAGCGGCGACGGCAGCAGCAGCAGCAACAGCGGCGCACAGATCCTAGTCTCGATGCCGGGCGTCATGGACGTAGTTCTCTCCAAGAGCGGCAAGATGGGCTACGAGCTCATGCGGCTGCGCGGCGATGTCGTCGACGCGCTGTATGAGGTTAGCGAGGAGTTGATTGGGCCTTATTGGGCGGGCAGGATTCGCGAGGCGAAGATGAGTGGGACTTGGGGTACTAATGATTCTGATGTTCCTGCGGTTGAGGTTATGGATTCTACTTCGTAATGTACGTCTGCATCTGCATAGTAAAAGTCTGTGTTTATGTACAAAAATATATTCTTTATGATCTCTTAGAATCTCTCAGCGGTCCAGACAGCTGCCCGACATCCAGCTTTGATAGTCTCCGTCAGCAATATATACGGCCTCGCCTTCTCAGCATCATGCTCGACCGCCGTCTCCAAATGCTCAAGTTCATCATCCCTAAACCGACTAACCATCTTCGCCAACTCCCTCAGCTCCTCGCTCGCCCTTCCATCCTCCGCCACCGCCGCCTCGCTCTCGATCAGCGCCACAAGCTCCCGCAGCTGATCGTTATAATGCCCTCCAATCACAGTCTCGACCGCGAGCGTGCACGCCATCGCGGCTTCTTTGCCCATCACCGCGGTCCCGACGCCGAGACCATACGCCGCCACCGTCCACAGCGGCGAAAACACAGACGGGCGCACGCGGTGCGTGGTCTGCAGCGCGTCAAAGGTCTTGTGGTGGTAAACTTCTTGATCCCACATGTGCGCAATCAGCGGCTCCAGATCCGGTCGGGTGCGCTTGAAGACCGCGTGTTGGCCTGAGTAGATCAGGTCTGCGCCCAACTCGCCCGCTTGGTCGACGCGGATCAGACGCGCGAGAAAGTCCCGCGTGCGTGGGGACAGAGGCGGGAGTTTGCGGTCGCCTGCTGCTGGTATCGGTGCGGGAGTAGGAGTAGTAGAGGCCGAATTGAATCGTTTGCCGCTGCAGCTGCTGCTCAATGCTGCAGCCACTCTCCTGCTGCAGGACTTTGTCGACAGACTGCGAATCATAGCTGCGTAGATGTTGTCTGTTCTCGAGATACCCGCTGCCTCGGAGTGAGCTGATGAGCTGATCGACCTGATTCGAATGAGGAAAACCCCTGAGAATTAAGTCACGTGCACTCATCCACCAAATGAATTTATTACTCGAGGTATCAACTCCACCACCTGCACCAACATTTATAGATAAGTTACAGGAGAATGACGGCCGAGCATGGCCCGTCTGTGGCGATCGTGTATTTCTCTGAAACCGGCACCGCGCAATCGCTAGCCGAGAACCTATGCAAACGCGTCCTGCGCCTGCGGTTCCGCGCCTCTGTCCTCGACGCCGACGACGTCGAGCGCGTGTATAGGCTCTTACTCACGCCCCGTCCTGCCGCCGCCGCTGATGATGACACTGACTCTGTCCCGATTGTGATCTTTGTCTGCTCAACCACCGGCAACGGCGAAGTCCCCCGCCACGCGCGCCGTCTCTGGCGCGCCCTGCTGCGGCGGAAACTAACCAGCGCCGCCTGCGCGGGCATTCAATTCACCACCTTTGGCCTCGGCGACTCTGCCTACGCGCGGTTCAACTGGACGGCGAAGAAGCTGCACAAGCGGATGTTGCAGTTAGGCGCGTCTGAGTTTTGCACGCGCGCCGAGGGCGACGAGGCCGCGACGGGGGGGATTGAGGCGGCGTATTCGGCGTGGGCGAGTAGTTTTTGTGAGGAGTTGAGTAGGAGGTTTCCGTTGGCGGGCGGGAGTGTGCCGATTCCGGAGGACGTGGTGTTGTCTCCTCTTATGCCGGTGTCTGTTTTGGATGACGAGGTGGCTGTTGTGGATGAATATTCTATTCTTCAATCGCGAACGACAGCGGCTTCAAGAGTCGGTACCGTGACGTGCAATCAACGCATAACGCCCTCGACCCATTTCCAAGACACGCGCATCTTCAAACTATCCCCAGACCCAACCCACACCTTCCCCGCACTCACTCCAGGCGCAACCCTCTTAATCTACTCCCGAAACAACGACGCCGACGTCTCATCCCTGATCGAGTCCCAGAACTGGACACCCGTGGCCGACAAGCACCTTTCGGTCCCGCCCGCGGTCCGCAAATGGGCTACCACGACGCCGCTCACGCTCCGCAGCTTACTCACGTACCACCTCGACATCACGGCCGTCCCGCGCGCGACGTTCTTCGACACCCTCAGCTTCTTCTCGCGCGGAAACGAGCAGCAGCGGATAAAGCTGAAAGAGTTTGGCGACGCGGGAAACGAGGAGTTCACACAGGACAGATATGACTACGCCGATCGGCCGCGGCGGTCGGCGCTCGAATGCTTGACGGAGTTTGATTCGGTTAAAGTACCGGTTGAATACGTCCTCGACGTGTTCAGCCAGCTACGCCCTCGGCAATACTCTATCGCAGGCTGGACACCCTCCTCCTCTTCCTCTCCCGAGATCGAACTCCTGATTGCGATAGTAAGATACCAAACCGTACTCCGACGCGTCCGAAAAGGCGTGTGCTCGACATACATAGCAGACCTCTCTCCCGGCGCCAGTTTTCTGTACGAGATCAGCGCGCCGCAAACTACGCCGCCGCCGGCGGATAAGCCTGTGGTTTTAGTCGGGCCGGGGACGGGCGTGGCGCCGTTGCGGGCGCTGATGCAGACGCGGCTAAGGGGGAGATAGAGGGCGCGGGTGGAAGTGCAGAGTCGGTGCTCGTGTTTGGGAATCGGTCGCGGGCGGCGGATTTCTACTACCTCGAAGACTGGCACACTGCCATCTCTCCCGCCGAGGAAGTAGACGACGCCGGCATCGTCACGATCTCAAGCAGCAACGGCACCAGCAGCAGTCCAGCTACGGTCTACGCCTGCTTCTCGCGCGACGGGAATAAGCTGCGGTACGTACAAAACGTACTCTCGCGCCCGGCCATCGCTGCGCATGTCGCAGACATGCTTGTGAACCGCGGCGGCTACGTCTGGGTGTGCGGGAGTAAAGGCAAGATGCCGCGGGCGGTGCGGACGGCGCTGGTGGAGGCGCTGGATGGGGCGACGGGTGGGAATGGCGAGGGGTTTGTTGCGGAATTGGATCGGAGTGGGCGGTATTTGGAGGAGACGTGGTGATGGGTTATGAAGATTGTATATATACAGATGTTGGAGAACCTAGAGAAAGAACAAACGCCGACGTGGAATATCATCACAGCACATCCAGATACCATACACGTAAAACAAATACACGTAGAAAGCAACGAGAAAGCAAAAATCACTTCTTAAGCCACACCTTCCCGCGACACCGCTCCGCCCCGCAAAAACACTCCTGCAACTGCAACGCCGACCGCGAGACCCCCTCCCCGCCTGCCCCGCCCCCCGCGCGACCACCTTCCTCGTCCTCCATCGAATTCCCGGCGATGTAATCAAACGTGAGCTCGGTCAGCGGCTCGATGTCCTTGACCGCGAAGAACGCGGCATCGTACAGGTTCGTCACGTTCTTGCTCTTGAAGACGGAGACGATTACGAGGTTGGGATCGCACGAGTGGTTTGCGAAGCGGGCGACGTTGCCGTAGGTTGTTGCGTCGATGCTGTAGAATTCGCGGTTGTAGCCCTTATCTGGTTTCTTTGCGCCGTTGGTCGTCTTCTTGCTGGACGAATGTTTTTTCTCGGGCGGCGGCAGCGAGTCTGCGCCGCCCTCGTCGTCCTCGCTGTCAAAGAAGAAATCTAGGTCCATGACGTACGACATACTTCCTCGCGAGAGATTCTCGTACACAAACGAGCGGTCTTCGGCTGATGCGAGCGTGATCAGCTCGCCGTAGTATGCGATGACAAATTGGCCTGCTTGTATGAATTCCGGGGATCGGAGGCCTAGAAAACGTCAGATGAGCTCGAAGAGGAAGATAACGAGGTAAATGCTCACCCCATCCTTTCTTTGCCGTCTTGAAGATCTGTAGACGGACTTGCCGCCCTCGCTGCACGACCCGGTTTGGACAATTACTCCCGCACGCACAGTTATCGTTACACTCATACACCTCGTCTCCCGAATACTGCAAAATCCCCCCCTCAAGATACGAAAACCCCTGTCCCGGCACCGCGCACTCGCACTCATTCTCCACGCACACGCCCCCGGGACAGCTGCAGCCGACATAGAGGCTCGGGTCCGGCGGGACCACGGTCGGGTGGTAGTACAGCGAGCCGACAAACTTGAAGTGCTTCTTGATCGGCGGACAGGGCTCGTCGTCGACGTCGTTGTAGACCGTGATGGGCGCGTGCGGGTTGTCGATGTTGACGCGTTTCAGGAACGTCTTGCGCTCGGGGTTGTCGTCTTTGCCGTCTTTGACGAGACGGAGCTGCGGGGGGATGTATATCGTCAGAATCAGGTCTTGTAATTGAAATAAGGATTTTTTGGCCACTGACATTGGATTGCGCTTCTGATGCTCCTTTCGAAGACGCTCTATCATTCTCCACTCTCACCGCTTTTGTCCTTTACTCACAGAAAATTAGCACACGCACAGAAAACCCCTCTTATGTCATCAAAGGCAAAATAAACCACATACCGAACAACAACCGTCCCTTCCCTCGTCCGCCGTTTAAGAAGCGCGACTCCGTTCTTTTTCTTGTCGTACAATATAGCCTGCATCGTCGCCATATGATCATCGACCCCTGCACCAAGCAGCACCAAGCAACAGCAAGCAAGCAGCAACGAAGCAACGAGCAGAATGCGGATTGAGAGGGCGCGGATGGGTTTGGGCGATCTCGATATACGCGTCGAGGGGGAGGGGGAGGGTGTAGGGTGGGATGCGAGAAGAAAGTTTGTTTTTCAGGGGGTTCTGTGGTTTCTTAAGTGAGTTGTGTTTTATATCAGCGATGATGATGATGGGGTTTGTGAGGATGGTTCTTGTTTTTAGAGTAGTTTGGCAGTGGAGGTGGAGGTGCTTAGTGGAGGTGTTCAGTAGAGGTTCAGAGAGAAGGCGTTCTTGAGATGCTTCGGATGCTAGGATGGTCGCGATAGTCCTGCAATACTAACCATCAGACTCCTCCTACTTCACCAACTTCTCTCACCCACCAGTACCTGACCGCGCGAACTATTGCGCGAAGAGTACACTGACATACTCGGGCGGGATATCGACTGCAGCTTCTGTGATTCAAACGATTGATAAGAATTGAGAATAGTGCTTCTACGAGATCAAAAGCGGTCAATGATAATCTGGCTCTTCGATCAGTTTGCAGTTCACGGCTCACCCCGCCACTCATCCCCGCCGTTTCTCAGATCTCTTTACATCAGACGTTCAGAGTCGAGAGACGCTGCCCAGTTCGTCTTCTAGTTCACGGTGTTCAGCTTCAGAATCTCTAACTCGCCCTCCATCAGACCTTCCCTCTTGGTCTCCTAAACTCACTCCCTACCAACCTCCACACCCATCGCCGACCTCCATCCACCGTCCTCTGACTCACATCACCAAGCTGACCTACTCCCAATCCCGCCTCTCAACTCCCTCCCCCCTCGTGCCCTGCGCATCCGCACCATCAGCACACACCCAGCTTACAAACCACTCCCACCTACGTCATACCCCTGCGTGACGCTCAACTCCGGCCGCCGGCGGAGGCGCACCTTCGTATTCGCGTGCCGGCCGCATAACCCGCGCGTCTGCTGACCTGATATGCAGTGCGTTAGTAAGCTCATTGTGAAATGTTACGTCAGCGGGCCGGGCTTACGCGTAGGGAGATAGCCGTGCGTATGTTCTGGACGGAGGATATAAGTTGATGCTCGGATCCTGTTTCGAGCTCGGGTCTGGATCAGATTCTTTGTTGTTGTTGCAGCTGATTGTTGTATAAATACTTCTGTCTGCATATTCGTGGTCTAATCAACTACACTTTCATCGTCTTTTACCTACACTCACTACCCACCACCTACATCAACATGGGTCACGGACACGGAGGAGTAAGCACCCCCTCACATTCCCACCCTCACCACTTCCCCTTCCACACACACACTAACACTCTACAACAGCACGGCCACTTCGGCGGCGGCGGCGGTTTCCACGGCGGCCACGGCCACTTTGGCGGCGGCGGCCATTTCGGCGGCGGTTTCGGCCACCACCACGGCCACCACCACGCGCGCTTCGGCCCCACGATCGTGGTCGCTCCGCGGCCGTACATCGGTCCCGCGTACCCGGTCGGCGGGTATGCGTATGGCTCGGTTGCGCCGGTGTATGCGCCGGGGTATGTTAGACATGTGCATTCTGAGCCGGAGTGTTGCTGCTGTTTTTGCTGCTAGAGATGAGAAGAGGCGATATCTGCGCGAGTGAGAAATCACTTTTCTCTCATATGAAGCGCGCCTCTGTTTCTTCATCTTCTGCATCAGCTCTCTTGCTCTCTTGCAAGACAACACACTCGTTTGACATCTTCGTCATCGCGGCTGCTCGACACCCGTACAACGAACGCTCTACAAATGTGACATTCGAAAAAGAGCACAAAAGTGTCATCTTGCTGAAATCTCTGCATCTCTGTATGCCCTCGAGAGCCTTGTATATCCATCTATGTACACAATGCCTACATTTCCGGGTACACTTCTTGAATTTATGAGATCAAATTCTTTCTTTCTTTCTTTCTTCTACATTGCATTTTTATTATTCTACGACCGGAGGAGTTTAATGGTTTCTTCATTTTCTTATATTCTTTGGAGCGTTTGTATCATTAGTGCCATGATTCATGACCGTGATGTCCTTTTTTATTCTTATTCATACACATGTTGTCATTATAGTACATAATACATATATACACCCAAAACTCCAGACCCTATAAAAACCCAGCCCTACAAAAACACTCACCATCACCACTCCAACTCCCTCCGATCAACACCCATAACAACCCCACTAACCCTCCTCGCCCGCTGCAACTTCGCCAGCTCCCGCACCCGCGAGTAATACACCGCGCAGTCCTGCGACACGCAGCCGATCTCGAACCCGTTCGGCGCACCCGTGCATGCGCGACAGAGCGCCTCGAGCTTGCGCGTGTTACGCTCGTGCTCGCGTTCGCGGGTTCGGACGGTGTAGATGCTGCTGGGGAGGTTGGTGCTGCAGGACTCACACATGTCTATAATATCAAAGGTCAGAAAAACTCATATACCAGCCCAAGTAGTAAGATATTAACATACCTCCCTCCGAGGACGCAACCCGCCCACAAACAACACACCCACTCGTCTTCATATACGAATGCAACGTCATCCCTTTCCCCTTCCTCCCCGCCCCCGCCGCGCCCTCCAAAACCGCAGACGCCGACCCCGAAAACTGCACAACCTTCGGCATCGTCTCATACCACTGCCGCACATTCGCACCCACCAGATTGAAAATCCGCTCGAGCGGCGGAATCAGGTTCTTTGTGATGTAGTACTCCGCGTCCAGAAATAGCTGCCCGCTACCGTTCAGCAGCATCTCCGGCGCCACGCAGCGGTCGACTAGTCGCGACCCAGGCGCGCCAGAGACGACCACGTACGGGACTCGTTCGCCGTACTGCGGCTCGGCGCGAGCGTCTTCGTGCATTTTCTTGACAGAAATCGCGGCGCTGGGGGGTAGAGTGGGACCGCTGTAGGTTCCCAGTTTGACGGCTTTGGAGAAGCAGAAATCCTGGATCGAGACGTCGCCGCTCATTATCTTGGTGCATTGCTCTGTGAAGTATGCTTTCACTGCTGATAAATCTGATGTGCGGAATAGGATCCTGTAACCTGTTAGCTTTCGACATGCATAGTCTGAAAATTAACAGAAAAACTCACCTCAACGCCTTTTCCTCAATCTTCTGCTCAGCAGGAGTGCCATCCCGCCTCACAGTCTCGATCCCCTTCGCATCAAACACCGGCTCCTTCTGCCCCTTCGTCTCGTACATAAACCCCACATACCTCTTCTTCGCCATCAATATGCACGGCAAATACACTTTCTCCAACTTGAGCTTCACCGGCTGGGGATACATCGCCGTCACGCGGTCCGCAATCTCCTTGCCGATATCAAACGCCTCGTCCTTGGTCCGCCCGGGGATATGCACAAACATACTATCCGTATCGCCATAGACCACCCGCGCACCCCACTTGCGGTCCGTGTTTATCATCTCGATCGCGCGCTCAAGCATCTCCCTTCCCGTCTCGACGATCGCGTCCGCGAGCTCTGCGCACGGCATCCGCCCGGAAAACGAGGCGGACGTGTACCCGTACGTCACGACCGAGATGAACTTGAGCGCTTGCTGCCTGTTGCCGAGCAGTCGTCTGAGCGACCCGTTCTCCGTGCGCTTCATCTCGTTCTTGACCATCACGCGGGTATCAAGCACCTCGGAAAGCATCTTTGACAGCAGTGACCTTCGCACTGATTTTTTCAAAAAGACCAGGCCGTTGGGTGATACTATATGACAATCAGCACTCCCGTCCAGTGAACTTCGATCTCAAAACCACTCACTATTTATATAGTCCTTCAAATATGACAAAAGACCTGTAGGGATCGCGAGGTCGTTCACAAACCCTAGTTTATTCCGTCCATTCCACTGTTCGACGCGCCCCAGACATGTAGAGTAACTACCACCGTTAACCTCTAATCCGTACTAAAAAAACAGGAGAAGCACATACCAATAATTAAACGCAGTAATAATCGAAGGATACAAAGACTGGAAATCCAAAATGACAACGGGGCTCGTGAAAAAATTACTATCCGGCTCCATAACAATCGGCAACGCAACCAGCGCGTTCTGCCGCCCCACCTGCGCCCGACTCGGCGAGACAAGCATAAAGTTCTCCGCCTTTGCGATCCGAAACATGAGCGATTCCACTTTATACTGCGAGCCGCGGGAGATGACGGAGTAGAAATCGACGCCGAGAACGCGCGCTTGCTCGCTCGTGCGGTCGATGATCTCTAAAGTGTCGAGGAACTCGAGGTTCAGCTGCGCGCGCGTGACACAGCTGCGGATAACTCTCTGCATTTTGCCCGCGGTTTTCGACTGGTACCATTCCGAAAGCCGTTCGCTGTCGTAAAACGGGATCCGTTTCTTCAGAAAGTGAAACGCGCAATTCTGCAGCGTGTACCGCAGCAAATCCGCAGAGCCCTTCAGTAATCGCCATAAATTAAGCACATGTCGGCCAGTGGTATGGATCGACGACGCATGCGTTGCGCCCCAGCGGTCTGCGTTGCTGCGACTTTCTTTGGGAATGATGAGTCTTGAGAAATCTTCGCTGATGTCGTATTCGTACTTTGCTCTAGAACGGTCGACCAGATAACCCCACGACGAGTTGTGAATCTCAAAGCCAGCAAGAATGTCAGGATCATGCTCGCGAATCTTGTCAGTAAGAGTGTTCAGCAGCTCCAATTCTGTAGACACAACGACAAAATCATCAAATCCCGACAACTTTGACAAAATAGCCTGCTCCTCAGCGTCGTCTGAGACCGCAATCATTCCCCTGACCAGATCGTCGGTAGATGTCTCGTAATCCTGCTTGCTCGAAGGCTGAAATATCCAGACGACGAACGTTACAGGGTCGAGTTTCGGGTCTGGCAGAAGCTTGCCCCGCGAGTTGACATGAAGTTCCAAGCTCATAACCGACATCGCTGTCGAGGAATATTTAAAACTCAGAGACTCACGGCGCCGCGCTCGATCGGGAGATATCTGTGTAGGACCGGTGATCTGAATTCTGTCAGTACAGCGAAACATATTACACAACAATATTGATCATACCTGACACCGCGTAGCAGCTCGCGAAGCGGGTTTCACTTGCGTATCCTTGGACTCACACAGCCACTTTTGAACAGCAACCCTCGAAGGTGGCAGATCAGCATACTGCCAAACCCGCCACCTGCAGTCTTTATTGTCCCGCAAACCAGACTCAGACCTAACACCTGCATTGAAATCAGGCAGATACCGAACCGATTTACCCTCCAGCTTGAACTCGCGACCACCGTATTCACGCGCAAAAGACGGAACGTCGTCGTCGTTTCCGTAGTACGCTTGCTGGTACAAACTTTTTGGCTCGGGCAGTGTTTTCATAATCATCGACGGCTTAGGAGGAAGTTCAGGATTGGCCGCCAACTCTGAAGTAATACCAAAGCTGCGACGAATATCTGCCTCGAGCTTGGCGAGTGCCGTTTCTAGATTTGTCTAGTTAGAGTTATGAAAACTAGAGTCTGCTGATAGTAAAGAGAAGTCGTACCTGGAGTTGCACTAACTGCGGAATGCATAGACAACCTCGAAAAAGTAAATGAATGCTGCGACTTCCGCCGTTTCGGTGCAAGAGACAGACTCTGCGAGGATTTCTTTGAACCTTGTGACTGACTGTGTACTAATTTTGTGATTTCCCCGAGTTCGGTTATAGATAGCTGCGTTCGATCTGCTCTTTTAGCTGTCATGCTATGCGTTTTTCTCAAGTCACTAGGCGAAGCGTCAGACGCAAGAACTTCAGGAGAAGTCGTTATGTTTGACAAAGATTCAGAGGTCGAGCTATTTGCGAGCGCCTACGAAACAGTTAGAACATGACAATGTAAATGCACTAGACAATCTACCAACCTTGCGCTTCAGCTTCGTTTGACCCATGGCAAAATGAGTTTCTGTGTCATCGCTCGTCAGAGGTTTTGCGTCTGATTTCTGGTCGTCGATAGCAGCTAACTCTTCGGGGTCCAGCCCGTCCCAGAAGCTGTCTTCGTACGTTGAATCCGCGGAGAACGTGTTTTGTTTTTCCGACGGACGGAGAAACATATTGTCAACTAGATTGAAGGCAGTCATGATACCCTGATCTGAGCTCGATAGACGGAAAGGTCCTTGCTGTCTGACAGCCTCTGCATCGGCATTGATTGCTAAATTCAGCCTCTTCCAGAACCGGCTATCCTCTCTCCAGTGTATATCTGCTCCACGTTTTGCTTCAGGTGTAAGTGTGTCAACCTGCTTATAGATATTCAATAACTTCCGACGCGACCGTTCATCTTTCCACAGTTCAGCCGTGCTGGTCATATATTTATAATCATCAGGCAGGGGATTTCTGAGCTCGATGAAGTCCTGATGGAGGTTTCGTTCTTTGATCTCGTATCTGTTCAATATATCCTGCGCCTGTATATCAACTTCAAGCTCGCAGTAGGACGCTCTCTGAAACTCAGAGGGATCGGAGAGCAAGGTGGGCGAGATTGAATGACTGTCCCATTCGAAATGTTTGACGGCGCCAAAAGGGCTTGATGCGGGAACAGGGGATCTGAAGCGCACGTCGGAAAGGTTCATCCATGCACATCCGTAGAGATTAAAGTCGATGAAAAACTGCAAGAGATATGGAATATGGGCCTCATAGACGTCGAAGGGGGATCCAAGTACAGCACCATTGCGCAGAAGGTCAGCCAGGCGGTTCATCAGACCTGGATCGAGAATGTAGATCTTGAGGTAATAGCTCCAGCCGACATGGAAACCGTAGAAAGGCACGGCTTTGCAGAGAATGATGTTTGCGACGAATGTGTTTTTGGAGCGGCGATTGTTCAGCGAGACGCAAAAGGCGGAATTGATACCCGCAGTGAGGGTTTTTATATAGTCGTCAACTGGAAGATTTGAGAGACTGTTAGCTGAATAGAAATAGCACGATCAGTTTGGTAAGACTCACCCGCTGATCTGTCGAGTGGACCGCGGTACTCGATAAACAAATACGGATATACACCATGTATGTGCGCGCACACTTTCTGGCCAGTGTCTGCATTTCCAAAAACACGTATAACTGGTACAGTGCGGAACTTCTGGTCGGCCAGGTCTTTCAGAGGACTCGCGTCTCGATCATAAGAGGTTGCAGGCGACTGGTAGGTGTCGAGACAATTCAGCTGCACTCGGAAGATTGGCAGTTGTTGATCTACTGACGCATTTTTGGCATGCTCGTCAATACCAGACATCATAGGTTTTGTAGATCATATACGCGAGTCATAATTAACAAAGAAGCGCGTGCAGTGCAGGTGTTGCAGCAAGATCCGAGAAGCAAGAATTAGATGCTTTGTTTACATTAAGGGCCGTGCGCCGACGTCTGGTGTCCTGTGGTTAAGGGTTTAATCACGGATCCGCTTTGATGATGATAAATCTGTGATGCGAGCGGTTAATGAAAAATTCTGCTGGCGTCGGTCCGTGATAAGTCCGTGATATGAGGAGGGAGAGGAATGCAGCTGAGAGGGGATATGGAAGAATAATCCGGATGGTCACATCTGGATGCTGCTTCCCCCGTAGTTGCGCCCGTATTTCGCGTCTGCCAGTCTAATACACGATATATGATCTACAGGTATCACTCACTGCTTCGCTATGTAGAACGGTACGCGCTTTAGGTCCGCATAAGCCCGCGAGAGGCTGGATACTGGTGGACGACTAATTCCGCAGTGAAGCGGGTACGTCGTTGACTCAGCAGTGATACCGGAAATTATTGCGCGAAAACACGGTGGCCGGTGGAGGACTAGTCTGCAATAGGGTGCAGCGCTAAGCCTTAAGCTAACGGTTTCTTAACGCATATGACTTACGAGCAGGGAGCAGAGAAGACTGGCAAATGACGAGAAGAAGATAAAAACAAGACGAGTGAATGATAGACGTGTATTTATCTTCCCTCGTCCGTACCGCCGACTAACTCTCGCCGAACAGTGTACGCTCTCGCCGCCGGATGACAGCCCAGTTACCAGGGTCGCCCCAATTTATTCCCGAAACAAACCAACGTCAGCTCGTCGGAGCCCAAGACAACGTCGACGACGACGCGACGACGTCGGTGTGGCGACCGCCGACCGGCAGTCCACGCCGGCCAGCGCAGTGTCTGTGTCTGCGCGCCGGCCTGCGATATGCGTACGTACAGGCCTCGAGCAGAAGGTTATGTCACCGTCAGCTTCAGTTGGAGTATTAAGTCACGTGAAGGTATTAGTACGCAGGCAGCAATCTGCTTTGGCAGGCGCGGGGAGCGTGCGGCAGATAGAGTTCGAGATGGAAGTGGCTGTCGGAAGGTGGCGAGGGTGCTAGCAGTAGTAGCAGTAACAGTAACAGTAGCAGTAACTGTAGAAGTAGTAGAAGTAGAAGTAGCAGTAGCATCACCATCATCATCACTGTTCGTCCGGGGAAAACACCCGCAGAAGCGTTTCTCGAGAGAACTGCCGACAGCGAAGTGCGCTGATGCGAAGTTCGCCGCCGAGACACGCTCAGGATACGCATGCACGGCCTGAACTCTACCGTTTCCTGCTTAGAGACGATTGCTTAATGCTCTCCTGTACGTACCCGTTGCTAGCTCACTGCTCAGAACGCTGCCCGGTCGCTGCTCGTTCTCTACAGCTCTGCAGAGCCGTTGCCATTTCTCTTCTACGCCCTGCGCGTGCCTGCAATTGGTGCTGTGATATCCAGCCAGGCGTACTGGGCGCGTGCAAGAAACTACATTCACCCCGCCGCAATGCGCAGTTCATCGCCATTGCAGCTCATCTGCTGCTTGCTGTATTAACCGCATCTCTTGACTGCATATCTGCACGTCGTCTAAGCTCTTAGCTGAGCAAGCGACTCGCAAACCTTCTGCTCCGGTACCCAAATACCCCACCTGCTCTGTACCTTCGGCTCGTATATCTGCCAGCAGCTTATTAGCACCCGCCTGGCTCAAAGCCGATGCTGCAGCACTCGGCCTCCATGCGGCTTCCTACCACCCTCCTCCTTTTCTCAGTCCGCCTCTCCTGTTCTGCCTCTCCTGTTCTGTTTCCCTCCTCCTCATCATCATCTTCTTCTGTTTCATGGTATCCCGTCCTGCATCCACAGACAATGACTGTCATCTGGATCCTGACTCGCCGCGCCCGCCTCCGCCGCCGCCGTTTGCTGTCCTACTTCCTAGTGACAGCCGTTGTCTTGACACTCTTCCTTCAAAACCGCACCATTAACTCTTCCCCCGCCGGCCCGCGCGACGGCACCTACGCCAGCAACCTCTATGCCTTCTCCAACAAAGTCTCCGCTCACCTGCAACGCTCCTGCCACCAGATCCTGGGCTGCGACAAGCCAGCCGACGCGTCCCTAACCACCACCTCCTCCTCCCTCGTACCCTCCCCCACGCCGGTCGTGATCTCCAAGGAGGAGCAGCGCAAGATCAACGAGAAAAAGGCCAGATGGGAAAACTTTGCCGCGCAGTACCGACGCAATCGCGAACTGCACTTCGACCCCAATCCTCTGAAGCAGCTCGCGTACTGCTCCAGCAAGCAGAAAAAGCCCGGCGTGCACAGCAACTTCCTCACCAACGCCGTCACCGACGAAGGCACCATGGCGCGCGTCGAGTTCCTCTGGGGCGACCGCACTCCCCGCTACAACCCCAACATCCTGCCATACCCCCCCGGATCAAAGTTGCCTTACCTCGGGATCGCGCGCATCAGTCCGCTCAGATCGTTGTACCACCACGAGCTAGTTTGGTGCGACCTCAAATGGATCCAGTCGCGAACAATCGGACGCACAATGCTCGAGTGCGACGGGCGGGCAAAGACCATCCAGTTTGAGAAGGAATGGCCTACTCCGCCCGGGCTCTGCAAGACGATCCCGTTCCTGTCCCTCATGCAGGGCCATACCGATCCGCGAGTCTTTTTCTCGCCGCGCGGAGAGCCGCTGATGGTCGTCGGCACGAACGGACGGCACAACTGTCTGCATCAGTACGTCATCGATCTGCGTGCGGTGATCCCAGACCTGGGCGCCAAAATGAAGCTCGAGAATGTGCCGGTGCGGTACAAAAAGCTGACCGAGCTCACGCGGCCGGTGTTATCTGAGGTCGAAAAGAACTGGTTCGTCATGTACGACGAGAAGAACGTCGGATGGATCCAGCACGACACCAACCGACGCACCGTCTCGCTTCTCGACCCCCCGCCGGCAAAGAAGAAGGGCGCTCTACCGGAAGTCGTCAATATTGGCAACAAAACCCCCAAGGTTGTCACTTCTCTGATCCAGACCTTCAAGGACAAGCGAACTTCGGCCAACGATCTCCACCAGGCATCCAACACTCTCCGCGTCACGCTCTGCGACTTCCCCTGCATCCCAACTATCCACAACACCGTTATCGTCGAGATTCTGCATGTCAAGTACAAAAACTTCTACGAGCTCTTCTATCGACGCTTCGCAGTCATCATGAACGCTACCGCTCCGTTCGACATCATCGGCCGCACCGGAAGCCTGCACTATGCCGGCGTGGACGAGAAGACAATGGTGTACACCGTCTCCATGATCTGGGACAGCCAGCACTACGCGCGCCACGAGCCCTGGGACGAGAAAAAACACGGCGGACAAGAGGTGTGGCGGGTTCTCAACGAGCGGGACCGCATCAACGACGAGAAATGGCAAAAGAAAATGGAAGACCGCGATCGGAGACTGAAGCAGGAGAAGGAAGAGAAGCGGAAGCAGCTCATGCGCGAAAAGCAGGCTGACGAAACGGTCGAGCAGGAGCGGTTGCAGTCCGAGCGCACTCATATGGTCAAGCAAGAGGAAGATGAGCTTGAGTCTGAACGCGCGGCGAGCAAGAAAGCGGACGACAAGGCTGAAGCTGATGAGGACTCTGGCTCCTGGGCAAGAAGAATGAGAAGTGGAATTGAAAAGCTGGCGGAATTGCAGGTCAGATTCGGCAATGGGGCAAACTTCTTCCAAGCCTTTGCTTCTGAAGACAGCGTGTCCAGTACTACTGCTATTTCTACAAAGACTCAGGCTCCTGTGCTGTCTACTACAACGTCTCAGACCGCAGACGCCAAAGCGACCATCAAAAAGCGCGAAGTTCCCAACACGCTCACCACACTCGTCACCACCACCACGCCTTCCACCGACATACCAAAAGCAACAACTACCCCCTCCACCACGCCAGCCAAGAAAGAACAACCACAGCCCGCTCTCGTTCAAAACCCGTTCGTCAACCCATACTACCACGGCTGGCTCAACGACGTCCTCATGATCAACTTTGGCATCAACGACGCCGAGGCTGGTTTCTTGCATGTCACCGCTAGAGATCTGTTAGACTGTATACTTGTGAATGAGGGGTAGATCTGATTGATTTGTCTGCATTGCTTGCTTATGTATCATTTTCGCGTCTTGTTTCCATCAGATCTCATACATGCTTGCGTTTTTTCTACATCTACATTTGTACTTACATTTGCGCTTTTTCATGATTTATTATTAGACACTCCAGCAACCAAAACTAGCTGCGTACTCTATATTGTATAGTTAATGTATAGTTAATCACTCTTCTCATTTCTTACTGCTCGCTGAGATCAGAAACCCTTATGGTTTATGTTTATATCCGTTACTCTACTACCCTACTCGATCCAGCTAAACCCTATTGCAGAAACCCTAATAAATGTTTGGCCCGCCACATCTGAAGAGAGGGGAAACCACAACAATAATCACAGGGTTTCTACAGATATCTGTATCTGCATATGCGTCTGCATTTCCGATTTGGTTACTGATAACTTCTAGGGACTGAAGTCTGACTGCTGCGCGTGCAGTTTCTATATTTTCTGATTTTTGAGAACGAGAACGAGAACGCGACAGACGCGGCCCGTGTGATTGTAGGGCGACAGCGCAAGATTCCCGGATCCAAACCGCAAGCGATACAGAGCCACCGAAAGAGATAGGAAAAAAAAATAATCGAAAAATGTCGCGCTTTTTCGGTTTCAGTAAGCTGGCCGCCATAACCAGTCCGTTCAGGTCCAAGGCCGACAATGGCTCGCCGTCGGCGCTCGAGACCAGAGTTGACAAGGAGGGAGTTATCGATAGCTTGGATACCTGGCGCCAGTCGTCTGATCGTCAGCTGGATCGTGCTATTTCGCAGGGCTTCATGGCAAAGATGGCTGGGGGGAAGATTGATGCTAATATCCTACGTGATATTGGCGTTGATCATGATACCATCAAGGGTAAGTTACTCGCTCTATCTATGCTGTGCTATCGCATTCGACTAACGCCCTATCTTACCGCATACAGCGCGCAAGGTGTATTTCGGAGTCGATAAAAACTTGCCAGACACGACCTTCGTCGACGCCGAACTCATCGAGCGCGCATTCAAAGAAAAAGAAGTAAGCGAAAAGTACACAAAGGACGTGTACCGGGCCAACTTTGCGGAACTGTGCTACTACCTGATCAAAGTCGACAGCGAAGATCTCGGCTCGGCCGCGTCAAGTATAGCTACGATCCAAAAGGCGTTTCCGAAATGCCTTGGTCTGGAGCTTGATGAGCAGAGTAGACCGGTCTATCTACACTTGACGATCCAGACTTTTTTGGCCGCGTTGAAAGACGAGAAGCAGACGTTTTTGAAGAAATACGATAACGCGATCGAGGAATTTAATAAACTTCTCGCGAATGAGGATTGTTATACCTTGGAGGACTACATCGAGGTTAAAGACATCATCGGCCGTGCCAAAAACAAGTTCGAGCTGATTGAGGATCTCGAGACCGAGAAGTACTCCTGGGCCAAATTCATCGGTTTGCTTGCCGAATGGGCTAAGGCCATAGTCGACACGTAAGTCACATGATTCTCAAATCTGATATAGAAACGCACCTGCTAACAAGTTTATGAAAGTCGCCTCAGTGCTGCAGCCGTCCAGAGCGTTGTGGAAAGCAGCGCAGATCCAGAAATCGACAACAGCCCTCTTTCTTCAAGAGTGAGGTCGAGGACGGCGAACTCACGCGCAAAGGCCAAGAATGCAAAGTCTCGGTTCACAGACCCTCAGCCTGGCAGGGACAAAGTCGACTTTGACTCTCAAGCGGCAGACGACGCGCAGGAAAAAGAGCCTGCGAAACCGACGCCCGCGAGAAGGGGAAGGAAGAGGCGGATAGAGCATCCTGAGACCCCGGAGGCTGAGTACATCGAAAACCCGGAGCCGGACGCTGGTTCGCCTGTGGAAGAGGCGGTGGTCACTCCCAAGCCCAAGACGCCGGCTAAAAGGGCCAAGGCCGCGGCGAAGAATACACCCGCTCAACCCAGGTCCACTAGAACTTTGAGAGGACGGGGAGCGGCTGTGGAAGAACCCATTGCAGACGTCAGCGTCGCGTCCACTCCCGTGCCGGAGTCCACGCAAAGCACGCCCAAGGCAACTGCGTCGCCTTCTGCTGATCTGCCAGAGCCAACACCTGGGAAGAGCGCTAGCAAGAGTCCTGGGAAGATCGGGCGGCCGCGCAAGCATCTGGATGGGCCGCGGCTCATTCGGGCACCCAAGGGCAGACGCACGAGGTGGACCATGGAGATGCAGCATGTGTTTATGGGGGCGATGATGAATTTCAACTGTCACTGGGTCGAGATCGAGCATGTAAGTAGCCGCGTCAGAGGAATCTGTGGTGGTCAGAGACTAACGTGTATGTATTGGGAATAGGCTGTTCAGGCTGTGATTGACGACCAGGCTCGCGCTGTGAAGATATATGGACCCAGGGCGATACCAGAACTCGCGCTCCTCGAAGGGCAGAATCAAATCATGCTCAAGGACAAAGCGAGAAACATGAAACAAGCTCTTCTCAAGTAAGTCCCCCATAACCAACCGCTTCCTACCGACGCATGACTTAACGATGTTTCATAGAGCGGGATCGAGAGTGCCGTACTGGATGGACAAAGTGAGCGTGACGCAGGACTACAAAGAGCGCGCGGAAGCCGAGAAGGAACGAGAAGACGAGCGTCGCGAGAGCGGTGAGGCCGATGACCTTGACGCGGTCTATTTGCCGGATGCCTGAGATTGACGCAAGGGGAGAGTGCGGGTGTGGAGGATGAGGAAGGTAGGATAGGGTAGTGTATAGTAGGAGGTAAATTGTTTTCTGTGTGTGTTTAGTAAATTTTTGTATTGTTTTTTTGTTGTTGAGATCCGTCTTTTGATAATTCCTGTGTGATGAGAGTAGTCTAGTTACCTTGTAATCTATAAGCCTCAAAATCGGAAAAAAAACGGTTGAAGAAGTCGACTGGGGCGGCCTTGGTTTTGGAGAGTGGATCAGCCAGTTAAGCAAATATTAGTAATAATCCTGATATGTTTAAGATAACTATGTCGTAGAAACTTCCTATCTGAGCAAGGTTTGCGGGTTCCTCGACGAGACTCTGGAGCGCGACTCAGATCAGGGATCAAGATGACGTAACTTTTCAACTTTCGGACTCGGGAGACAAAAGATAGAAGGATTAGACCATATTGCGCCAAGTATAACTGTCTATTTTTTATAATGCACTGCCAGGAGTAATCACACGAGGGTTCGAAGTTTTCATTGCGTTCAATATCGATGTCGAGACGAAGCGCCGAAATTATTTAAGCGCCGCAGAGGAGACGACTACGGAGTAGAATTGTATGAATAATTAGTTTAGATATTTTAGTTACTGTTACAAAAATAGTACAGATTTATACACAACACAACACAAAAATTATTAGCACCAAAACCTATGCAATCATATCGTACTCAAAACCCCCCTCCGCCGCTTCATCCTCCGAATCCACATCATTCACAAACACCATCCCCCCCGCTTTCCCCCCTCCGCTGCCAAACACCGCAGGCTGCAGCGCCAGCGGACTAAGCGGCATCGCCCACCTCTCGCTATCGTCCGAGTCGCTGCTGGTCACAGAGTCGAGGCTCGGCGCGCGGTCGGGGTACGAGGATGTTGTCGTGCGCCGGTTGAACCAGAGCTCGGGCGCGTAGTCGGGCGAGTGCTCGCTCAGGGCGACGACGGCGCTCGAGGGGCCTTTGTCCCAGTACGTGCACGAGTCTGTGGTTTGGGAGGTGTAGAGCGAGTCAGCGGCTTGTCTGACGACGCGCGTGCCGGCTTCGAAGCAGATCGTTATGGGTAGTGCGTCGTCTTGGTCGCGCACGGCGAAGAGGTGCTGTAGACTGTCGGCGGAGATGCACGACGGATACGCGGTGCTGCTGAGGCGCTGGAGATATGCGTGCCGGGACGCCGCGCGCAGGATGTTGTCGGAGAAGCTGGAGCGGGCGCTGAGGTCTTCGAGCGACGGCAGCTGCGGCAGGATCGCGATGCAGTCGGACTCGGATAGACCCATGACGTCTATATTCAGCTTTTTCAGACCGTCGAGGTATGCGATTGCGTCGCAGAAGCGGGCGATTGTGCTCTTGATCCAGGGGGTGGAGTAGTCGACTATCGAGACCTCTTTTAGTTCCGCCGACGTCGCGAGCGCTCGGAAAAACAGGTCGTGGTAATACCCCGGCGCGGCTTTCTGCCGCGTGATGCCGAGCTCGAGGGTGTGGACGGAGTTGCTCGCGCAGGCGAGAAGCTTGTGCGTGAGGTACTCTGCGTCGCAGCATTGCAGCTTGATGTTCTCGACCGCGGGCATGTAGTACGCCAGCCAGTTCATGAACTTGTCCTGGCGCTCGGACGAGAGCGTGGAGCTGCTGCATGTGGTCACGATGAGGTCTTGAAGGATCGGGCAGAGGCCGATCGAGGGAAGCAGGCCGACGATGCGCTGGGAGACGCCTGACAGTTCGAGTGATTTGAGCGAGCAGGCGTGGTGGCTGATGCCGTCAAAGATCTTTTGCAGCGAATCAGTCTGGCAGATGCCGGTGATTGAGATATGGCTCAGCGACGACGGACGGAGGTATTTGAGGAAATTCGCAATGTGGACGTTTTCATGGCACACCGCGCCGCTGCAGTTGATTGTGAGCCGGTTGAGCTTGGGACAGTTTGCTCGGGCGGCGATGCCGGAGAAGCTGCCGAGCGCGACGCTCGCGCTCCGGCATTCGAGGTGTTTGAGACGGCAGAGCGAGCGCAGACAGGTCAGCATCGTGGCTTGGCTGTCCATCACCTCGCCGGCTATGATCAGGTGCTCTGTGTTGGGACAGCAGTCTGTGAATGGGACTTTTCGATCTTGAACCACATCTGTTAGAATAAGGAATATATATGTGTGTGTAATGTCAGAAGAGGATATACCAAACAAAAACGACTTGAGACTGTGATAGCAAGGCCCGGTTATTTGGCCGGCCTTTGATTTCTCGAGATAATCTCTCTGCACTTCATCAAACACATCCTGGAGCGAAGTCAAGTCCAACGTCCTGATATTCTCCGTGTATTTAGGAGAGAACTCCATGCTGATCCAGAGATATTCCAAAGCCAGAACAGAAGGATCGAAAAAAAGAAGACTAGGCAGATGAGGACCTGGTCAAAGTATATATATGTTTGAGCTGCATTGGTCTGGTTAGCGACGGATTCCACAACAAGATTGACAGGCACCCGGAATTTCTCTTCCGTGCCGGTCCGGTCTCAAAAGACAATCCAGAGCGAGAGAGAATGCTGCGGGTGGCTCTTGTCAGGGTCCAACACTCTGGGGAATGAAATATTAAAATTACCTTGCTGTAACTCAAAGCGATCAGGCGACCGGCTCGGCGAAACACAAAATTGAAAAAGAGACGACGAGGATGAGACGGAAGTAGACGGGCTGACGGTTCCAGATGGGCGGGAACACCGTTGACTTGGTCGCTTGAAATAAAGGATATGCGAACGGAGGGAGCAAGTTTACAGTCGTGGATACTTATACCCCGAGCTCTTTTCGAAGGCGATATTTTTCCTACAGCGAAGAAAACAGAAAAAACAGGCACGCGGCCGCCGTTGACTGATGCTTAAAATCGCATCTCGAGCGCGTGGTGGCTCATTCGAGCAGCCAGTCTTGCCAATTACGGCGCGAACGCGGAGATCTCATCACAGTCGACGACGCGTTCTCCATCTTTTTTTGCTTGACGTAGTTTTTTTTTTTCGCGCAGGTCTGGCCACTGCCACGAGCGAGATCAGGAAACCACGAGGGTGTATGCTTGTCACATAAGTTCTTTATTCTTATTGCGGTAGAGAGAGGAAAAAATTGGAAGAGAGCGTGGGGTTGGGCGGTGGCCGAGTAAGCTTTCAGAATAGCCCTAGGTCTAACTAGGCGAGCGAGAGAAAAGAGCTGAAATTACTGCTGCGCGTGGAAGCGAGGGCCGTCACAAGGTGAATGAAGAGAGTTATTGAAGTTTATGTCTGCAATTTCAGATAAGATGGCACTTACTGTGTGCACATTCTGTACGATTGAATGCTGTTGTATGAAGTAGCTGAACTGGAGTGGCGATTCCAGCAAATATAGAAACTGATTTTCTGTATTCGAATTGTTCAACTCACCTGTTCAATCATGGTCAAGGGCCAGGTCGAGCGGATGACGAAGATTTTGCAGCTGCCACGAGGAAATTAGCATTGCTTCGCTATGTGACGACGACCACGCGGATAGTGGAGCTTTGTATTCTGCTGCTGCTTATTCTTCTGCTGCTTGCTGTTGTCTGTTTACATACTGGGGAAGAAAGAATGCTGCGTGTGATGATGGCTGATTACGGTGATCCGGGAGATTACGCTGCACCCGCTGCACTGCACATAGCATAGCTCCGAGCCCCCGAGCAGAGTCCCTTTTTCTCGCCCAGCACAGACCAAAGCCCATCGCGCGCAAATGCGAGCTCAGACTCAACTCAACTCAATTCAACTCAGCCCAGGCTGCTGCCCGCGCGCGCGTGCGCGTGGTGGCGGCGGCGAGGAGGTGCACATGATCGAACGCACTCGCTTTTTTCGTCTGGATTAGAATTTTCAGAACAAGCAGGATCCCCAGCCAGCTTGGCTTGTCTCTGGATGATGTCTGTGTTTTTTGGGTGGCTGATTCGGGCAGGTGCCTGGATCGGTGGGGCCATTTGCCGCTTCGGGCGGTGGCATGGCTGGCACGCGATCGCGGGGTAGTCATCATGGTGGATGATATTATGTAATATCCAGCATTTTCATACAGAAGTGGTGGATATAAAACATCAGACCATCTTGCAGAAGCGATGAGGCAGTTCAAAAAACGTTTTTAGAAAGGAAAAATAGAAAAAGATGATGGCAAAAGACGGAAAAGTATGGCTGTCGTGCAGAGTGAAGAGTGAGCTATGCAAACAACAGTCGGAGACAGCTAGCCGATGCTTACGTCGTCATCGCAGTTCACCCACTGCCTACTTCCTCAGCATTCTGCCATCACCACCTCACAGAATGCAGATATCCAGCACGCACTACTTCTGCAAACAGCTACAGCTGACCTCTGCGCTTCTACCGCGACGCTCGCGTGCACCGAGACCGAAGCCGTGAGGATCACTGCACTACACTTCCCTAGCATACTTGTATCACGTGATGTAGACTGTAATATTCGTAGTTCTCAAATATACTCTGGCTGCACCTGCCTCACCCCTCAAAACCTCGCGCCCACCGCTAAATCATATCACCATTTGAAAACCCGCGTTCTTGCAGAGCCCAACCCCGGACCAAACAAGACCGACCGAGTGCATTGAGATTGCACGTCCTTTGACTGGACTATATATTGATCTCTATTGATCTGATCCGTTGTCTGGCGCAGAGTGTGTTCTGTGACCCTTATCAATTGAATTTTTTTCCTTTTTATTCCTTGAATTGCTTTTCGAGAAGCACATACTGTTTTTGAACAAGACGTACTGTATCTATTGCAAGTGTGAGAATTGATCTTCTAAGGTATATTTGTGACAAACTGGAGTTGCTTCCGTTATGATTTTTGGATGAAGATGAGAGTGCTTATGTTGACGCAATGTATTGATCTGCATAGGTAATACCGCTGCTCGTTCTGTGTTGGATGCTCTGGCATCAGAAGAAATCTCTTGTTACTGCCTATATATTCAGTCGTCATTGACACTCGATCGCTCTACAGGACGTCTATTTGTCAACGCAGATTCTTTGCTATTCTTTGTACCTAGCAAGAAACTCGTTCGTTCTCTTTGTTGTTGCGCCTACTCTGTACGTATCCCTGGGTCTCTTTTCCATTACTTTCTGTTACGTATAAAGCCGCTGTTTTGAAAGGGCTTGCTGTTATATTTCATCGCTTGTTTAATGGTCTTGGTACTCGGACACTGACATGTACTTCATTGAAGAATATACTACATTCACCTTGTCTAATCGGACACTCAAAACCTCAGCAAACACAATTGACAAAAATACAAACTACTAAAAATGGCTGATGACTACAACTACGAGATCGACATCTATGACGATGAAAACGATACCTCGTCAGCACCGCAAACCAGCGCAAACACGACGGCCGGACACGACGACGACGTCGAGATAGACGCGGCCTTTGGCGATGGTATGTTTGCCGATCATCACTAGCTGTGTCTTTGTCTAACGAGATCCAGAATCGAAGCAACAAGTGCAGCAGCCGAGCGGCGGAAAGTGGCATGTGACGGTACCCCACCCGCAGCCTGATAACCGGCCTGTGGATCAGTATGCGACCTCTTCGTTGGTGATCGCCGATCTCGACTGGTGGACGTCGGAGGAGGATGTGCGTGGGTGGTCGGCGCAGGCGAACGTGGAGTATGAGTTGAAGGACATTACGTTCAATGAGCACAAGGCGAACGGAAAGTCGAGAGGGTGAGTTTGCTTGTGTTTGGTTTTGATCTGAAGCAATGCTGACGGTGTTTACGCAGAGCTGTGTATATGGAATTCATCAGCCCGCAGGCCGCGACTGCAGTCAAAACATTCCTGGGCGGCGCTCCAGAGCTGCAGCGATTCACGGTAACCTACCACAACCCCAACAGCAACCCGTTCAAGATGGTGCACAAGGACTCTGGCCCGCGCCGGGAGATGAACGGAGGCATGAACCACCAGCAGATGGGCGGCGGCATGAACAACAACATGCGCGGGGGCATGGGCATGCGCGGCCGCGGCGGATACATGAACAACCGGGGCGGGTACAACAACAACCGTGGCGGCGGCGGCGGCGGCGGACCGGGCGGGATGCCGGGGATGTACAATCCGAACATGAACATGGGGTTCAACGGCATGCCGATGAACGTGTTTGGATTCCAGGGCGGGCGCGGAGGTATGCAGATGAACAACATGCGCGGCGGGATGGGCAATGGTCGGGGCCGGGGCGGGATGGAAGGCGGAGGCTACAATCAGATGATGGGCGGCGGCTTTGGCGGATTCCGTAAGAAACCTCCTGACCTTCTGATGTTTTAGAATCACAACTTTGAGATGTGCTGACGACGACGACTATTCTATAGCACCGCAAGGATTTCCCCAGCCACACTTTAATCCTGCCTTTTTCCCGGGCCAGGACGGCGGCCAGGGAGGATGGCAGAACGACGGCAATCCGCACGGGAACAAGAGGCAACGTGGGCCGGATTAGTGAGATGGTGTAGTAGCGGTCGTTTGCTAGCAGATACGAGGTGTTCATGAGATGGCTGGCTGTTTGGAGAAAAGGCAGCACAGCACAGCGACGAAAGCAGGCTGAATATGAAAGAACAATTACAAACAGGACCAGCAGAGTAGAAGAAGACCAAACGCGCTAAGCAGGAAGGAGAAAGTATTCTCCGCGCGCGCGTAGCCGAATTAAGATTTGTAGATTGGCGTACTGCACCCAAAGAGCGCCGGGTGCAGGTCTGGGGTCTGTCTGCATTTGCTGCAAGTGTTTGTTGTATTTGGTACCTGTCTGCGTTAGATTGTTTACTTATTCTGTGTTGTTTCTCAATTTGTGTTGCAGAACAGCAATTTACAGCAGATTACAATCAAAACAGGACGACTTCCGCCGCCGTCTTAGGTCTCTTCTCCCGCTCGCCGGCCGGCCCCAAATCGGCACCGCCCACACCCAAAACAAGCACTGCGCTCGCTCCGAGAGCGACAAAGAGAAAAGGTAAAAAGTCTCAGCCTTTCTCGCCTCTGCGCCCGGCATTCCAGAAACGAACAATCAATTAGACGTTTGCAGATTAATCTCCACAGCTTGCGCGTTGACGTGACAGGAGTGCCCTGAGTGCCCTGAGTGCCCTGAGTGCCCTGAGCGAGGTCGAGGTCTGACAGGAAGCGATGCTGCTGTTCTTATGCTGTATTCTGTAATACAGCATGACTGCTAATAGTAGTCGCTGCTTGCTACGTGCTACCGCGCGCTCTCTAATCACCTGCTCCGGGACTCAGCAGCCAGCGCGACGATCGAACAGCCTTTCATTCGGTGGCAAAAGCGCAGACGTTCTCCGCACCAGCAACAGCCGCTAAGCATTAGACGCAGCAGACGCAGCAGACGCAGCAGCAGGGAGCAGGGAGCAGGAGCAGGGGCGTCGGCCGAACCGCAGTCTTCCCCAGAATATGCAGTCTGTGCACGCCGACAGAGTTTAATCCCGCGCTGGCAGCTGGTCCGTAGCCGACCGTCCTCGAGCTCGAGCTTGCGTCCGACTTCATTTGAGGCAATCTGTGGATCTCCACATACGCACAGGTCCTCGCCCGCTCTCGTCTCTGGCTGGTCGCGGAGGGGGACCATCGCCGGTCGGGCGCCCAGGCTGAAGTCGGATGACTGCGGGTGGGCTGGGCGACCCAATGTCACCGACTCTGCATAGACGCCCGCGCTCTTGCCAGCGACATCGCACAGGCGGTCTATAGCGCTGTTTACTATAATAATAAATTATTATTATTTGTTGTTGTCATATCTGGCTGCTACAGAGTTCTTCTTCCCCACCGCATCTTGATCGCCGTGCTCAGCCGTGGCCCTGCTCGAGCCAGGCCGGTGGCCGAGATAAGAGCGGGCTCGGCGAGAGCGGGGCCCTTGCGTGTGTGCCCTAACAGTTGAGTGGGAGGAAGCAAAAAACCAACCCTGCTGCGCTCTGTAGCGAGTCTGCGGCGACCGCGTGGTCGCCCATGCGTCCGCTTGCTGAGCGCGCTAGACCAAACTAGGTTAGCAAACTAGGCAAAGGGGCAAACCTTGGGGCCCACGTGGCAAATTGAGTTCAGCATCGCTATCGTGCCCTCTCCGCAAGCGCTACAAAAAGGCTCTCGGGTCGCGCTTTCTTCTCGCCGGCACAAACAAAGCAGCCCGAACCTGCCTGCGACGCTGTCTCTGCACTCGTTTTGGACCCCAGCGCTTACGCACAATTCAGGAATATAAACATGATCACCACCCGCCGCCGCTCTTCGCTCTTCGACCTCGCCTGGTCTGCTGCGTCTGCTCTGGAAAACACTTCCGCGCCCATCCCTGCTGATTATCCTCTTATTCCCTCTGAGCTGATTACCGAGCGCCGTCGCTCAGACCTCTTCTACTTCAGCCTCCTCACCATGCAGCAACTACCCCAGCAGCAGCAGCAGCAGCAGCAACAACACCAGCACTTCCAGGTCGCAGTCGACCACCTCACCTACCAACCCATGCCGTCCTCCTCCTACGAGTCCTCGCACTCGCTCGACCCGGTCGAGATTCTGCCAAAGTACATCTCCTCGCTCGAGGACGACTCCGAGCTCTCAAGCCAGACGCCGCGGCACTACAGCGCAAAGTGGGCGACCTTCTCGATCAACTCTGGCAGCGCCGCGTCGGCCTCTTCGCCCGACGGCCCGCAGCACCACTACTCGCCGACCGAGTTCCCGCCGGCCGAGTACGAAAAGGCGACGTCGCCGGCGACGCTGTCGTCGCCGCACTCGATGCCGGCCTACGAGAGCGAGCTCGCGTACTCTGCGACCATCCCGGGCGCTCCCAACTATCTCTACCCGCGCAGTCCGACGTCGTGGGAGACCTCGGAGACGGAAGAGAATGAGGACGAGGACGATGAGGACGAGGACGATGAGGAGAAAGAGGGAGACAGCAGCTCTGAGCTGACGGAGGCGTCGACGGCGCAGACGCACGAGCACCACAGTCAGCCGGCGCATTCGTTTTCGTTTACGGGGTACTTCCAGAACGCGACCGCGGAGGTACACCAGCACCATGCGCACCACCACCACAGCGAGCCGATGCTGATGGCGCAGCCGCGCCGACGGAGTCTGCGCAATATGAACATTGAGGATCCCGCGCAGCTGGGGTTTAAGGTTGCGTTTGGTACGTTCTACCAGATGCCGGAGACTACAAACTACGGACACATGGCCGGCGCGAGCTATATCAAGAGCGAGGGCAGCAAATCGTGGAGCGGGGTGGAGGCGAATGCGGAGCCGGCGAAGGTGGAGTACGCGGAAGAGAAGAACGAGGACAGTCTGGATGAGGACGAGGACGACGACTCGATACCGATTGAGACGAAGATGGCACAGACCAAGAAGGGCATGTACCGATGCTCGCACTGCTCGCGCAAGTACGCGACGATGTACTTGTTTTGGGAGCACATTGAGCAGGAGAAGCTGCCGCGGCCGTTCAAGTGCACAAAGAAGTCATGTCCGTGGTCGCTGGTCGGGTTCCCGAACCGGAACGAGTGTTCGCGGCACATCCGGCACCAGCACGAGCAGGCGCGCGGGTTCAGCTGCAGCTATGCGTGGTGCACGAAGAAGTTCCATCGGAAGGACTCGCAGAACCGGCATATTAAGCTTGTGCACCAGAAGCCGGACTCGCGGTTGAACCGGAAGATTGATAAGAAGCGGCGGGAGGAGGAGGCGCGGGAGAGAAAGCGGTTGGAGAGCGGGAAGCGGGGGAGGGGGAAGCCTGTGAGACGGGATAGCAAGACGGAGGTGGGAGGGGCGGTTGGAGGGCGTGGACGATGAGTAGATACGAATGAATAGAATAAGAATATGATTAGTGAAGCAAAGAAGAAGGCGCAGTAGGCCGACATAGAGCAGAGAATAGTAAGAGTGCGGCTGGAAATACGGTGGGCTCATTCACCGCCAAAACAGGCATCTGAGAGAGCAGCGCAGGAGCCGAGCGCAGAGCAAAGGAAGAAAGGAGCAGTGAGTGTACTAAACAGCATTTTTCTAACCAGCACTAACCAGCTACCAACACGTACGCTTTAATTGCAAAACAGCAGGAAGAAGAAGAATCTACTGATTTTCATCTAATCTCGAAAGGGAAAGTACCTCCAATTAGACTGAAACTCTAACGGCGATGGGCCACATGCACACACCGCGTGGCAGGGCTGATAAGAGTCGCGTATGCGTACTGTTCGGATGCAGCTGCGATCGGGTTAGAAGAGAAGAGAGACAGGCGTGCATTAACGAGTATAGGGTGTGAATAGGAAGACAGGATGAGACCGCTGGCAACGGCGAGTGTCGGTGAGTGTCGGTGCCGGCTAACGGCTGGGATGGTGGTGAGTAGGTCTGTGGTGGACCGAAAGTGAAGCGGACGGAGAAGGAGCCGAGTTGACTGTTAACTTATTGATTGTAGGCACTTTCATCTGTTTGATAGTGATGAGAAACAGTAACTATAGCAATAAATAGACCAGACAACTTCATAAAACATCTAGACAACATCAGATAACTCTTCCCGACCCTCCCCAACGCTTCTGAATACCTCGACGGCTGGCCACCGCAAGCTAGCATCCTGAGTATTTCTTTTCATTTCCCGTATCCTTCCTTCCTCATCTCTTCTCTACCCGTTTCCTCTCCTGTCTTCTATCTCCTTATCTCCTCTCCTCTGCTCTCATCTCCTCCACCACCATCTCAGCCGCTTCACCATCCTCCCCATCAAACTACCTCTATTCCCTGACATATATCTTTGGCGCGTTCTCAGCTGTTTAAAACGGGCCTTACATTATCTCTTCGCTCCTGCATTAACCTTGCCTGGCCTCCGCGCTTTGATAACCCTTGCCCGCAGACTGCTCCTTCGACCGCTTTGACCTTCATCTGTTTAATCTGTTTAATCTGTCCATGCGCAGGTTTAGTACACCTGCGATCTAATCTTGATACTAGTCCCAGGGAGAATAAGAGAGAATCCTATATTACACTTAACTCAATCAAGTAAAACACAAACACAAAAACATAACAAAACAACTCTCTGCATTCCAACAATTACATCCACCCTTCCTCTTCCTCCCTCACCTCACCTCCCCTCCTCACTCCCTTCCTCCCTCACTCACTATCGTACACCGTCACATCTCAACTCCTCGTAGTCGCCGTCAACCTACGCTTCTCGGTAAGCAAATCAGTCTCCAACAAAGCGTGCTTTATCGCGCAGATCGAGTCCGTACCTGTGCCGCATCCGCGAATGCTGCAGTAAATTATCGCCCCGTGAGAACCGTCGGCTGCAGAACTCGCACGCATATGCTGTCCATCAACAATATTGTCAGATACCCTCATCTAGAATAAAAAGGGGGAAAGAAAAACACTCACGCTTGTCGCGCTGGTGAAGAGTACTAATATGCCTCTTCAAATGCTCCCGCCGCCGAAACTTGCGCCCGCACTCGCTACACTCAAACCGCTTGTCATCCAGCGCGTTCTCCAACGGACTCACCGCGTCCGCCGCCGCCATCGCGATCGCCGCCCCCGTCGGCACAGGCTGCACAATCACCGGCGCAACTACCGCCATCTCGGCTCCGTTCACTTGTCGCTTGCGCGTCCGCGGCGTGCGCGCAAGCGCTTGGACTTGGCTGTCAGTTGGGACCATCGGAGGCGCGCTGTTGGGTTGTATTGGTTGTTGGAAGTCTGGAACTGTTAGCAGGTAGCTCTAAACAATACAGAAAAAGGAAAGACACGCACATCTCAGTTGCTGCGCCTGCTGGCCCTGTCGAACACCGCCCAGAGCAGGATCGATAAAAGGCTGATACCCTGTCGCCTGCGTCCCAGCAACAGCTGCTCCATACTGCTCATTCGAATCCCGGTACGTCGTATAATACCCCGCCTGGCTCTGCTGTGCTGCAGGCGCGTATATCGGATGCTGCGTCATCGGCTGCGTCGCATACTGCTGCATCATCCCCTGCTGCTCTTGACCCACCCCCGCGGGCTGGTGGTACGCCGCTGCATACTGCTGCGCCGCCTGCACGCCCTGGTCCGCAGGCCGCGCTGGCATCTGTTGTTCTTGCTGCGCATACTGCGCCATCGGCGCCGGCGGCTGCGAAAGCTGCGAGATCGGCGGCAGCCGCGGCGGCGCCTGTTGCTCGGCCGGCGACGGCTGTTGCTGTGATGAGGACTGTTGTTGTTCCCGCGGCGAGGACGACTGCTTCTTTTGTTTCAGCTTTGTCGTCTTGGACTTTGATTTCTGACTTGCGGGGGTTTGAGACTGTGGTGGCGGGTATGTCTGAGGTTGTGCGTTATAGGGCGCGGGTTGCGCGTGTTGCTGCGACGGCGACGGCTGGAACCCTCCAGCTGGCTGCTGCGCGACAAACTGCTGCGACGGCTGCGACACACCCGGCGCGTACAGTCCCTGCGCGCTCTGCGTCTGAGGTGAGAGGTAGGAGCCCTGCGATGCCTGCTGCTGAGGAGGGTATGCAAACTGCTGCTGGCTCGCGGGTTGTGGGTAGTTGCCCTGCGCGTACATCTGCTGGCCCGGGGTCTGCTGCGGGTAAGATCGTTGCGGATAGTATGCTTGACCACCACCCGCCTGTCCTGGCTGTTGCCGGTAGTAAGGCGGATACGCCTGCTGCTGTTGCTGCTGCTGTGAGTTTGCTTCCGGCTGGAACGAAGGCTGCGCCTGCGCTGCTGCTAAGCCGACAGGACTCCCGCCCTGCAAATCAGCCGAATGCACAGACTGCGACCGCACCCGTCCGTTCTGGTCCATTTGATGCTGCTGCTCAAGACGCTGCTGGATGAGCGCCTGCTGCTGCTCCTGCAGCATCATCAGCTGCTGCCGTTCATGCTCGCGCATCGTCTGCTGGCCCTGCTTCACGGACTCTGACAGGTTCTCGACCGCCTCCTTCCCTTCGCCCGTGGTTTTCTCTGACAAAACCGCCGATTCGCGTCGCGACGTGGACTGTGATGAGGGAGTAGGCTGTTGTTGCTGTTGTTTGCCCGGCGACGCATTGTTGTCGCTCGGCGGTCCCTCGTTCGCTCGACTTGGACTCTCCTTCTCCGCCTCCGACTCGCCGGCGCCCTCTTGTTTCATTTTCTCTGCCGCCGACCTCGTCGCCGGTTTCTGCGGTATCTCTGTTGTTTTCGACGACTTTGGCGACCCCCCCGCGTCAGCCGAGGCGACCGAGGGCCGTCGCGAGCCCGCTCCAGCGTCTTTCACGCCATTGCTTTTCTTTGCCCGTTTAGCTGACTTTTGCTTCAGACTAGTCTTGTCGGCAGCAGACGTCTATAGAGATGATGAGGGAATGTTAGTGGTGTGGAGTGGAGTGGAGTGGGGGATGGGTGGGTGCAGGAAACAGGGGTGCAGGGCCTTTTTTTGACGTACTTCGCTTGCGGAGTCAGATTCACCCGACTTCTCGTCCTGATCGACAAGGCCGAGGAGGGCAATTGCAGCATCGAACTCTGCCATCAGCGCAGGAGGATCAAGTATGCGTGGCGGTGCGCACAGGTGGCAGGATTCTCGCGGCGATGGGTCTGCTCAGGGAAGTAGGAGGCAGGCGTGGACGAAGACGGCACAGAGGCAGGGGCAGCGGGCTGTTGGCTGGGCGCGCACAAGGCCGGGTACCGCAACACACCGCGCTTTGCGGCGTACCTCTGCACTCAGGAGTACCCTTGCCCTCATATACCCAACACACCTAGCCCTGGTGTCAACACCCGGCTGGCAGCGGGCTGCGGTGATCTGAGGGGGGTGGTTGTGAGGTATAAGAAGAAGACGCTGCTGCGAGGTCGGAATACACGAATCCAGCTCTCTGCAGACAGCAGCGGGTCTTCGCGCAGGGTTTTGGGCAGTCGATGGGACTCAGTCAGGGGGAAGTTCCAGGGGCTGCCCGCTTACCTTTGACTTTGCTCGGGCTGCTGCCCTAACCGCATCCCTCCTGACCATTCCTACTCTAAACAGCAGGATGCTGTGGGAAATGGTTCTTGCTGTAGAAGTACTTCTGCAAGCGATAGTATTTCTATTCCCAATATCCTAAACCGTGAACCGTACCAAAAAGAAAACATGAAAAATGAAGAAAAAGAAAAAAGAAACAGCGACAGCGACAGCTGCATCGCATCCTCTACTCAACCCCTGAAACCTCAACCTCCTCACCCTCACCTCACCCTCGCCAAAGCATTGCCATCCAAACCACATCAACCACTATTCACATATACGCCATCCCCGCCATCGCCGACAAAACCACCTGCAGCCGATCATGAAACGACTGTCCGAACCTGACCATCGCCTCCTGCACCGCGTCCGGCGCCGACATCGCGACCATCGGCTCGAACTGGCCGCTCGAGCCGAGGTACTTTGCCGCAAAGTCCAGCACCGTCGCGTTCGTGATGTTCATGTGGCGGCCTTCTAGGATCTCGCGCTTGAGCTTGCCGTCCTGGTAGAGCGACTTTAGGCCGATCCAGTCTTCTTGGAACAGCGCACGGTCTTCGAGACTCATCTGTGCGCCGTTTGACTTGTCGGTCTGACCAAACCACTGCAGAATAATCAACCTTGTTAGACACTCGTGCTTCTAAATAAAATCTCAGTAAATAGTATCACAGCACTTACAGCACTCTCCTTCGGAACAACGGTCTGATCCTCCGTAAACAGATACAGCACAAGGTTCTCGAGCGACTTGATATTGTCCGCATATGTAATATTCTTCGTGCTTCTCTCATTGTTCACATCGGCAAGATACGCAGAGAACTCCAGATACTTGTCATACCGATCCAAATCCTAGACAGCATGTTAGCAGCCTTCCACGCACCATCCCTTCCCAAACAACATCCTTACTCTATAGTACTGAGCCACAGTGACCGAGTTCTGCGCATACGCAGCATACGCCTGTGTCTTGAGCACCGCGTTCCGCCGACGACACACGAAATCCCTCGGGTTCTCGCACGGAGGCATGTCCTCCACGCCGTTCTGCGGCGACCCGAACGTCAGCAGATTATGCACCTTGGGCGCGTTGCAGCGCTCGACGTAGCCGCGCAGGAAAAGACCGCCTTGCGAGAATCCTAGGCCGTCGAAGCCGTTTGCGAGCTCGGGAATCGAGGCTAGTTGGTCGCAGACAAATTGGATCTGCGATGTAGATATTAGAACTCGTGCAGCAAGCAGACAAACACCTCGTATACATACCTGCTCATTCAAGCTGCCAAACAACGACGCTTTGCTATCCTTCTCCGGGTCCTCATCCAAATACACGCTATGCACAAATATCCCGGGATACATATCCTTAATCAGACTCTCAACGCGCTGCATCCCTCCCGACTTGTAGTCGTCGCCGAGACCGTGCCACATAACAACCGGGCGCACCGCACTCTCCGCCGCCGCCGTCGCCAGCAGACAGCCAAGCGCCAGCAGCACTGCGCCTAAATGAACCATTTTTTTCGTTTCGTTTTTACTTTGAACACTCGGTCTGCAACGCTCGTTGGCTCAAGCACCTGCGAGGAAAAGCGTGAACGCAGCCGCAATCTGCAGATAAGAACTAAAGATCGCCACGACTGTCACAGGACCAATCACGTGATATACAATTATTTCGAATTGCCTGTGAACAGCATCTAAATCATCAATGGAGCATCGGTCTTCTTGATGAACCAAGCATGAACGCTCGCTCGACTCCGAAATCCGGGTCTCCGGCAGGTTTTGGTTCTGGCGGAGGAGCTCATTCGTCCGGGTCGACGCCGCTGGAGCACTCGACCTCCGCGTCTTCGTCGGTTACGCATCCAACGCTCATCCAGCTCTCGCGACCATACCTTACTGCCAGTCAAATCGCGCATCTCGCGCGGCAGACGAACAATACGGATGGAGCCCGAGACAATCAGTCGCGATTTCATGCGTTTCAGCTGATTATAAACACAGGAGAGCAACTGAGATTGTACGAACCTCATCGTTTTCTAACGCATTTTTTTCCGACTGCAAGTCTAACATCTAACCTACAGTCCCATTCGAACTATCGGAAGCGCAATGATCCTCTTCCAACGCTTCTACTTATTTAATTCACTACAGGACTTCCCATACGTCACCGACACCGCGCTCGCGTGCTTATTCGTCGCGTCGAAAAAGGAGGACACGCTCAAGAAGATGAAGGATATCGTGATTGCCGCGTACAACGTCCGATATCCAAACGGGCCAGAGATCAGCATGGACTCGCCGGTATGATATAATTTGTGAGAGAAAAGTGTGATGCGTGAAGCTGATCTTTTTGTGGTGTAGATCATTGAAGATCAACGACGGAAGTCTTTGTTGCTGGAACAGCATGTGCTTGAGACTATGTCATTTGATTTCCGCATGAGACATCCTCACCCATACATTGTGAAGTTCTCCAAACATCTAAAACGTACGTTGCAAAGCCTATTTTGAAAACCAATACTTTTTATCACATACTTAACGATTTTTATAGTTAATACGGAGCAGGCTCAGCTAGCCTGGTTCGTCTGCTTCGATTCATACAAGACACTGGCTCCACTCAAACATACACCACACGCGATCGCCCTGGCTAGTATATATATTGCTACCGCTTTACTTGAAGGCGACATCCCGAACCATAAAGAACAGGCGCGAACGTTGATGATCGATCCGAACGATTGCGAGAGTACGCTATTTCTTTCTCTGTATGCTGTGTATGCAATGCTAACGACGTCTGAAGATATAATCCTTGAGCTCTTAGAACTATACATCGACTGGCTCCCACAAACAAGTCTCGCAACCCGCTTCCCAGACATCGGACGCTTCATGACCATGCGCATCGACGTCAACAAACGACTGAACGACCCCGCGAACGACGAGTATCGAAACCCATCAGCAAGGGACTACAGCAACGACAGCTCAGATCAGACGTCAAATCTCCCTCGAATGCGGGATTCAAGTCTAGGCGTCCGCGGGACGATGAGATATGTTTTGGACTGGGAACGGGCGAGCGCGGAGGGTGCGACGATATGAGGGCTTGAGCCGATCTTTGGTTCTGATCTGAGGTATTCTGTGGGGGTAGGCTACGAAGAGTGTATGATTAATGTTGTATGATATCAGGCGGAGAAGAGCGTATTTGTACAGTATAGAGAAGAGAAAATTGAACGGTGCTACGAATATGATCTTTGGACATTCACTGCTCGAAATGCATATTCAGACTCGGGACTGAACTCAGGCGCTAAACAACCACCTCAGATGAGAATCTTCTACGAAATACTAAACAGTTAGTACTATTTACTATATAGTCTGAGCAGTTGAGGTCTACGAGGACGTCGATAGTCATAACTTACATAACGCCATTACCATCATCTCATCCTCTCATCAGCACACATCAACCTGTACGTCGACATGACTCACGCATGCGCCCAAAAGCCATAGTCTATTTCAGCAGCCTTCAAACCCCACTACGCCTCTCTACGACTCCAGGCGTAGCTGAAAACACCTACTCAAGGAGTTGTCTGCTGCTGGAGTTGTCGCTGGGACGAGAGTTTCGAGAGTGCTTGGAAGAGAAGGCCTCCGGCGGGGCGGCGTCGGGGCCCGAGCACCAGGAAAGAAAGACGGATGCGATAAGCTCTGTTGCTGATAGCGGCATGTTTCGATACTGTGTACCGAGATCTGGACTGAAATCCACACAGATAAACAGAGTTATGCAAATAAAGAAAACACAGCCAGAATACAGAAATAGAGAAACAGAACCACGGCTGAAGCTCGACGTATGTGCGGGAGCTCGAGAGCGGTTGGACTCAGACGCCACTTGCGGGTGTTCCGACGGCGCCCCGCGTTCGACTATCTCTCGGCTGCCTTTTTTTAAGCAGACGCACGTTCGCTGCCTCCGTCAAAGACTTTTCTCTCACGCCATTTAAGCAGTTTTTCAGTGTCAACTCATGAGAGCGAGGAGGCAAGGCTGTCAACGCGGTGTTTTTTGCCCGCTTTCTTATTCTTCTCTGGCGTGATCTGCCTTCTTTCTCTTCTGTATTTCCTTTTCTGGTAGTAACCTCGACGACCTGCGATGACTTTTATCAGTAAACATGACCAGGAAGACTCCTCTTTCGACAGCAGCACGATGATTTCGGTTGAGAAAGCACAGTCTGTGAATGAATGCACCTCGCTCATCGACAGATCAACTGATGAACCCGACTCGCCGCATCTCTACCCTGTCGACGTCGGGTATCGCCCATGGCTTACGCTCTTTGGAGCCACTTGCGGGATGCTCCCGACCTTTGGCTATCTGGTAGCAATCGGTAGGAGATCTACACATTTCTTCACCGTCGCGACTCGTTCAAGGCTAACAGAACCCAGGCATCTTCCAGGACTACTACCAAAACAACCAGCTACGAGACTACTCCCCCTCCCAAATCTCCTGGATCAACTCGCTCGACATCTTCCTCACCATCTTCCTCGCCGTCATCGTCGGTCCCATCTACGACGTCGTGGGCCCGCGACCACTCATCATTCCCGGCACAATCATCATGACCCTCGGCGTCATGCTCACCTCCATCAGCACGCAATACTACCAATTCATCCTCACGCAAGGCATCCTGACCCCCATCGGCTCCGCGCTCGTCTTCCACGCCGCCGCGCCAGCTACTTCCTCCTGGTTTGTGAAATACCGCGCGACAGCGTTCGGCATCGGCCACGCGGGCTCGGCCCTCGGCGGCGCAATCATGCCCGTCATCTTCAACGGCATCGAGCCCAAGTTCGGCTTCGGCTGGGCCGTTCGCGGAATCGGGTTCTTCATGTTTGGACTCTCGCTCATCTGCTGCGTCTTCACCAAGTCACGCGTCCCGCCGCCTGGGTTCCAAAAGATCGACTTTACGAAAACATACATCCGCCCATTCTCGCAAAAACCGTTCCTCCTGCTCACCATCGCCGTCTTCTTCGTCTTCTTTGGCGCCTTCATCCCCGTCGCCTTCATCCCCTCCCACGCCGTCTCCCGCGGCTTCTCCCGCGAATCTGCATCCTACCTCATCACCATCTTCAACGCCGTCTCCATCCTCGGCCGCATCATCCCGGGAATAACCGCAGACCGCCTCGGCCGCTTCAACACCTACGCCGTCTGCTCCTTCCTCGCCGGCCTCTTCACCCTCGCACTCTGGATCCCCGCCGAAAACAGACCCGCAATCATCCTCTACTCCGTCCTCTTTGGCTTCTTCTCCGGCGCATCCGTCTCCCTTTTCCAAGCCTGCGTCGCAGACATCACGCCCAGTCCCGAAATCGGCGCTCGGCTCGGCACGATCTCGGCCGTCATGGCCTTCGCGGCCTTAGCAGGCGGTCCTGTCGCGGGCGCAATCATCTCCGCAAACGGTGATCGATATTTCGGCGCCGCGATATTCACTGCCGTCGTCATGATCTTTGGAGCGCTCATGACGCTCGTGGCGAAGTTTTATGCTACAAAGGGGAATTTATGGGCGTTGAGCTAGGCTGGATCTTGATAGAACAAATAACTACAGATTTTTTGAACAAGTTATTCAGAAGTAAAGAAACGCCAAGCACAGAGAATGAACAAAGGACACCAAAGACAAAAGAACATAAACTATAAACTCCAAATATGACAGAACAAAAATGCTAAAGTGTTTAAAAAGCTGCTAATTGACCAACTTCTTGGACGCGGCAAGGAGAACAGCGGAAATCTCATCAAGCTGCTTCTGCGCTTCCTCCTTGTCTCCTTGTTCTATCGCGTCTCGGACAGCTGCTAACGTGCCGGTTGCGAAAAATTTGTGGGACTCTGGGTCCGCTGGCGGCCATTGCTGCGGGGCAAAGAGGACTGCAGAGGTTTCGTTAGCTTTCACTGCAAATTCAAGAGTTGGGAAATTGATTAGGGGACTTACCGTGCTTGAACCACGAGCGGCCCGGCACGCCGTCGAGATCCAACAGATGCTTTTCGAAATTAATCATTCTCGAATTCCGACTAAACCGATGCTGCGCCATCGCCGCCGTCTCGGTCGGCGCCATAATCACCCACTCGTCCATCCATTCTTTGATCCACTTGTCCATCGCCACCGCGCTCTTTTGCAGCTCCGCCGCCGCCTCGCGGATCTTGCTGATGTCGAGATGCACCTGGCCCGCGTAGGATTGCAGATCGTTGGCAAAGTATATGACTGCTCGAGCGTACGCCGCGAAATCAAACGGAAGATTCATCTCATCGCACAAAGTAATTGTCATCGAGCCCACGAGCTGCGTCAACAGCTTGTGGTAGACGTACGGATTACCATCCGAGGCTTTCGAAAAATGACCCTCGAGCTCGACGAGTTTCGAGCCGACCTGGACCTCGGATGGATCGCCGAACGAGTTCATCCATTCCAGGTTGTCGAAACAGGTACGTGTGGGAAAGCCACCGGGAGACGCGAAGCCGAGATCGATTGATGCGATTCCTGCATAGCTCTGGAAAGGCAAAGTATCTCGGTCTAGTTGCAGTTATATTGTTAGTCACTGTACTTTTAGATTCAAAACAGTCGTTGAAAACAAACCTCCTTCAGGATACGAAACCTGCTTCTTGCCCCACAGATGTCTCAAGGTCGCATTGTGAAACGGATCAGTGAGATAGTTGAGCGATCTCAAAAAAATAGACTCAAGCAAGGGATCTCCAGTCGCACGCAGCACTGATCCACTGATTGCCTGGTCGAGATTAATATATGCTGCTCCTCCTCTTCTCAGTTTTTCAATGTTATCCTCGACCCACTCCGTAGAGCCCATCAGATTCTCCTCTGTACCATCCCACGAGATGAAATAGATTGTGCGCCGAGGACGCCAGCTATACCCGGACTTGAGGTACCCCAATATCCTAGCAACTTCCAGCATCACCGAAGTACCCGACATCGCGTCCGAAGCACCGTAACAGAACGAATCGCGATGGGCGCCGATAATCACAATCTGGTCCGCCTGCTCCATGCCTTCTATCTTTGCGACCACGTTATATATCGGATGCCGCTCTTTTTCCACCGGCGAGCTCACTAGATGTGCTCGTGGACCGTCCTCTGAGCCTGTATACCACGCATCAACGCCGTCGAAATTTGTTTTCCAGGAAGGTACTTTTGTTCCGTATCCATCCAAGGCCGCCAGAAACTGCTTCGCGTTACTCCATGAGATTGGAATACTCGCGATATGTACAAGCGCCGTAGAGTTCTCTTTTGAATTCCGAGCCGAGACCGGAGTGGACGGAAACCCTTCGCTAAGAGGATCGCCCGGTGCCCAGTTCCTGAGCCCTGCACTACCGCGCTGCACTGCATCTTCCGGAATAGCGGTTCCATTAGGGTACGAAACCATATCGCTCGACGCCTTGTCTCGAAATAAGACCACCCCTGCAGCGCCGTAGAGCTCGGCGAGCTTGATCTTCAGCGACTCGTGGACAAGCCCGTACCGGCAAAACACAATCGAGTCATTCAGTTTGACACTGTATTCTTTCAGCTGCGCCATATCCTTCCGCGTACAATAGTTTGCGTATACGATGTGGCCAGTCACATCGCCTGCGGCCGACAAGGCATGAAATGCAAACGGCTCCTGAGAGCCCATTCCCGGCACCGCCTCTGGCTCGGTCAAGTTCGCTTCAAACGATACTTCAAACGTAGCCGCACCATCCCGTTTACCATTTCGAGATAGCAGCTGCAACGCAGTGTTACTCGCGTCAGGGAAAGTAGAGTACACTTCATACTGCGTCATCTCGACCTCATCAAATGTCTTCATATCCAACAGATACTTTTGGATCTGGACCGCCACCGCCACGTCGCCGCTCGTTCCTGCCAGATGTGGAATCTTTGCCAAACTGTGCAGCTGCTCCGATAGCAACTCAACTTCAACCGACTGGAAAAAGAACCGCCGCATATCGTTGATACCGTACTGCCGTGGCGGAAGAGAGTATCCTGGACCCGTCCCGTTCAGCGGGATTAGATCAGAGGCAACGATAGCCCACATCCCAACCGTCAGCAAAAACACGATCGAGAGGCGTTTTATCAGTAGTGGGTTTCCCAGTGACTCAAGCCGTTTGTTGAAAGCATTCGAGACAGTGCTGGTGATGGTATGGTAGTTTAGCGAGATCGAGTAGAAAATTGCCGCCAAGAAGGTGAACCGCTGCGACATCCCGTCAAACAATGTTATTCTTGGGAATTTTATCCGCGGCATTCGTGGCCTGAACCGGCCCATTGACGACAGCCGTTTCTGTATCGAGGTCACAACGCGTGAGGAGATGCTGGGGCGCAGCAGATTCAACTGTGGCGGCTCGATGATGTCCATCTGATCCATCTGCACGATCTCGCGCTGCAGAGCGGCCGCGGATTCGGTGGATGATCTCGGCGTAGAGAGATCTATCGACGTGTTTCCATTTCCGTCTGTTGAATCTGGCTCGTGGCGGACAAGTCCGCGCGGGAGGAAGCTCTGTCGTTCGGCGGCGGTTGAAGGCGCATTGATATTTGAAGATGCCGATGATCCCATAGACGAGGGGCCGGCTTCATCTTCGTCATCAGCGTAGGGTGGCGGCACTGAATATAGATACAAGCCCGCTTTCTCGTCGTCTGTGGTGTCTGGCATTCTTGCTGAACAACCCACAGATGACTGGATGAATCGAGGTAAGTCGAGGGGAGAGAGAGCTTAGTGAGCTTATTTATTAGCAGTCGGATCGCATACGTAGCCACAAGTGCGTTTGTCTGTCACTGATCGTCGAAGGGAATTGAGTGGTTCAGTAGAAGGTGTCTGAATTCTGGGGGCGAGTTGATAGAGCTGAGGAGAATATTGGCTGCTTCGAAGCATTCATCCGCATGAAGCGCGGCATTCCACATATTATGTAAGGTCTTATATAATTATCTTCAGCTGCCTTGGCGTTGACAGTAGGTGCGCGAAACTATTATGAACCTCATTTCTACAGAACATCTTTTTTGGATTATATCACTTCAAGTCGGGCACTAATTGAAGATTGCCGAGCCTACAAAATGATATATGTTTTAGCACCGAAAAGCGGAAACTGACAGTTATAAGTAATGTAATTATATTGATCTCTCGTCAAACAAATACTTCATCTAATGTACAATTTCTGGTTCATCTCTCTCGACCAGAAAATATCACTCACGCGACCAAAAAAGCAGATCTCTGAATGAAAAAAAGGAGTGTGGGGGGCTGAGATAGCAGCCAAAGCATTAAAGACAACACAAAACAAATGAAAACGCCGTGTAATACCGAATAGTGATAATGAATGACTGAAAAGAAGGAGTGTCGATAGATAGCACAGACTTTAGATTAATCTTGTCATGCTTCTTTTTTTGAAAATGTATGTTTTTCAATGTTTTTTTCGATTTTAGCTCGACGAAGCTGTTCTGGTTCTCGTAGTCATCGTGGTGTTGCTCCAGTGAGGGGTTAGAACAGGAATGCTCTGCGACGACGACTTTGAAGAAGACGTGGACGAAGCCTCGGCGCTGCTTTCAGTCAAGGTGATTGTAGTCGCGGCCGGTGTCCTTGTTGAGGTTGAGGTCGTCAGAGCGATCGGTGTCGTGTAGGCGGTCGTGTAGGTGGTGGAAAGGTTGGTGACGGTCGAGGTCGAGGTAGCAGTCGAGTACAGCGTCTCGTAACCGGTCACGGTCTTTGTGCCGGAGACAATGACGGTGTAGATGCTTCCGCTCTCCGTGATAGTCTTAGTAACGTAGTCTTCGCTGATCGACGAAGAAGGCGTCGCGGTCACGGTCTTTGATACCTGATCAGACTCGGTCACGGTCTCGCTGACGGATGATGTCTTGGAGACGGTAGCAGTTGACGTCAGGGTGTTTGTAACATCAACAGTGCCGGTCGGGGCAACCGTAGTGTAAGCGGTGACAGTGACATAGGTGATGGCCTCGGAGCTGGAGGAAGCAGTCACCGGGATCGTCACGGTTGAGCTAGCGGTCGCGGTCTTGGTCAAGGTGGAAGACTGGCTGACCAGGTAGGTCGTGTACTCAGTGTTCGAGACGGTGACAGTCGCGGTTGGGCTCAAGGTCGAGAGCTGTGTCACGGTGACGTACTGAATGGTATCACTGCTGGATGCGGACGATGAAGTAGATCCTGCGCTTCCGGAAGATGAGCCAGCGCTTGAGCTTCCAGAGGACGTCGAAGTGACAGTGGGAATTGTCACGTAAGACGTCTTAGTAGCAGTGCTGACGACAGTCTTAGTCGAGTCACGGTAGATAACCGACGAAGCGGTGTTTGTGACCGTGACAACATCAGTGGGGGACACGGTGGTGTAAGCGGTGACAGTGACGTAAGTGACTGGCTCCGAAGAGGAGACCGCAGAGGCCGAAGCAGTGCTGCCCTCGGTCTTGGTCGAGGTCTCGTAGGCGGTAAGCGTCTGGTAACGCGTGATAGTCTCGTAAACAGAAGCAACGGATGTAGCGGTGTTGACGACGGTGACGGTGTCGGTGGGAGTAACAGTCTTGGTTACCTCGACAGTAACGTATGTGGGTTCGTCGGAAGCAGTCTGACCGGCGACGACAGTTGAGGTTTCGTAGCTAGTCGAGGTCTCAACAAGCGTAGAAGTCTGATAGACCTTGATCACTGATGTCTTTGTCTCAATGTCGGTAGCAGTCAAGGTAGGAGTGACGGTGGCAGTCTCGGTCACGGTGACATAAGTAGGCGTTGCGGCGCTGCTCACGGTCAGAGCAGTGTCGGTATTGCTGACGGTGAGGGTAGAGTAGATCGTCTCGTAGGCGGTAGTCTTTGCAGTGACAGTCTCTGTGACGGCAGCGGTGGACACATCCGTGGCGTATACGGTCTCTGTGATGGTGGGCTGGTCGGTGACGGTCAAGGTCACGGTTTCTTGACTGCAGGATGCGCTAGCTGTTGAGATGCTGTGTTAGTGATTGCTTAAAGAGTAGATCAATTACTCAAAGTAAAAACATACTATCACCACCGTCAATGTCAACGACGGGATAAGACGAGGACTCGGCAGCAGGAGCGGCGACGGCGCTCGAAGCGGAGTAGAGTAAGGCGAGAAGGCCTACCGAGCGTAGCGATAGACGGACCATTGTAGAGTGAGTAGGCGATGCGGATAAAAATGAAAATAGTAAGCAAACAAATACAAGAGAGAGAAGAGCCCCAGGCCTGCAGAGGGCCTTCTTATACACCCTGCGCGGGCTGGGGCCGTTACCATTCTTTTGCTCGAGGAGGCTGGCGAATTCATTTCAGATGAGACTCTCGTGCGGCTCAGGGTGTAATGCGGCTCATGTAGTTGCCTAATATAGCTAGTAAATTTCCGTATAAGGTTAGCGTATTCACTGCCGATGCGCATGGCTGGGCAGTCGGTCGGTGGCAGTGGAGCGATGAGCCAGCCATGCAGGAACTGCTCCCAGCCTCCCGGAGAACGTCATTCTGAGGGTATTTTGGGAATAATGAGGAAGTTGGTGGAGAAGATCAGCTGAGAGTGGCAATTGACCAGAGCATGACGAAGCGCAGCTGCGCGGACTCTCGCGCAGCTCGACGAGGCCGCACACAGCTGGATCAGCCGGATATGCGCGGCGATCAGACGGCGGACCGGGGTCAGTCAGAGCAGGACGCAGGGCCTGAAAAGGGACCAGAATACAACAATGGCCAAGCAGATTTAGTGGCTGGTTGTCGGTGACAAATTGCGCGGCCAAAGCAGATGGAAATGAAACAAAGCGCGGATCCAAGATTGGCTGAGTTAAAGGCTCAGACTTTGGGAATTGATTAAATCCCCCTGTTACATAATCAATAAGGTAATCAGTCACGTGGCACAAATGCACACGTGTTTTGTGCATCGAACGCGTCGGCGGCGCGTGTTTTTTTAGTCCGGGTAACAGATTGATTGCCCCTTCCTTCCTTCCTCGCCTCGTTTCTTCCTCTTTCTCTTTTTCTCTCCTCCACGCGCCCTGCTTCCTGCTCTCTCACTGCTTCTCTCTCTTGTTCACATCTCGTTCAAACAGTTCTTCGTCTATCTTATAGTAAGTACCTGCTCTTCCTTTCCTACTCTACCCGGCCTCATGCCGTGCGCTCTTCTGATCGTCGCGATCGCCTACCTGCCTCTGTCCTTAACGCGTCTTGCTTCCATGCATCTCGCAAAAGACACCGGCCTGCCCCATGACGAAACTTTACTGGATACTTTTATATATAAATGATTATTACATGATTTTATTTTCCGTAAAGAATATCGCTAGATAGTATCTGAGGGCACTGACATCGCTCTGCGACTTGGATCTCGTCGAGCGCTGGCATATAGCGCGATTGGTTGCTAACACGAGCTATAGTCACACAATGCTGGAAGGTAAACTAGAGCAGGCTTCTCTTTTCAAGAAGGTGAGTTATTCATGTCTCTGTTATTATCAATCGCACTCACTAACCTCTCATAGCTCGTCGACGCCGCGAAGGAGCTGGTCCAGGACTGCAACTTTGATTGCTCCGAGACCGGCATCGCTCTCGAGGCCATGGACACTTCGCACGTTTCGCTTATTTCTCTTGAGCTGAACGCCGATGGTTTCTCTGAATACCGATGCGATCGTAACATCACTCTCGGCCTCAACCTGACATCGCTTACCAAGATCTTGCGATGCGGTAACAACGAGGATATGCTGACTCTCGAGGCTCAGGAGAAGCCTGACTCGCTCATCATCAGATTTGAGAACACTCAGCAGGACCGCATGTCTGAGTACGCTCTCAAGCTGATGGACATTGACCAGGAGCACCTTGGAATCCCCGAGACTGAGTACGCTGCCACCGTCACCATGCCCTCGACCGAGTTCCAGAGAATCTGCAGAGATATGTACGCCATCTCCGAGAGCATCACTATCGAGTGCACAAAAGCCGGCGTCAAGTTCTCGTGCGAGGGAGACATCGGCAACGGCAGCGTGACCCTTAAGCCCTCGGCCTCGGCCGACAAGCCCGAGCACGCGACCAAGATCGAGCTGTCGGAGCCCGTCAGCCTGACTTTGTCGACCAAGTACCTGCTCAACTTTTGCAAAGCCACCGGTCTCTCTGACACCGTCACTCTCAAGATGGCCGACGAGAACCCGGTCCTGGTCGAGTACCCTCTGTCGAGCGGACATCTGCGGTTCTACCTCGCCCCGAAGCTCGATGATTAAATAGTATACAGAGTGTGCGTTAAGATGGGATTTTAGGTGTTTATGCGCGGTTATTTAGTTTTACTTTCTCTTATGTCGTTCCGTTTAGTATGCTGAATGTAATTATATCGTTATCATGATCTGTAGCCCTGCTGTACACCGTAAACCAAACCCATTTCTAGTCTATCCTACTATCCGGCTCTCGATACACATTTAGACATACATCCCATTGTCCTGCTCATTCGGCGCACTCGCTCCCTCACTAGCGAGCACACAAGATCGTATCGTACTCTCCTCCGTCAGCGGCAGGATAAGTCTATACGCATCGCTCGAGTCCAGATAATACCGATGCATGCGCTTACTCCTCACGAATCCCAGCCGCTCATACAACCGCAGCGCAGCCTCGTTATCTGTCCTTGTCTCCAGCACGATCTCGTCCGCCTTGAGCTCAATCATCTTTGACACCGCCAGCGAAAGCAGCTGGCTCGCGATCCCTTTCCCGCGTAGTCTTGTCACGACCGCAATCATCGCTATGTAGCCTCTCATCCTGACTGCCCGATGTGGATCAAGCTTGCATACAATAACGCCAATCACATTGCCGTCCTCTAGAGCGAGAAAGCAGAGATGTGGCCATTGGTATATGAAGTAGCGGTAGACGTAAATCCCGTAGGGCTCTTGCAGGACTTGGTCTATCAGATTCTGGATCGCCGTCAAGTCCTTCTCCTCGGACTTTTGTGTCGGGTCGTCAGACGCCGCCGGTGGTCTGTATGCGCGGTATTCTATCGTCATTGAGTTGAGAGCAGAAAGCTGGCTGGCTGTGCTGTGCTGTACTGAGCTCGAGATCATACAAAATCCGCGCAGAGCTCGCTCGCCCGCCGCAGAGCCTTTACTTCACCTCGAGCCCCACGCCCTTTCTTTCTACTCAGTCAACATCTATCTCATATTCAACCTACAGCAGCAATGACACCGCCGTCCATCACCACCGCTGAGGCCATCTCAGACTTTTCCTCCATCTTTGCGTCCTCCTCCTCGAACCCCCCTATGGCCGCAGAGCCAAACACCGACAGCGACGACGAGTTCCTCGACAAAGCCCGCCAGGCACTATCCCTCTCCTCCGTACTCGAATCAAAAGCCCAATCACTACTTCCTACCGCCCAGACTTCCGCCTCGATGGCTCGCAGTACAAGTCCGCTGCCGGCGTCGATTGTCAATGGGATAGCGCGGAGTGCTGCAGGGGTGGTGGGGAGCAGCTTGCCGGTTGTGCCTACTAATAATGGCGCTGTGTTGCCGAAGGATGAGGTTGAGGAGAAAGTTGCTGCCGTTCAGAGAGATGTTCAGGCTCTATTAGAGAGAATGAGGCAGGCTGGGATCAGCGGAGCCTAATCAACTTTTGATTATCATACCATGCTCGTTGGTATCGAGGCACGATTACACCTGATGAATCGATCAGCTTGATATTCATTTACTCTGGCGATAAAATCATCACTTGCATTCAAATGAGTCGGCATTTATCACGAACCGCCTCTACCTTTGCAACACGATCTGAGGGTGCGGGTTGGCTCGTACAGAATGATGTTGAGCGATGGCTCGGGGCACATATGCCAGCTGCGGGGGTGGTGCATCGCTGTCAGGCACATACAGCTACGCAGCAGCAACCATGATCAAAAGTTATCCGTCTTGTTGCATCCTATATACTCTCTTCGCTTGCATCCAAAAGTATCATGATCTCTATATCCCGATGCCATGTATCGGACGGCTCTATAACCGACGAGACATGTCTGTCTATTTGATCATATCAACTCCTCATTATCGGTGTATAATCTTTGTTATTCTATTAAATACAATTTTTTGCTCACTCCGCTACCTACCAACTAGATACAAAGATAAAATGAAAACTGATGTAATATAGACAAAAGAATGGTAAGACAAGAAGTTGGATAAACGAATGTTTTCTGCGCCGTGTTTATATAGCATGCAGAGAGAAAGACAGTAAAAGAGCGGAGTACCTCTATTGCTAGGTACATACGACAATAAACAAAGATACGATCGTAACTCCGATAGTTGATATTTTTTTGGGCCCGACTCCAGTCAACAATTCAATTTTGTTGGACGGAAGAGCTGGCGGTGATCTAGTTCTTCACCTCACCAGTTTGTGCCTTTGCAGCGACAGGCTCAGGTGTTTCCACCTGTTCAGCCTTGGGCTCTTCCAGCTTCTCCAGCTTAGGCTCCTCCAACTGTTCAGCCTCTGCGGCCTCTTTAGCCTCAGCATTCTCGGGCAGCTCCTCCTTGTCGGCCTCGCCCTCAGCAACCTCGCTCTCATCAATGGACTCGTGATCCTTGACGACAGTTCCAGACATGCTCACTTGTTCGTTCTCGTTGTTGATAAGCTGCTCCTGCTCCTTGAGAACCTCGAGACGCTGCTTGTTGGTAGCAGTTCCCTCGAGGTGGTTGACCTCCAACTCAGCCTCATGGTAAAGCTGGTCGGGGATTGAACTGAGAGTAGAAAGCAAGGCATCGTAGTGCGAATCAACCGACTCGGGAGATCCGTAAGTGTACGCAGCCGACAAGACAAGTAGCGTACTCGGAACATGCTGTCGCAGAGTCAGATCCAGCCATGTCTGAAGATCCTCGCGCAGTCTAGCCGGAGAGACGCCATGAGACTTGATTCCTCGCACCTGGCAGGCACCCTGGAGTTCTCGGACCGACAGCGACTCGACGCCCTCGTAGTCAATAGCACGGTCGTCACGCTTCGTCTGACGCATCCGACGACGGATCTGGTATCTGAGCATCATATCGGTACCGAAAGTCTGCAGGTTCATGTACTTTGACATAGCGACCAGCTGGGGACGCGACAAGTTGTCGAGAATCATGTCATCTTTAAACAATCGGCAAACGCTGAGAAGTTCTTCACGAGACGGAGATTCACCAGAGGTTCTGATCTTGCGGAAGAAATCGGCGAACAGCTCACGCTGGGCGTTGTTGTGGGTCTGCGGAAGAGCAAGTCCGGTCTCCTTGACCGTGCTGCGGAGAAACTTTGACACTTCTTTCCGGGTGTTACGAAGGCTCTTGACACGCTTCTCCTTCGTCGAAGGAGCCTCAAAAGTGGAAGGCAAAAGTCCAGGGAACAGCTTCAGCGCTATCGGCAAAAGCAGCTCGGCAAAGGGAACGATCAAAAAGACAGAGAACGGAACGAGACGGATGAGATCCTGGGTCGTGCGCTGGAGCTGACGGCTCTCACGACGGGTCAATTCGTATCCGGCAACCATTTTCAGCGCAAGCTTAGTCGAGATCTTGATCTCAACTCCGAGCAGTTTTGTGCTGTCCCAGGTGTGGCGCACGCCATCCTTGACCTTCTGCCATAAACTGCTCTTGGGCTTCTCTGCCGTGGCAGGGGTAGTCGAGGCGCTATCAGCAGCGACCGTCGGGAGATCCGGAACTTCTGTTTCTTTACCCAAAATGTTTTCGGTCGCCTTGTCGGCACTCTTCTCCGCGACCGCCTTCGCAGCATCCACCTCCTCAAACTCAGCATCGACTTCAGTCTTCTTGCCGGCTTTCGCGGGATCGGACACCGGCGTTCGCTTCGGCTGGACGATCGTGCGCGAGGAAGCAGACTTGCCCATCGACGACAACACATCGACTGGAGGACCAGACGGACTCGAGTGCGGTGTAGGCTCGGTCGAGTAGGCTCGCATCAGCATCAGCATAGCCTGCGGCGAGGGAGCAAAGGCCCTGCTTCGGCTGTAGCGTCCCAGCAGAGCGCTGGACGTGGCTGCTCGACGCGTTATAGCGGACATTGAAAGTACTTCGGACGGGTCTCGTCAATATTCCGGGTAGTAGTAGAAGTTATCTTCTGCAACGGGTCGATGATGATGACTAGGCTGTAGCAGAAGAAGACGAAGAATATTTCTGCAGACTCGATGAGCCATAGTCCAGCGTCGACAACTTTAAAGCCTTATCTGTCACATACACTTACTCAGTTAGGGCTTCAACCCCAACTCAGCAAAGGAACCAGGTCTCTCCGCCTGACCGTGCTCTCGCCGTCTAAAACCACGCAATCTGCTTCCTCCAAAGCAATTCGGTCTGCTCGCGGCCCATCCTCAAACTATTCTCTCCGGGGCCCAATCCACTCGAGCGCTCTTTCCTGCTCGATCCCCCGAAAACAGTCGAATCCGTCCACGTTGCGTCGGATGCCGGTCTTCCGGAACCGTGCGCCCTAAACCCATGCTTGCCCTAACCTGATACCGCAGCCACTTCACGCAATACTCTATAGCAGACGTATGATTCGTCTTTACACTACTTTATCGTATGCTTTGGATATAAGCAGAGCTTTGGTAGTCTCAGTATTCAGCTTGAGGGCATATGAGGATACGTGGAGGCATCCCAACGTATGTGACTTGTATGGAAGTTCATCAGGGGATGGGTCGAGCTCTGCCCGACGAGTTTAGAATTCACTATTACTATGTTCGACACTCGAATTATATATACACAGAACATATCAGTACATGCTCTATCGCCTCCTTCTATTATTCGACCTCTTCTGCCACCCGTAGTCAACCTGATCAACTAAAGTGCTTCGCACCTGTATCAAAGCCGTCAACTCCTTTACGAATTCCTGATACACAATCACGTTCCCCAGCAAGTGCGCAAGACTGACATATCGGCTTTTCCCCGTCTCGGGCCCCATGACTTGAATAATCGTAGGCACGTAGTCCGAATCCGTCGCTATCTCATTCATTTCGATACCAGTCTTCCGAGGAGCAGCTTGACTATGCGACCGAGATCGACTGGTAGACGACCCACGACGGTTAGTCCCGGATGGCTCTTCGTCTGCCTCAGGGCTTGTCTCGCTCACAATACTCTCGAGATCCTCGTCGTCCGACTCTGACACACTGTTATTGAAAATGTCTCTAATCTCCTCGCTTAGTTGCACAGGGCTCATTTGCTTGGATAGAGCATTGTCGCCTTCGCTTAGTGTTCTCTGCAAAACGGGTGATGTACTCAGCGGTAAAATGCGAGGCGTAGTAAACGGCGACTGCGAGCCAGCAGGTATCGACAGTGCGCCGCTCGTCGTCGCAGCTGCAGTATAAGCTCTCGGGCCTGGATCAGTACGTTCTGGAGGAGACGACATGAGCGACTCAAACGCTTCCAAAGACCCTTGCGATCCAGCCTTCCGCAGCTTTGGAAGTCTGGTTGGAGTATTGTCAGATTCATCGCGGTTGGTATTGTTACGCGAACGGACAGGCGACGAATAGCTCGTACGGTCTCCAAGAGAGGTTCGGATCGACAACGCACTGCTTTGCACTCTGCGATGAGTTTGCACTCGGGCAGCGGCATATGGCAGAGTCTCGATCGACCGGCTGAAAAAGTCTCCGGCCAATGACTCTGTACGTAGATGGCGTTCACGTGCCCCCTTTTCGGCAGAGTCAAAGGGGACGAAGAAAAATGAGGGGGTAAAGATGGTATCCTTTGCTGCCGCTGAACTGTATTGGATCGAGACAGCACTCCTGTTCTAAGCTCTCCTGTTAATGGACTTGGAACACTTGAGAAACGCATAGGAGCTGGCGAAGATGGGAGAGACGATGAGGAATACCACAATTCCTCGGCACGCCTTTGAGTATCCACCGGAGACAGAGAAAATGTTCTGGTCTCAACCCTCTGCACTATGTCCTTCTGGCGCACCACCGGACTCGAATAAGCAGAGACATCCACATCAGGAATCACATCCTCTGCGTCTCTGATTAATTCGCGATGCTCGGCCAGACGGTCGTAGAAGTTTGGTATTTTGGTCTCAAAACTTTCAATCTTCTTTGACAGAGCCGAAAGAACCTCCATCATGGGAGAGATTTCAGTAAACGAGGTTGTCTCAAATCTGTCATTTGAATTCATTCCCCAGTACTCATCATAATCATCATCAGAGGATGAGTAAGACATGTCCGATGCATATTCAGCAAGCAATTTGAGATCAATATCCTTCTCAACATCATCTTCCAATTCTGAAGATGCTGCCGTCGTCTCATTAAGCGTCTCACCAAAACTCCTCGTCTCCGGTCCTCGCCGCCTCCTAGGTCTCTCGCAAGAGCTTTTCACATTTTCGAGATCGACAAGCATCCATCCACGAAGTGACATCCACCCGCAGCTAGCCAAATCGATAAACACTCTAGTGAGAATCAAATTTAATTCCACGCTGTTTGCAAAAAACTGCGATAGTAGGCGCAGAAGCCGCGTCCATGTCTGGTCATCAGTGTTCATTGAATGCTTGAAAAGCCGGCTCTGATCCGAGGCCTCTCGCGACAGAGACATTTCTGCGGATAAAAGACTTTTCGGGAGATATGCGTGAGACTCTATAATTCTCCGGCTTTCCTTCAAGTAATTGTCGTATGCCTGGCTCTCGATCTCGCTAGTTTCCTCACCTTCGGGAAGAAGATCTAGAAGAAACTCCAGTTCTTTAGCATACACATTGAACGGAGTGACGGTAGGTTGGAAGGACTCAGAAAGTGACTTGACGGAGAAGATGGTGTTGAGAACGTAGGGATAGTGTCTTCGCACCAGAGAGGATATGAGTCGTAAAGAAGATCCCACTGTTTGTTGAGATCGGGTATCTAGACCGTCGATTATCATCCGAACCATATTGAACTGTGATGTGGATTTGTCTTCCTTGTCGCCATTGGTAGTCTCAGATCTATCGCTGGTGATCAAACAAGACAAGATGATTTCAACAATATCTTTCTGCTGAAGAGTGTCAAAAATAGCACGGAGATAGGTCATCACCGCGACGCTCAAATCGCTATTATTGACGTCCATAGTTTCAACCAACGAAGGCAAAAGCAGCTGTCTCAAAAACAACGTATCGAATTTCTCCAAAAGATTAGCTCGGATCAAAGCAGATTTGCAGTGACTCAACGTGTCTTGCCAAAACTCTAGATAAGAAAGAAAAATCTCGAGATTGATTTTGTTGCGTTCAAGTTCTTCAGCGGTTTCGGGTCCAATCGCAGTATCGTCGTTGGAGCTTCCGATATATTTTCGCTCTGATTCTTTGGCAACTGCAACAATCTTTGGCTCTTGAGCAGACTGAAAAGCTCGAAAAAGGCGTCTTATCATAAAACTGTTAGCATCATACTCTTTTGATAAATAATGATCCGCGGCATAGCATACCGACTCAGCTGGCTGTATAATGCGCCCAGGCCTGAAGCCATCAATGTTCCGAAATCGCTGTCAAGAATCCATCTTTCTAGCGACGATCCCGGATGAGCTGATTCAACGATAAAAATAATTCCAGTTCGCGAGAATTCCCCTGATTTACCATCGTGGTAGATGAAGTCCAGTAGAAAGTGAAACAAAGGGAAATCATTCTAAATCATCATTATAGTGTTAGTATCTCTCTTTGCTGCTATGTCCCATTAAATGGAAGCGTACCCTTCGCTGGTCGATTTGTAGGTCAGTGAGAAGGCTGTCGATTGCCAGTGAGGCCTCGTTGATATTGTGTTCCACGTCATCCTCTTGATTTTGTGATGATTCATTTGAGTCATTATTGTTCGCATCATGTGGTGTATCCGGTGTGTTGTTTGTTTGCGGGCTTCCCTCCGGTGTGGCATATTGTTCTTGCTGAACTGATGATCTACTTGATACTTCCGTGCTCTTCACTGGAGCCTGACCGTTATTACCGGTCTCGTCGTTGACAGTGTCTCCGTTCGGGGCTTTCGGAGTGGATGGGAGATCATCACTGCCGTTCTCATCGATGGGTGCAAAGTACGCGTCCTGATTATTGATTCTGCTGGCTTTCGGAGTCGTCTGGGTATCTGTCTGGCCACCATGATCAGCCTCCTCCGTGTTCGATCCCTCATCTTGGACGCTTATTTCGTCGCTGCTGTCGTTGGGAAGTTCATATATGAGCTCCGGAAGATCTTCATCGTCCGCATTGTTACCCCTCTCGTTCACGGGTGCAAGATAAGTCGAGTGCCTGCTTCCGACACCATGACTGTCAATGGGAGTGTTTTCCCCACTGTTCTCAGGCATACGGATCCACTTGATTATACTCTGAGGTTCGGCTCGCAAGCGAGATGCAACAGAGAACAGCATTTCGCTGAATTCATCTTCTAATATTCTGTCGCCTTTCGCTTTGTACAACTCACACAAGAACACGTTTATGCTCTGTATCACTTGATCATTGCTCATCAAATCTTCTTCGCCGCTCTTGATCAGAACAGAAAATGCGGCGACTGACTCCTGTATGATCGAAAGCCCACACAAGTGAGTAATTTCCGCGATTTTGGTGAATAAGCCATGATCCAGCGCAAACTGTAAACACACACGTCTGTTCCCGCTGCGCTCTTCGGTGCTGATAATGTCAGAGATATTCAAGATATCGCGTGCGATCTTGGACGGAGCTTTGGAACCCTCGAAATCTTGCAGGAGCCGCTCATCGCGCTTCAGATCAAAAGTTAGTTACGATTCCTTTGATATTGACGAATGATAAAATACACACAATTAGCTCAATCCACGCTTTCTCGATGAGAGCCAACGGCCCCTTATCGACTGACTCCTTTGCAGAGCTTCGTTTCCAGATGCCCCAGAATGACATTCTAAGGAGGCAGCCTGGCTCCCGACGCGGAGCGTTTAGCAGCAAAGAGTGCCCACGTGCCGCGAGAAGAAGGACAAAAGAAAGGTAGTAAGAAGTAGATCAACCCACAAACCAGATCAGTATTCCGACCCGCGCCAACTTTTAGACAACGACGAGGTAGTGAAGACAATTGAAGACAATATTGGGCGCATCTGATGTCTTTTCATTTAATATCAGACTTTATCAGCGCATCCTCACCCTTGCCCTGCTGCGGCTCTGCCACATCGCCGCTTAGGATTTAGTTCGCACTGGTCGTGGCAAGCTTCCCCCGTCTTTGACAGATATGAAGTAATTCGACAATCGTTTGATTGTTAAGAAGATCAGAGGAGAATCAGTCTTTTATTTGCCTCAGTGAAATTGATTGCCGGGGAAATCTAGCCGGGGGGAGCATTTCACTTGCAAAGTACTCACACGATGCCGCCCATAGATCCTAACCGGGCAGGGCTGCTCGTGTTCTTGCTGATTATTATGCTTCTCACGCCTGAATCTGCATCGCCGTCGCAAAGATCGGCTTTTCAGGAGTTTCTCAAAGCGCAAAGACATAGACGAGATGTTTTGCTGAATGCTACATTCGAGGAAGGACCGGTCGATCTAGAAGGAATCAGCAATCCGGTACTTCCATACGAGCTGCAATCCATGGCTTCTGATCTCTGGGAGTCTCAGCAACCCACTACGTCTGACGGCGCCGATAGCTATTCATTTTATCACAACATTACAGGTCTCGTGCGTGGGGAATGGGAGATAAGCGACCTGAACGTTGACCCGATGGAGCTGTCTCATTCGAGCGAGTATGTGCTCAAGACCCCGCGACTGAATAATGTTACTGGGGCTGTTATGTGGGAGTCATCAGGAGACAATCGCAACATCACTGATCGGGAAGGTATCATGACCCTCGATATTGGCGAGACACGTCCAGGTCCGGTGCAAATGATAGAGGTAAGTTGATTGTTATGCGAGTTGTATGGTGAGGTGAGCTAACAGACCACCAGGCCAATTTGAACATACAAGATAAACAAGGAAAGAATGGTCACGATATACCTCTCAGGGGTATACATTTTGTTGACACTGGAAACATAGTGATGGCCACTACTAGCAGAAAGTATGTTTTCCAACCTGTGTTTTGACAACATGGTTAGCTAATTTTAATTTCTAGATTTGCTGGCCTTTATAGTCTTCCGTTCCTGACTCTAACGGAAGAGCGATTCAACCAGTCATATACCCCTTTCATGACAGAAATAAACCGAACAATATCAGAGCTGGAAGCTATATATAGGCGAGATATCAATCCCGCTGTCAGCAGTTCCTCAAGTGCTTCAGAAAGTTGCGAGTATATTGTGTATCTGCAGATTCATTCCAGTCCATTGTCGCCTGAGGAGATGAGTGTGGTAGAGGACGAATTGCGATTTCCAAAGGGACAGCCGCATGAGGATATTCCAAAGATTGAGATCTCGTCTCTGGTTTACTCACCCAACTGCGGTATAGTTCTGGAAAGCAGGCTGAGCGTTGGTGACAAGATCGAGCAATTCTGGAGCCAGGCCAGTCATGCCGCGTTGGTAGCTGGCTGTTTGACTGTTATCCAGATCTGGCTGCTTATAAGGCAAATGAACGATACAAATACGCCTTCGACTGTTTCCAAGCTGAGCTTTTGGACAATCGAGCTGATGTCGTTAGTAGATGGTTATCTATGCATGGGGTATCTTGCCGCTGCGGTCTTCATGGAGTCAACATTTTTGCCGTTCATGACTGTTGCATTTTTGACGTTTTTACTAGTCTCGGTGTTTGGTATGAGATATTTGATATTGATCTACCGGATCCAGCGACCGGAAAACCGTCGTCAGCAAGCCGCAGCAGCAGCTCAAACAGCAGCAACTACTGCAAACAATGACGGCGGTCTACCTCTTCCGGCAACAGCAACGCCCCAGACCGAGCAAGCAAACATGGGCAGCGGCGCCACTCCTGATGATGATGGCCGGAGTGACGTGAGCCTGATTTATTCCCGATTTTATTTCATTCTTCTTGCATTCATATTCCTCACACTAAACGCTTCTACGTGGCCTAAAGTGTATCGACGAGCATTTCAGCATTTTTTGTTTCTGTCTGTGAATTCATACTGGGTGCCGCAGATCTACCGCAACGTCATGCGTGGATGTCGCCGAGCTTTCAAATGGGAGTTTGTGCTGGGGATGAGTGTGATTCGGCTTATTCCCATGCTCTATCTATATCTTTACGAGAACAACATCATATTCCAAGAGGTCGAACCCGTTTGGGCGATGATCATCTCCTGCTGGGTATGGCTGCAAATCTGCGTCTTAGCCGCCCAGGAGATTCTTGGGCCCAGATTCTTTGTACCTGGAAACTTTCTTCCTCCGTCTTATGATTATCATCCGCCTCTATCGATCCCAGATCTGGAAAGCAGGGCGGCATTAGGTGACGATCTACCCACGATCTCAACGGACAGCCAAGGTGGAGTTGTTGTGATGGGGCCTACTGACTGCGCTATCTGCATGCAGCCCATAGAATTGCCAAGCGAGTTGTTTGTGCAGCACGATCACAATAGATCGGGAGCTGCCACGTCCAGTTCCTCGGCGAGCGCGCTCCTCGCGAGGCGAAATTATATGGTCACTCCTTGCCGTCATATCTTCCACACGCAATGCTTGGAGTCGTGGATGAGATTCAAGCTACAGTGCCCGACGTGCAGAAACCCGCTGCCTCCGTTATGATTTTGCCTCACTGTAATGTCACATACTTTTTTTATATGTTATTCGATCGATTTGTTTCAGGAGTCTTAGATGGGCATGATAGTAGTGCTCCGGAGATTGGAGTTGGATTTGGATTACGATTTTGAGGGACTTCGAGCAGGAAATGTCACATGGGGAGTAGTTCAGGTGATTTGTAAATACTAGTAGGAGTTTCAAATCCGGCATGTTATCATATGCATTATCCAGCATTATTTTATTGTATCTACCCGTAATAATGTACACCGAGTCCGTTCCTGACTAACGTCTCTTTCCATAAAACCCTGGATGGCTCTATCATCTCCAACTCGAACGCAATTGGCGCGGTCGCATTTTGTAGCTTGTGCGATACAATTGGGAAACCGACCATTGCTTCACCATCAGGCACAGCAGGCCTAGAGCTTGCTGAATCTTCGTCGCTCTCAAGAAACTAAAATATATGTTAGCAAGTGGGTCATAATAAACTGTTACAGCGAAGAAGTACTTACAGCTGGAACTTCCAGGAGAGTATGGCTGTGATGCTTCCAAATATCGACGGCAGACATCAAGTCGTAACCAGCCGATAACAATGCAAGATCTGACTTCTTGCTTGTAGACTGTTCCTCTGATGCAATACCCATCTTGTCTGATCCCTCCACTCCTTCCGCACCATCGTTAGGAAAACAGAGCTCCAAGTGATTTTTCGTGAACGTGTTTTCACTAATCACCCTTCTCTTATTCGATTCAGAGGCCACGTCAGAGCTCGAGTGCTCCAGGAACCAACTCATCCCTTTCTGCTGATCTCCAACCGCCATCTGACACCAGAATTGAAGGGTCACCAATGTTCTGCGAAAATCGAAGTTTGTGTGCTCGAGCACTTTTCTGACATCGAGCTTGTTTAGTAAATGTCCCTCGGATAAGGCAATTGACCAAGCTACGTCAGTCAAAACCTCGGAATTCGTGTGGTCGAAATATATCAAGCTACCGGGATTTGCCTCCAGCAAATCAGGCGGGAGATACTGTTCGTCCGTACAGGTCAAAACAACAGGCCGTTTCGAGGTTTCGATAAACTTGCTCAGCGTAGACCAAAACGATTTGTCGCTCTCAAAGACTATATCGACGTCCTCGATCAACAGCATACTTTGCTGGCGGAATACAGGCTGCGATGCGCTCTCAGAAGACGACGATGTAGATCTTTGAGCGCATTCATTCTCATAACGCGTGTCTTTGTCCCCTGATACCTTGTGATGCACCAGATTCGACTGGCTCATTTCGCCAACCTGATCAAGAATATCCTTTCCATTCCTTTTTTGCCCAGCATTAATTTCAAACACAAATATGCCGAGCTCTTTGGCCGCAGCATAGACAGCCGCAGTTTTGAAACTTGACGGCGGACCGCACAGAATGACAACGTTCGAATGACGACTCGGCCGCTCTTCTCTAGCCCGCAGTCTAGAGCACCGCTTCGATTTTCGCCCCGAGTCCCTGGCTGTCCGTCTTGATCTTCGTTTTTTGCGACGTTGGTAGCCGCCGATCATGTATGTAACTTCTGTGTCTTCCTCGGTATCGTCACTAACTGACTTGTCGTTTGCGGGGGATGAGTTGTCGATCGAAGAAGAGTTCCCATCAAAGTTTCTGAATCCAGAGTAATCATCATCGTCCGATGAGATCGGATCCAGATCTTGCGTAAACGAACCTTCCTCTTCATCAGAATAACAGATAAACCCCTCCAGATCATTCTGCCGACTTTTCTCCTTCTCAGCTTTCTTCATTTTGCTTATCGTCAACGTTTTACTTCGATCTGTCGTCAAGATTCTCGTCTGCAGCCATTTCCGCAGCAGCACTGCGCTATCGTCGCGCACGGGAACGTGTTCAGCGCGCTGCGGGGCGTAGCTGCTACTCCACAGCTGATCTTCGTATTGAGCTCTGTCGAAAGCAGTCGGGTGCGGTAACCGCTTGTCGTATAGATACTGCAGATAAGGATGGCTGTCAAAGTCGACATGCTTCCTCGCGAGAGTGAGAACATCTTCGAAGGGAACGACGTGTCTGGTGGGAACATGGAGAGCCTCATCAGCGCTGAGATTCAAAGAGATATCGACGTTTCGAAGAATGCTTTCATCAAGAGGCACCTGTAACTGACGATTTTTGCCTTTCCGGGTGGGTAGACGAGTAGTGAGATTGAGCGCTACTTCAGATGCTGTGTACTCCCTCTTTGATAGTTCTTCGGCATCTTTAACATGGCGATTATCAAACTTTGGCCAGGCCGGTAACTGGCCTGTCGGTATCCTCTTTTTAGCCGTTGGAAACGATGCGAATCCGGAGGCTGGAGATGGAGAGCCCGGGGTAGAGCCAAGGTTTGCTGATTTTGATTGTGCTATTAGAGCAGTATTAGTACGTTCCTCTATAGTCTCTTCAGAGCAGGACTCACAGTTGAAAAAAGGATATGCGGGTTTTCTAGGGCGATCTGAGGTATCCGGCGTGCGATCCAGGTCGATCACGGTTGATGCAGACGTAGAGCGAGACAGAGGTACAGATTCCGAGCACATCTGCTCGCCTGGTGATTCTAACTCCGTAGTCGCCTGAGTGTCCATCTTTTTCTTCTTCATGAAGAAAGGGTAGATAGGCTTTTTTGTATTTTCGACCTTCTTGGAAGGCGGTTGATTGGCAACGATAGGTGACAAGACCTGCTTACTGCTGTCTTCGTCGGAGTTCGGCGGAGTAGGGGGTGAAACGCTCTCATCTGTCGCTGGTGGTGTGTAGATTTGTTTCGCAGTAGAAGGCTCGCACGGAAGAAGGGTGGAGTCAAGTGAAGAAGATGATGAAGCCGGCTCGAGTTCGTTCGTCTGGAACCGCCGCAGTAATCGCGGGTCAACCTTGAGTTTGACGATGGATCGGCCAGCCATGTCCGGTTCGCCTAGTGTGGCTTCGGCAGACAATGTCAGATCGCTGGAGTTGACGACCTTTGTGCCTTGATCATCCTCAGAGTCGGCTTTCTCTCGCTTCCACATCTTGAACAGGGTATTTCCCGAAACACCAGCGTTAGCCTGTCTCGATTTTTTCTCTGCCAAAGACGGTTTCTCTCCATCTGCCTTGCTCTTCGTTATATTCCTTCTCTTATGCTGAACCTTTCGCGGTCTGTTTGGGTTCTCGTTCTTGCTGCGTTTCCGATCCTGAGTGGAATCGGCGGATTTGACCTTCACCTCGTCGAGATCTGACCCGTCCTCCGACGCGGACGAAACCGGATCATCCGATAATTCTGAAGGAATCAAGTTTTCGTTGTCCTGCGTCAATCGAATGGGAAGCTTCACGATCAACGAGCGAGACTGTGCAGTGCGCAAATCAGCAGAGGCGAATGCGTTGCTGCTATCCCTCTCTGCGACGGCCTCCGACTGCGGTGACGAATCAAGGTGTTGCTCAGACTGTCTCTCAACAATATCAAAAGCGTTCGATCTCTCAAATATTGGACTAGTTGTCGGCAGCTGAGTTTTGCTAGTTGCCTGAAATGCGTCGCCGGGGATAATAGCACGCTGCTTCCGTCGCGAGCTGGGCGTGTCCTTCTTCTGCAACGTCAGAGGCGACGACGAGACAGCAGCCGGTCCGAACCCCTCGATAAACATCCCAATGCCCTGCTGCAGCTTCTCAGACCGCCTCGGTCTCTCGCCGCCACCAGAGTCGCTGCCTGAGCTCATCGTACGTGGCACGAGCCGAAATCGCAAACAATAGCCACCAGCACACGGTTAACAGGAATCGTCACCGAGGCCGCCTAGTGTTGAGACCACTGACAAGCAAGCCAGGCTGGAGCAGCCAGATTGCAGGAGCACAGCTCAGAGTACAAGTCAGGCTTTGAATGTGCTGACACGCCGGTCGGTGCTTGAAAAGAGGGTGGAGCAGGTAGACTTGCAGACTTCTCGAGCGCGTCGGGCGCGTCGACGCGTTGAACTTTCGACACCAAACCCTCGGTTGAGTGCTCAGTCACAAAATACTGGGAGGCTTTAACATCTAGTTATTGCTCTTTTTGGATTATTTGTAGTTGACTGGTGAGGTATTCGGTATTAATGGTCTATGGCTGACTTCCGGTAGAGTTGAACTGCTTGATACTGTAGCTGCGAAAACCAGATACACCTAGATTTACAGGCGCTACGCTTCTCAGTCTGGTCAGTGCCAGCTTCCAACTCAGTACACTACCACTACCAAACTAGACGCTCTATTCATTCACTAAACATAAGGCTTAATCTCCTGCTCAAGCAGATCCCATAGCCGTGCACCAATATCCCGTGCTCGCAGCCCTTCGCGAAGAGTAGTCTTTGGCGTGCCAAATCTTCCCCACGGCACCACATATGACCCGTTCTGGCTTTTATCCACTTTTGAAAATCCTGCAAAGAGCTCGGTGTATGCGCCGTATTTCGGATGGTAGGAGAAGAGGTTCTGAGTGATAATGGGAGTGTTAGCAAGCATGGAGAATTGAGAATCAGGGCGATGAGATCGGATATGTAGAAGACGTACCCCCAGCTTTTGTAGCCATTTCGGCCGGTTTTCTTGCATGCCTGTCACCAGATGTCCGGGATTGAGTGACTATCATGTCTTGTTGTTAGTAATGCACGCCAAAACCGTTTCAGAAAGACGTCGCTATACGCCAAAACAAAAGAGGAAATCAATATGACATACCAGACTGACGATATCATCTCCATGCCGCTTAGCAAATTCATTAGCCATTATAATAGCCGCAGCTTTACTCTGTCCGTACAGCGTCATCTGACTAGCCGCTGAATTCTCATAATTAATGTCATCCCAGTTAATCCCATCAGCACCAGGGCTGAACAAGCTAGCATCCGACGCAACCCAGATCGCCCTAACTTTTCCCCACTCGCCGCTCTCTTCACCATTTGACTCGCGCGCACTCTTAAGCAGCAAGTCTGTAAGTAAGGCGTTTAGCAGGAAATGAGCGACGACGTTTGTGCCCCAGTGCAGCTCGAATCCCTGGACTGTGTGCGTCAATGTAGGGTGGCCCATCACTCCGGCGTTATACCACACCGAATCCAGGCGTTTGACTTCTGAAATGATCTTTTGCGCAGCACGTACAACCGTAGGCAGATCCATTTGATCCATCTGCAGAAGACGGAGTTCGCCTTTACTGGAAGCGGCATCGGCTGCGATGTATTCCACCGCGTCATTGAATCGCGTCTCTGACCGTGTGCCGAGGTAGACTATCGCGTTCTTGGAGTAGAGAACTTTTGCAAGCTCTCGTCCGACTCCGTATGATCCACCGGTGACCAAGTATGTCTTGACCAAAGTCGTTAGCGAAAAGTTGGTAGATGTATTACGAGACAGCGTGAATTACCTTTCCCTCGAGATCAGAAACATGCTCGTCCGTGAATTGTGGGGTGGGTGGTGCAACCTCGGTTATACTCTGCCAAAGAACGTCCATCATATGTTTTATTGTGATTATTCCGTACTCGAATGTAGAGAATGCGAAAAAGCTGGAGAGAAATCAGAGTAGAAGAGAACGAGAAATATGAAGAGTGATGCGATGATAAGCTTGCGATAAAATACCCCTGAAACACAAATATCAAAGAAAAATCCATTGAAAACCAGTTTAATCAGGTCAATCAAAAGACACAAGTTTCTCTATTCTATTCTATGTATTTGATTTATTTATACAAATGAGAATTTTTCTATAACCGCTCTCTTTCCAATAAAATTATAATCTTTCCAAAAAGACCCGAGCAGGATTCTCTGTGGTGTTGATTACACACTCGGCGAGCACTGAACAGCTCTTTGATATTTACAAGATATACCACGGAATATATCGTGACGACCTCCTAAAAGAAAGGCCTCGTATAAAAGAGCAGCAGTTCTCTTCGCGAATTGATGCGGAAATCACACAGCTACAGCTGCAGACGTGAAACTCCTTCTCTACAGACCGCTTCGTCGTCCGAAGGGATCTGAGTGTTCGAGGCCGTAGATTCCGCTAGATGCACCAGCCATGCATCACTCGAGAAGCGTCGCAGACACTTCTTATATGATGCGGATAGCAATCGGTGGGCGATTGTTAGGACGGGAGAGTCGGGTTGCCGCGCGAATCTTTCAGCTCCTGGTTGATCGATGATGACTGAGAGCGAGCAGTGGACTGGTATCATGAGTACAGCGATCTATCAACAGAAACAGAATAAGAAGTTAGACGAGCTGTTCAGCAATCTACTATATCTCATGAAGTCAACTCACTCGTTATGGATAGCCGCAGATTCTGCAGAGATTGGCTCGAAAAGAGTCGGACACCGACGATGATTATGCCCCTTCGACAAACAATGCACACACTCCGGCGCCTCAGGACAATCCAGCCTTCTATGCCCGACCTTTCTGCAATACCTGCACCATCTCGGCGACGAGACCACGTCGATAGTGCAGTCGACGAGACTATCGCCGCAGCGAACGTTGACCACCCGCGGCGGCAGTTGTCGCGAGGCCGAGAGCGCGAGCATGACCTGCATGTCGCGCTTACGACCGGCTTCTTGCTGCTTGCCGCGCGAGACCAGGAAGGAGCTGTAGAGGACTGTGCCGTACGCGCTCAGGATCAGGTTCACATGAGAATCGTTTTCGAGCAGATCAGCGTTGCTGACTTGCAGTAAAACAACAATGACGTTGTCGTCCCCATAGTTGACTGAAGTCATCAATGCCCTCAATCACAGCTCAGACAGATTGATCGTCTGAACACAATCTAATTGTAAATCGTCTATCGCTGAAGTGGAAAGGAAAGGCAGAAGCTGAAGAAGATGAATATTCGAGGAGAAGCTCGGAGCCCTAACCTGATCTCTTCCTGTTTTCACGTTCGCTCAGTCTTCTCACCACAACCGCTGAAACTGTTCATTCAAGACAACTGCATCAGTTGCTTAACTACGTCTGGTTTATTTGATAAAAGTGTGAGCTCTGCTGTTATAAACGATCAATTTGAGATCATAGCCAGTCGACCCGGTACTAATCCTCCTTCGTTCCCTCAGACACAGTCTATCCCTCTACAAAACATACATAATGGCCGACGTCGCAACAGCCGACCAACTCGACGACACCGTCGTCTCCGAGCCTCTGGACCTGGTCAGACTGTCACTCAGCGAGCGTGTTTTTGTCAAGCTAAAAGGCGATCGCGAGCTGCGCGGTAGACTACATGTATGTCTGACTTTCCATCCTACCTTTTTTCTGTGCTCGGGATCGGTTTTTGTTGGTTGAGTGGGATTAACGATTTCCAATAGGGATATGATTTGCATTGTAACCTGGTGCTGTCTGACGTCGAAGAAACAATCTACTCGCTCGATCCGGAAACCGAGGAGCTGAAGGTACGTCACCACCACACGAAGAAAGCTATACTGCCACACACCTCTCTGACTAACAACCCCCCACCAGACCGTCGTGAAGCAGAGCGAGATGCTTTTTGTCCGAGGCGATGCGGTCGTGCTCATCAGCCCACCGCAAAGAACATGACGGGCGGGTGTATGACTGATTGAAGGAACGAGAGGGCCGCGGGGATATCTACTGTACAATAATAATACAAATGCCATGCACGTCATAGTAGCGGATTGACACTAGCTAGGAGTATGGATATAACCAAGGCGCAATGAATGAGTCATTCGGGCATACTTTGATGAGATCATCATTGGTTTATGGAATAGCTGCTACGAAACGTATCTTGTATTCATGATAGTGACGTCTACCTCCATTGCAGACGCCCCATTCAGCCACCGTCCTCTACATCTACTAAGCTCATAAACAATCTGTAAACCAGCTCACTGGATCAAACAATCAACGTCATAATCAACCAAAAACCAGTTGAGAGTACATTTCGTCGTACCTCGATAATCATAGCAGTTGTGGTTTACGCGGACTTCTCCCAATTATCCAGGTGCCAATAACACAGAATCTACACAGCATCCATCCCGTACTATCAAACCCAACACTGCAAATCCTCCGCGGCCCATCCACCTAAACCTCCGTCGCCATCGATAGCAATCAGTCATGTCCAAGCATCTCCTCCAGAGTATGAGTCAGACCTCGCTGGTTCCGACGCTGTACATAAAATCCGCAGTATACGATACATGTGCAGATCAATTGCCAAGCGCGCTTTTGGAAGATGACATCCCTGAGTGAGTTCTCGGACTACGTGCACAAGATCTCCGCCGAATCGGCGGCGTCGGGCGCGAGCAGCACAGCAGCAGCAGCAACAACAGGATCAAATACGACAGGGAAATCAGCTTCAGGAGCTAAATCGGGACAAAAGCCATCGGCATCGATACAATCTGAGCTTGACGTCTTTTCCTCGCTGACCTTGTCCGAGCCGGCGACCGGCGCAACCGACGCCGCCCCGCGATTATCATTCATGACCTGTCTTCTCTCCGCCGACACCAACGCCGCCAACGCAGAGCAAGTGACTGCGACACTCAAAGACCTCATACTCGACGGCCGAGGCGAGTGCGTCCTCAGATTCGACCAGGACCCCGAGGATCCGAGCATAAAAGTCCAGCTGACCGCCGCCGAGTTTGCGAAAGCCGTGACGAATCTGAAGGCGCTCTGCGCGCGGCCGCAGCTCGAGTGCGTGGTCACGGATCTGTACGAGGCAGAGGATCCGAAGACCGGGCTGAAGAAGGGCCAGGTGTTGGTGCGGGAGAGGAATGTGTCGGTGTCGGATTTGTTGGAGATTAGGGTGGCTGTCGTGGGTAACGTCGACGCGGGGAAGTCTACCTTACTCGGCGTGCTTACAAAAGGCGGGCTCGACGACGGCCGCGGTAAAGCGCGGGTTAATCTCTTTCGACACAAGCATGAGATCGAGTCGGGTAGAACCTCGAGTGTGGGGATGGAAATCATGGGGTTTGACGAGGAAGGCAAAGTCGTTGGCGCGAATGACGGGACCCGGAAAGCGTCGTGGAAAGAGATTGTGGGTGGAAGTAGGAAAGTGATTACGTTTATCGATTTAGCGGGCCACGAAAAGTATCTGAAAACTACAGTTTTTGGATTGATGGGTGGATCCCCTGGTATGTTCATTTCCTCCTGCAGGCTTTGAAGATGCTAACTCTTGGAAGACTATGTTATGCTCATGGTTGGAGCGAATGCAGGAATGATAGGCATGGCGCGCGAGCATTTAGGTGTAGCCTTGGCTCTCAACGTCCCTGTTTTCATCTGCGTGACCAAAATCGATATGGTGAGCAGCATTCTTGCTTCCAAACAATGTCTTGCAACCTACTAACAGCCAACTTTTCACAGTGCCCACCAAACATTCTACAAGAAACCCTGACACAGCTGTCCAAGATCCTCAGATCCGCAGGATGCCGCAAAATACCACTGCTAATCAACTCATTCCAAGACGTCGCCGAAGCCTCGATGACGTTCGTCTCGCACCGCGTGTGCCCGATCTTTCAAATCTCGAGCGTGTCAGGCGACGGCCTCGACCTCGTCCGCATGTTTCTCAATCTCCTGCCCTTCCACGGCCAATTCGACACCACCGGCCCGTTCGAGTTTGAAATCAACGACACCTTCTCCGTGCCCTTCGTCGGCACCGTCGTCTCGGGCGTCGTGACGAGCGGGAGCGTCAAGGCCGGCGACAACGTCTACATCGGCCCCGACTCGCTCGGCCAGTTCGCGCTCTCGGCGATCCGGTCGATCGAGCGCAAGCGACAGCCGGTCGACGTCGCGCACGCAGGCCAATCTGTCTCGTTTGCGATGAAGAAGATCCGGCGCCGCGACGTGCGCAAGGGGATGGTAGTCTTGGCCGCGGTCAAGGACGCGCCGGGACCGCAGTGCGTGCGCGAGTTCTTGGCAGAGGTGTTGATCTTGCAGCACGCGACGACAATCAAGACGCGGTACCAGGCGATGCTGCATGTGGGCGCGGTCGCGCAGACGTGCGCTATCGTCGGACTCGACCGGCCGTATATCAGGACCGGCGATCGCGCGATGGTGCGGTTTAGGTTCATGCTGCGGCCGGAGTATATCAAAGCTGGGCAGAAGATTCTGTTTCGGGAGGGGCGCACGCGGGGGCTGGGCGTTGTCAAGGAGGTGTTTTATGGGTTTTAATTGTGTTTATTTCTGATTTGTTTATATTGTATTTTATGTTGTGGTTGTTAATAGCAGTCTTTATCAATTCCTATTATGGTAATTGTAGGGTTAGGCGTGAAGTAATTTGAACGCGTCCCGCGCGCGTCAACAAGCCGCCACCCGGCCGCGGCCCCTTCCCTCTCGAGCCTTTATAAACAGATGCTCGCGCGTCTTTCGCTCTCCCGCTCGCTGCTGCCCATCCACATCCGACGACAACACAACTCATTCTCCACCATGACGATCTCCACCGAACCCAGCACTAAAAAGATCAAGACCGACGACGACATCATCGCCGACGCACCACCAATGCTGGTCAAGTTCCTCGGTCCGAAAGCAAAGATGCCCACGCGCGGCTCCGAGCACGCAGCCGGCTACGACCTCTACACGACCGAGACCGCGACGATCCCCGCGCACGGCCGCGTGATGGTCGCGACCGACATTGCGATCGCGCTGCCGGTGGGCACGTACGGCCGTGTTGCGCCGCGGTCGGGGTTGGCGACGAAGCACGGGATTCAGACTGGTGCGGGCGTGATTGATTGCGATTACCGGGGGCCGCTGAAGATTTTGCTGTTTAATCACTCGGATGTCGATTTTGTGGTGAACGAGGGGGATCGGGTGGCGCAGATGGTGGTTGAGAGGATAATGATGCCGGAGACGAAGTTGGTGGATGAGCTGCCGGAGACGGTTCGGGGCGAGGGCGGATTCGGATCGACTGGTGGATTTGGGGGGAAGTAGATGACTATATATACTATTGCTATGATACACTATTGAAGAGGTGACTAGCAGATACTATAGACTTAGGTGGAGTAAAGAAATATGATAAAAATACTATGCTATTGCTATGATACACTATGTTGTGGGAAACCCATGCGAAAGCGTGACTAGTAAATACTCTACGGGAAAGACAGGTTTCGCGTTCTCCTGCACGGCAACCTTGTACTCGTTTATACGCCTGAAAAAGACATCCGGCACGTATCTGTTATCAGTTGGTTCCTTGACGAGCATCAAGCTAGGCGACACCGAGGGCTCGATGATGTCGGCCTCGACCATCGCCTCGGCAGTGTGCGAGACCTGGTAGGCTGAGATTTCGATCTCGCCTTTGGCGTTGCCGGAGATGACGCAGGTCACAAACTTGGACGAGTACTTGCCGGTCTCGCTCCAGCGGGTCGGGTTTGGATGCCGTCGCTGCAGTTCGGCCGCGAATGTGATCTCGAGAGAGGAGAGAAAGTAGGAGTCGGCGTGGCGCTTGCAGACTACAGAGCCGTCGCCTTTGCCGGAGTCGGTGAGGTCTGTGAAGATGACGCCGACGGGACGCAGACCCTCGGCGGCAGCAGCCGCTTCGACTTCTTTCTCTTCTTTCCATGGAAGTTGCAGAGAGACGCCGTCTATGGCGCAGACCTGTGGAGGCACGACGATGCTCTTGACGACAGCCTTGATTCCGAGCGGGACGGTGTCGGCGTAGGATTCGTAGGTGCCGTACATGTAGCCAATAGCTTGGTTTGCGGAGCGACGCCAGTTGTCGATAAAATCGTTGACGATGGTGGAGGAAGCAAACTCGACGTGGTCGACGAGACGAAACTGCTGGGCTTGCAGGGTGATTGCGGATGGCTGACACTTTGAGCAGATACCGGCCGGCCAGGGCGCGTGACCGGATGGACATTTTGCTTTGACCTTGAAATCAAACTCGGAGAGCGGGGGAACGAAAGAAGAAGCAGCGGAGGTGTTTGCGTTTGCGTTTGAGCCGGTGGAGTTTAGCTTTTTTATGTGAGAGTGGAAGGAGGCGAACTTGATGCCTTGGGCTTTGAGGTACTCGGGATCAAAGGGCTCGAGGGGCATGCAGTAATCGCACATGCCTTTTTCGGAGTGCTTGCACATTTTGGGGTCACGCCTGCGGGAGATCTTGCCGTCGAGGGAGTCGAGGAGATCGTCGACGGGATCCTGGACGACGGTTTCCCAGAGCGAGGTGCCGGAGGAGGAGGAGTTGGGGAATGAGGGGCGGGGAAGCATGTGGGCGTCGGCCTCGGAGACGGGTTTGCCGTTGAGACGGACGGCGGTTACAGCGGGTGAGGGAGCAGAGGAGGGGGCAACGGGGGCGGAGGGAGCCGAGTCGTAGGATAGAAAGAGCAGATCGCCATGTCTGTAGATTGATTAGCAATGATGATGATGATGATAAAAGAGTGGTAAGGAAGGTTAAGGCGGGAGACACACTTGATCTGGAGGTCAGCAAGAGTCCTTCCAAAAAGCTCATACAGGAACTTTGCAGATTCTTTTGAATTGGGCTGATCGGAGACGGTGATTGTGTTTGGGTCAGAGTCGGGTGGGAGCTGAGATACTAGACGGTCAGATAGGACGGAGAAGTCGTCTGAGGGCTCAGCCTGGACTCTATAGTTGCCGTCCTTGCTGCGGAATCGAACGATCTGTAGAAAGAAGTTAGAGAGGTAGGTTATGAGAAGAAGAAGAGGGAGTTGGTACCATTGTGAGGAGATGGGGAACAGCGGTTGGTGATCTCAGGCGATGGAAGCGATGGAGAGCGTGGAAGAAGAAGCGGCACAAATGCAGAGGAGTTTGTGCGTCGACTAAGAAACGAAGTACGTCGCGTCTCCAGATTTCTAACATCGCGACAATAACAGCAACAACAGTACACTTTGCACTCTTAGGACATCAGGTCAATCACACAGACTAGAAGAAATGGCAAAGGTGTCGGTGTATACGCCATTGGCGTATTTGGTGCTGCTGGTGACGGCGCTGGCATTGTTTTCGACGGTGTACAGACGGAGGAAGGTGCACAGGCTGGTGAATCTGGAGCCGTGGTTCGGACAGCATGTCGAGCGCGATATCTACTACACACTCAAGACCCAGAGCGAACCCAAGGTGCCGGAGAAGATGCTGAAGGCGGCGCTGCTGCGGAGGGCGGCAGAGAACGTGCGGAGGATTGTCTCGCTACAGGAGAGCAAGCCCGCGCTGGCGGAGCTACACCAACGAGGCGCGGTGGGCGATGAGCTATGGACGCGGTTTCTAGCAGCAGAGAAGATTATGGACGCGGAGGTGATGGAGTGCGCTGGAGAGGCGAATGCGCTGAAGGAAGGGTGGCCCCAGATCATGTTCCAGACGGCGGCGGAGATGGTGCAGAACGACAAGATACGGGTGCGACTGGAGAAGGTGCCGGCGCAGCAGGAGCAGGCGCGGCAGGAGGTGGAGAGGCTACGGGCGCGGGCTACGGCGGAGTTGGAGGGGTGAATGTATTGAATGTATTGAGATCAGAGAGATCTATGGAGGAGGTTAGTAGAGGGTAGAAGTATTACTGTATTATTACTAATCAACATTACATAATCCATTACGAAGAGGTGACTCTGTGCAGAAACGAGTCGCGGCGAGTCGAGACGAGTGGTGGCGGTGGAAGCGACACAGATGTTGATGAGTAGAATACATAATGCAAGAACTGATGTTGTTGTTGTTGATACTATTAGTATTCTATTCTATTCTACTACTATTATATACCACTACTATCATATAACTACAATACAATACACATACTACAACACTATCAGAAGCACCCGCAGTTAAAAATAGGACTCGACCAAAAGAAACCCTAATTTGCCGGGGCCACGTCGAGAGCCCAAAGTTGCCGTCGTTGTTTGTTTTCACTTCCTGATCCTCCTCTCCTCCTCCTCTTCTACCCTCCTCTTCCTCTTCCTCTTCTCTATATCCCTACTCTCCACTCCTCCTCATCACCTCCTCCTCATACACTCCACCATGGGCTACCGCAAACGCGCATCCTCCCTCTTTTCAAAAGACCACTCCGCCTCCCCCCCCGTCCTCCCCACCGCTCCCCTCCCACACTCCTCCTCCTCCCCCCAATCCGACCCCGTCTCCGACTCCCGCCTCAAAGCCCTCGCCTCCGGCCGCCAGCGCGCCGTCTCCGGCCTCTCCTCCTACTCCACCCAATCCGACGACGACATCTCCGACATCCAGAAGGCTTCCGACGTCGCCGCCGACTTCGACCCAAAAGTGATCCCCCCCGAGCTCGCCGCCATCATCGCCCTCTCCTCCGCCCACCAGTCCCGCTGCTACTACGAAGGCCGCTTCGTCTTCCTCCGCGACCTCGACAACGACGGAAAACCCCCCGCAAACCGCATCTGGCAGGACGTCTACGGCCAGCTCGTCGGCACCGTCCTCTCCATCTTCGACTCCCGCGAGCTCGACGGCTCCGGCAACCGCGCCGCCGTCAAACCCACCTACATCAACATCTCCGATGCCTCCTTCCGCCTCATCGACTCCATCCCCTCCTCCAACGGCTCTCCCTCCATCAAAAACGTCATCGCCCTCTCCACCACCTTCAAGAACCGCTTCCTCCTCCAGTTCTCCTCCAAGAGCACCATGCTTCTCTGGACCGCTGCCCTCCGCCTCTCCCTCTTTGAGTCCGTCGCTCTTCAGGAAGCCTACACCGGCGCTCTTCTCGCCGCCCGTGGCTCTCGCATGAACGGCATCCGCCATCTCCTCCAAGAGACAAAGTTCAAGCACCAGGACTTTGCCGTCGTCCGCTTCGGCGTCGGCATGCCCTGGACCCGCTGCTGGGCCGTCGTCACCCCCGCGGGCTACAAAAAGAGAAAGGCAAACAAAACCGGGCGCATTGATTTCTACGAGTCGCAGAAGGCCAAGCAGAAAAAACACAAGCCCTTGGCTACCGTCACTGCCGCCAAGGCCTGCTATGCAGTCTACCCCGAGTCCAGCCTTCTCATCAACCAGTCCACCTTGTTCAAAATCGAAGGCACCATCGCCGTCCACGACGAGGCATCAAAGGGAACCCCTCGCGATGGCTTCATCTTCATCATGCCCGAGCTCCACCATGGTGTTTACGGATTCGAGACCCTCATCCGATTCCTCATCCCCACCCTGGACTCTTTCGGCCTCTACGGCCGTCCTCAGCGCTTCAACGCGGACAAGAACGATATGAGAAGTATCATGTTTGGTCTCCCTGACCCGCCCAACACTCGATATCTCGATCTCGCGGATGTGCACGATGTTTGCCTCAAGCGTGCGATGGACGAGAGCTGGCGCGACGATGCTTGGCGCGCTGAGCTTAAAAAGATCATCGTCAGCAAGATGCAGAATGGAACGAGAAACGTGCACCGCACTCTTCCTTCCGAGCCTGCGCACTCGACGCCTCCGATCCCGCAGGGAGAGATGATCAACAAGAGCTTGAGCGAGCAAATGAACTCTCTCTCTATCCGGCGGCCGTCCCCGCAAAAGCCCACGCGAGAACCGCCTGCTGAGCTATTGCCTCCCGTCAACCTTGCAGCTGGTCGTGCTTCTTCAGACTATGAAGACGCCCTCCCTTCACCCGTCGCTCCTGTCTCGGCGGCGGCGGCTGCTGCAGAGATGGAAGCGTCGCCCGGCAGAATTGACGACGAGGATTACAGCGACAACATCATTGATGGCTACGATGACGACGCCGCCGTCGACGAACCCGATGCCAACACCCTGGCTAGAGATCGAGCGGGCAGTTCGGCAAGCAAAGAGCTGCTGCGCCAATACTACGTCGAGCCGGATGCGCTGTTGGCTGCAGACAACTCTAGCACGAGATCTCGATCGCCTTATGAGAATCGTGGACCGTCGCCGTACGAGTCAAGGCCGTCGTTTGATAGCCACCGCGGGCCATCGCCTTACCAGCAGAGACCTGCCTACGATCAGCGCCAGCCGTTTCCCAGCCGACCAGGCGCTGCTCAGAACCAATACCACGCCCAGACTGCGCAGCCTTTTGATTCCCGCCCGCAGCAGCCGCTGCCGCGCAGTCCTTCTGGCCAGCAATTGAACCAACATCTGCAGCCGGAAGAACAGCCGCAGTCCGCGCGAGAGCGATTGTACGCGACCGTCCAGTTTGAAGAGCAACCGCGGTACTATCGCCAACAGCCGCCTCAGCAGCAGCAGCAGCAGCAGCCGCCTCAGCAGCAGCAGCAGCAGCAGCAGCAGCAGCAACCGCCTTCTCCTCAGAGACACAAGGTGGCGCGTGTGCCTGTGTACGCGGTGCCGCAGTCGATGACGTCCGCGGATCAGCAGAGGCGGCCGCAGCAGGGTCCAGTCCCGGGAGGATGGGGTCCGAGAGCTTAAGGGTGTTTGAGTGTAAATTGAAGTTGGATACGGTGGGAGGTGGTTGGTTCTGGTTAGTGTTGTATTGTTTGCTATATGTTTTTGATTTAGTTTTGTTATTGTTTTGTTGTTTGTTGTTTGTTGTTCCGGCGTTACATTTTTCATTTATGAATACTTGTTACGATGGCATTTTGGGTTGCTTGTAAGTGAGCATGCATGCATTTGTTTCTTTTTTTATCATTGTTTGAAAAGCAGGCGAGGGGATTAGAGAAAAACGACACAAAAAAGAGGGAATAATCAAACGCTTCTTGTTTCAAATCAACACCAACACTTTCACTCTTTGCTGGCGTTTGTCTTTGTCGCGATTGAGAAAAGGTCGCGAGAAATGAAGGTAGAAGTGCGTCATCACCCGGCCCAAACCGGAAAGGCCTCGTAAGTCTTTCGGTCGACTCGTCTCGTCACCGTCGTCGTCGCGTTGAGTCTGCGCCGCCGCCGCTGCTGCTGCTGCGGCCACGTCACAGTCTTTTTGGGCTTTTGTTTTGTCGCTCGTAGAATGGCTGCGGAGGTGCTGGCGTGCATATCCCGTCGACGCAGCAACAAAGCAGACGTCAGGTGGAAATGGCATATGACATAAGCGATGACTAATCACATCTGAGAGTTATTCAAACCTTAACCCGGCAAGAACAAAAAAAAAATCAATCTCCCAACCAGCCAACTCTTCTCTCCATCGTACTCAGTACAGACTTCTGCAGAACCAAGCGATGTCCAAAAGAAGAGCGACCGAGGAGGAGATTGCGGAGGAGGAGTTAGTGAAGAGCCGGGCTGTTGCGGAGGGCGCGAGTGCGGTTGACGGGCGAGAGGCGGAGAACGAGAAGGAGAATGAGATGGGGGAGTTTGAGGATCCGTATGGCGATGATTTCGAGAGCGAGGATGAGATTATCGAGTTGAATGATGAGGAGGATGAGGAGGATGAGGAGGTTGATGCTGAGGCTTTGGAGGAGGATCTTGATAGTGCTATGGCGGTTGAGAAGAAGCAAAAGAAAGGTAAGCTACAAGAAGATATTTCTTGCTGATGATTTGGGCAGCAACTAACAACGCATAGAACAACCGCGACTATACCTCCCGCAGCTGAACCAGCTCGGCAAAGACGAGACTCTGGAGCCTGATCCGACGGTGTACGACATGCTCCACCGGATCAACCTCAACTGGCCGTGTCTTTCGTTTGACATTCTTCCCGACACCCTCGGCGACGAGCGAAGAGGGTACCCGAAGACGACGTACTTTGTCGCGAGCACACAGGCCGCGCGCAAGAAAGAGAACGAGATCACGGTGATCAAGCTCTCTGATCTGTCGAAGACGCTCGAGCGCGACGAAGACGACGAGGAGGAGGAAGACGACGACGACGACGTCGACGCGGATCCGATCCTCGAGTCCCGCTCGCTGCCGACGGCAGACACCACGAACCGCATCAGAGTCTCGCCACACGCCGCCGCGACGGGCGAGTACCTCACCGCCTCGCTCTCCGAGTCCGGCGACGTCTACATCTGGGACCTGTCGCCGCACATGACCGCCTTCGACACCCCCGGCGCGACAGTCACAAAGGCGCAAAACAGACCGGTGCACACGATCCGCGCGCACGGCGGCGTCGAGGGATACGCGGTCGACTGGTCGCCGCACGTCGTCAGCGGCCAGCTGCTCACCGGCGACGTCACCGGCCGCATCCATCTGTCTACGCGCGGAACGAGCTCGTGGACGACAGACAAGACGCCTTTTGTGGGCCACGAGTCTGGTGCGAGCGTGGAGGAGCTACAGTGGAGTCGGAGCGAGAAGTCTGTGTTTGCGAGCGGCGGGAGCGATGGATATATCCGCGTCTGGGATATACGGAGTAAGAAGCACAAGCCCGCGTTGAGCATCAAAGCTAGCGCGACCGACGTGAACGTCATGTCGTGGAGCAGCACCGTGAGCTATCTGCTTGCGAGCGGCCACGACGACGGTTCTTGGGGTATCTGGGACCTGCGCAGCTTCAAGGCCGGCGAGCAGCCCGAGCCCGCGGCGGCGTTCAACTTCAACAAGGCGCCGATTACCGCGATCGAGTTCCATCCGACGGAGGAGTCTATTGTCGCTGTCTCGTCGGCCGACAACACGGTCATGCTCTGGGATCTGTCCGTTGAAGCCGACGACGAGGAGATCGCGGCGCAGAAGAGAGAGGATAGCGCGGGAGAGCTGGATGATATCCCTGCGCAGCTGTTGTTTGTGCATTGGCAGAGAGACGTGAAGGAGGTGCATTGGCACCGGCAGATCCCGGGAATGCTGATGAGCACGGGTGGAGATGGGATGAGTGTGTGGAAGAGCATAAGCGTGTAGAGAAGTAAAAGTCTGAGAGACAACAATGAATAAATACAATACAAAGGTAATGTCAATACAATACGAGTAATAACAATACAATTGCCCGATTGGGACACCGATGAGGCTGGAGCGACGAAGCCAGAGTGGCGGTGGTGGCTGCGCAAATCCATCGTCCATCACTCAAACGGGCTTCATCTCAGGCTCGAAGCCCGACCGTTGCTTCTGCTCTTTTCCTCCTCCTCCTCCTCCGCTGCTCTGCGCTCGCATACAACCAGCATCCGGCAGCAAAGTCCAGAACGGAAATGTCGACGCCCTCGTCCGGCGCGGCCTCGCCGGCTACACCGCACGCCGTGCCGCAAGATCTGCCGCTCATAGTCTCCTGGGACGTCGAAGAGGTGGGGGAATGGCTCGACCGGCTCGGGCTGGGCGTGTACAAAGCCGGCTTCGCGGACAACGAAATCACCGGCGACGTGCTCATCCACCTCGACCACGACTTTCTCAAGGAGCTCGGCGTGGCTGCTGTCGGCCACCGGCTCGCTATCTTGAAAGCCGTCTACCAGATTAAACGGGCGCAGGATATTCCCATCGAGCCAGGCCAGTTCGTGCCGCTTTCGGAGGAAGCGCCCGACCGCGACTTTGTCGACATCGACCGGCTCGTCCGAAGTCTCGAGATCCGCGACCGGCGGATCCAGGCCGCCGAGCTCGAGATTAAACGGCTCTTGGATTCCTACGCCCGTCTGCGAGAGGACCTGCTCCCGCTCTTCAAGCTCGTCAAAGAGACAAAGCCCCTGCCGACCCCGGAGTTTCCTCAACCTCCTCCGCAAGCGACCTCGCGCCACTCAATGTTCATTCCTTCCTCACAGCCTTCGTTTTCGAATCCGCACGGGTTCCAGCAGCATATGGGATCCAATCTTTTTCGAAAACCGTCCACGAACAACAACAACAACAGCAGCGGCGGCAGCGGCAGCGGCAGCAGCAGTTCAAACAACAAATCGCCGACTCATGTCCCAGACTGGCTCGACCAGTCCCTCATCCCCCCACCAAACTCATCCCCCTCGGCGCGTCAATCGTTCCTCAATGGCACAGCGCAGCAGCCGATCGCCCCTTCCGTGACTTCACCTGTACACCCCCCGACTAAGCTGCCGACGCCGCAGCAGCAACCATCTCCAGACGCGCCTGATTCACAACAGCCGATGACCGACAACACGCACTCGATGTATGTCTCCTCTACGTCCCTCCCGGCTGGTTGGCAGCTCCAGAACCCGCCGTTCACAAATCAGGCGCATCGCAGAGTGAGCTTGTCCTCTCCACCACCGCCAGCAGTCTTGTCCCCCACACAGCAGTCCGCGCCATCACTGCAACAACAACAGCAACAGCAACAACAGCAGCAGCAATTCCAACAACAATCCCAACAATCCCAACAACTAATGGGCACCCTCCCCTTCACGAGCAACTCCTCCGTCTCCTCCCTCGCCCTCTCCGAAGCCTTCAAACGCTTCAAATTCAAACAAGACGATCCGTGCTACAAAGTCCTCCCCGCGGTCCTCAAAGGCCACCGCATCAACGACGACTGGCGCCAATACGCCCTCCTCGTCTGCTTCGGCGATCAAGAGCGCTTGCTCGGGCTCGACGAGAAACCACTGAGCGTGCTCAAGGAACTGCAGGATCAGGGCAAGCAGCCGGTCTTTATGCTGCGGCCTATCCAGGGATGGAAACACGAGCAGGGCGCGATCGTGACGGGAACACCCGGTGGGGTATTGTAATTTATATGTTGTGTATCTTGTCTCATTGCAAATCTGGTGTTATCGTACTTGATCTGTTCTTTTGTCCTAATTTATAATATTGTTTCATTTCAGATTCTAGTCTATATAAAGTCTTTTTAGTGTTTGGTATCGTTGTTGTTTCTAGTCTACATATGCCTCATAGATACGTGACGGCATCCGGCATTTTTGAATTGTACAATAATACACCGTGACTCATTCGCAGTATCTTACTTTACAATAATTCCTACGTATTTTAAGAATTCTCAATCGAGGAAAGCTGTACATTCAGTCTCAAAAAGAGGAGGAACAAGGTAGACAAAATATTAAAAGAAAATACACGGCACGATAAAAAAGAAAAGTCATTGATTATGGTTTAAGCGCAAACCTGCACGCTTCATTGTTTCTTATACAAACTATTTTAATCTTCTCTATATGCATAATTCAACTAGTAGCTATGCTTTACAACAACAGCTCCAACGGGTTCTCGATAATCGTCTTGAACGCCTTGATCCATTCTCCGCCGACGGCGCCGTCGACAACGCGATGGTCGAACGAGCCAGTGACTGTGATGACGTCCTCGAACTTGATGTCTCCGTCAGCGTCCTCGACCGCGCGGCGCTCGGTGGTGCCGACAGCGAGAATGCTGCTCTGGGGAGGGTTGATGATCGAGGTGAAGGATGTGACAGCACTGTTCATGCCCATGTTGGAGATCGTGATGGTGCCGCCGGTGTACTCCTCAGGCTTCAACTTGCCGTCGCGAGCACGCTTTCCGAGATCCTTGATCTCCTTCGAGATAGTCGCCAGACCCTTAGCATGGGCGTTCTTCACAATAGGAGTGATCAAGCCGGTCGGGGTCGAGACCGCGACAGAGACATCGACGACGCTGTACTGTCTGATGACACCCTCGGCCTCGAGCCAAGCAGAGTTGGCGGTAGGAACACGCAGCGACGCCAGCGCCATTGCCTTCACAAGGAAATCGTTCACCGACAACCGGTATCGTCCGTCAGCGGTCGAGTTGAGCGCCTCGCGGAGCTTGAGCAATTTGGAAACGGTGACGGTCGAGGAAACGAAGTAATGCGGCGAGGTCTGCACCGACGAAGTCAGACGGCTCGCGATAGTCTTACGCATGGACGAGATGGGGATGTCCTCGTATGTTCCAGCAGCAGAGGCAGCAGCGGCAGGAGCAGCGGCGGGCTTCGAGGCAGCAGGAGCAGGCGGCTGGTAGGCCTCGACGTCCTTCTTGATGATACGACCGCCAGGGCCGGATCCCTTGATGTCCTTGAGGGGAATACCCTTCTCGAGCGCAATCATCTTGGCAATGGGAGAGGCAAGGATGCGGCCGGGGTGAACGGGCTCGGACTCCTCGGTGGCAGGAGCAGCAGGAGCAGCGGCGGGAGCGGGAGTGGAAGGAGCAGCAGCCGGGGCAGGCGCCTCAGCGGCAGGCGCAGGCGCACTCTTGCCCTCCTCGGTGAGAGCATCCGCCATAGTGAAGTCGGCAAAGGCAGCAACATCGGCTTCGTCGGTAACGTAGACACCAATGGGCTAAATAGTCGATTGTTAGCTCAACATCAAAATTTATTAAAAAGAAAGATCTCCACTAACCTTTCCAACGGGAACCTCCTTAGCACCCTCCTCGAGCAGAATCTTCGCCAAATAACCATCGTCCTGGAACTCAAAGTCCATCTGGGCCTTATCGGTCTCAATCTCGACAAGGACATCACCGGGAGCCAGCGAGTCGCCGACAGCCTTTGCCCACGTTCCAACGTTGCCCATGGTCATGGTTGGCGACAATGCAGGCATGTCGATGACGGTGTGCTTGGGGAACGCTAGAGATGTTTGTTAGCACCCAATTCTCTGCTTGCTCGTTCTTTATTGTAATTGTTCACTGGTCGACGTGAGGGCGGAGACTCTCGGCCCGGGTCTCATCTGGTTGATTCACAATGCAGCCGCAATTCTTCTCCGAGCACCCAAATAAACCGGTGAAAACACAGCAGGTTGCACTCACACTTTGAAGCATAAAGACGGATGAAGGTAGGGAGGGCCAGCCTCGATTGATTGGCATGCGCAAATCTAGAGCAGAGATATGGGTTAGTATCAATTTCGGCGAAGAGCCAGCTCAGAAGAAGGAAGAAGCGCATACTTGACGCCAGCACGACGGAACGCAGCCGCCGAGGCCATCCGAGCAACGGACGTAGCAGACATTGAATCCGAGATTTGAATCAAGCGATTGGAGGAGAAGGGTGGATGGCGAAGATGGACGAGAGCGAGGTAAAGAGAAAAGAGCGAGGAGAGAAGAGAAAGAAGAGCTCCGACGAATCGCGGAAACGGCGGCAACCCTTAACCATCGAGGCATCCCCACGCGGCCGGGTGTCTGCCATCCCGCACCAGGCCTCCGTGCCTGACCCTGGCTGCTTCTGAGCCTGTAGCAGCAACAATGCCTGTGTTTGTAGTAGGGATCCGAAGTAGTCTGAGTGTTCGTCGCAGCAGCACTCGCGAGGTTCACTAATCCAGTCGCCTGCTTCCACGCGGGATCTGCTCTGATTGGTGGAGCTACACTACTTCTCCCAGCTCGATATCGTGCACTTCCAGACGCTGAACATCTACAATTAATCACCGTAATTCTCAGCAAGCTCCACTCTTGTAAGTCTCAGGGTATCATATGACTACGGTCTCAAATGAACCAATATCAGAACGTTGGCCTCCTGCCCTCTCAGCCATCCCGACTCCACCCTGCTTCTCCCCCACCCCCACCAACCCCTACCCTGTGTTTACCACCCTTCTCATCTCTCTTCTCGATATCTCTACGTCCTATCTTGCTAGGTGCTGTAGTTACTGGTACTATTCCGAGGAAAAGAATTTTATTTGATAAGCAGAAGCAACTCAGACAATCAGTTCTCATACAGAGATGCATAAAAATACTCGAAAAGAAAACATAAAAATATCCTTGCAGCTGTCCTAGCCAGCGAGCCCTGTCCAATTCCGTCAAAAATTGCAGCCATACTACCCAGATCCATCACAAAGATATCATCCGTCATATGCCTCCTTCTCAGAATCCCTAAATCTCTGCACAAGAAAAAATATCGGCCCTGCAACTTCGAAAAGAATAAGAGACCGGCAGTATTACTACTACCAGCCCCTGTCGATCGGCCGATGTGTCCACAGAAGTAAAAGTCATCCCCAAGTATTTGTAGTTCTTATTAAAACCTGCATCGGACGCGATATAACCCATAAAGAAGAAGAAGAAGAATAAAAATTCACAAGACACTTGCTAAACCACACGTTCAAAGTGCGATTTACCACAAGCGCTCCTCAAGCTTCAGCTCGTTCTGAGTACCAAGGCCAACAAAAGCGCGCAACAAGTTCTCCAAGCAAGCACGCTGCTTGTTGAGACCGTTCACAGCCATAGTACCAGGGCGAGCAAGGGGCGCCTTCAGCCAGTAAGACAAGACCGACAACACAGGGTAGAACTGCTCAAACTTGGCATCCTCATCAGCCGCAAGCTTGTAGCTGACACGAGAAAAGAACTCGCACACAACAACAAGATCAATGATAAGAGGAGACGCCAAAAGAGAATCCTCGCACACATTGTGGATAGAAATGGTGTTATGACCACCCATCATCAACTCAGAGTGGTACTCGTCCATAGCAACCTTGGAGTCGCCAACCGCAGGAACGTACTTGATGACAATGCAGTGATCAATATGATCTCCCTTCTCCTTGTTGTACAAGATCTGGTTGGAAGCAATCATGTCATCGACAACAGACTTCTTCGAGATCTCCTTCGAGCGGAACTGCTGGGGCGCCGAAAGGTTGAAGCCATCGTTGTTTCCAAGATGGTTGTACGAAGCAATCGACACCGGGCGGATACCAGCATCAACAAGGAACTGGGCCAAAACAGACTTGATCTTAGTCTGGCCAGACTTGAAGTCATCTCCACCGATAAAAGACTTGTGCTTCTCAGCCAACTCAATGCAGCCAGGAACAAAAGTGTTCTGGGGAGATCCGTTGATGAAAGAGACACCATCGAGGATACAGGCCACAGCAAAGATAGTCGAAGGAGCAATCTCCTCGTGCGACTCCTTGATCGACTTGATCAAGTTCTCGGCGGTATCGTTCACTCCGGGAATGATTTCAGCGTAACGCTCAGTGTTGGCGGTCCAGACAACAATGACCTTCTCAAGCTCATTCTTCTGCTTGAAGTCAGCAATATCCTGACGGAGGCGCATGACATGATCCCACTTCGAATCACCGTCAATCAGGTTATCGGCACGATCGTTCTGGTTGGCGGCAATGAAATCAGGATAGTAGATAGAAGGAAGGGGCTTGATCTGGGCCATGTACTTGGCAACCTGACGCTGCAAGTCATAGTCGAGAACCTTGGAGCGCTCCATAGCCTCAGCCAAGTTGGCAGAGTTGATATCCCAGCCTCCGATGACAATGTCGTTGGGGTGAAGCATGGGCAAGATCTGGTTGAAGGGAGCGTAAGCGTCATTGCCGTCCTCATCAACACCCAACTTGAGAGTGGAAGCCTGGGTGACAGAGCCGTAGTAGTTGGGCTTCTGAAGACCCTGCTTGCTGCGGAAGTTGATGCCGTAACGGTTGGCGAGGATAGTAGCGGTAAGAGTGGAGCCGTTGTTTCCGCCAAGACCGACCATCATCAAGCCAGTCTTGGGGACCTTGAGGTCGACCTTGAAGTTGTAGTCAACCTTGCTGGGGGTGACTTCAAGCTTTCCACCCGGAAGACGCTTGACGGTAGCGTTCTCGTAGGTGTAGTCGGAGACAAGAGAGTTGTCGACGACGCGAGCTTTGTCGGACAACACATTGACGGTTGTGTATCCGGAGAGCACGTCGGGGACAGCGGTTGAGTGAGAGGACTCGCCAATTGCGTGAGGAGCCATTGCGAGAGAGTAGAGAGTAGTAGAGATTGAAAAAACGATTAGACTAGTGTAGTCGATTGAGGATTCTTCTTAATGATAGAACCTATTGCTCCCACCCGCAGCAGCAGTGGAATGAGAGTGTTGGAACGAGTGGTGAGCAGAACCGAGTAAGTTCGAAAACGTGGTGACTGAGATGAGATGCCGGGAAGGTAGGGTGCCTTGCCAGCAAGAATTGAGTGGATGGGAGAGAAGGAAGATGGTGAAGGTAGGAAGGAGAGGAGAGAAAGAGAGCGAGACAGCGGAAGGGGGAGATTTATAGTAATCCATTTGGGGAAATTGGGGAGATTGCGGGGTTTGTGGGCGGCGCAAGTGCACTTTACATTGCTGCTATGCGGCTTTAAAGCAACAGTCTTCTGCGCAGTTAGCACGCTATTTGCTGGGGTTACGCTTTACTTCCACCCCGAGCTGGCACACAGACCTACTTCCAAGAGCTTCGACGCACTCCAGGCCGCTCGAGCTTATCAGAGTGCGGACAGTTGAGGGCCGGAGGCTGTGCTGTTTGTTGAGGTGTCAGCCCAACAGACACGCTGAGACGGGGGCGGAGAGATTGGACGAACAATGGGAAGCCCTACGGGGAAACTCGGCCTCTGATGTGCGCCTGTTCGCGCGACTGTTCGTCCACGCACTTGTCCGTCGTCGCTGCACAAGAACAGCAGAGCGCTGGCTTACAAACGAATGACGAAATGAAGAGAAAAGTTCACGAAATGAAGCCGAGATTAATCTGAGCTTCTGTGAGCATCTGTGTGTTCGGCAGCCTGCTGGAGCTGTTCCTGGGCGTTTTTTATCAGTTCTAAATTATATAATAGATTGAGTCTTCTTATCGTGGTAAATAACTAATAAAGAAGGATTAGTAATTAAATAGAGAAGGATATAATTGCCTGTTTTTCGGTGTCTTAACGCAGCAGCAGCGGGCGAACGGTTTCTTGGCTCCGGTTTGGTTTGGCCGGTTGCCGTTGTTTTGATGTTACATAAGCAGAAACCCTACAACAACTCGTATCACATCGCTCGCGGCTCAGTCGCCCGCTAATGCAGACGCGCTGCAGCGACACTCGACAAATCACACATTCTGTGGTTCAGACCAGCAGACGCTCGCCTCCACACTTTTGTGCCCTTCTTGACTCATCGCGTCCGAACCTGGTCTTCCTGGTCTTTGTTTTCTGCAGCATGCGATGCACTGTCGGCGAGATCTGGGATAGAAGAGCGTGCCTGCAGCTCTCCGCTCCGAGACACAGTCACTCATTGCCTTCACGAGACGCGGCAAGTGCTGCTTCTCCGTCTGCAAACAGCCAGACATTATCATTTCTTATTAGCCTATGCGACAACGCTGTAGTTGATGCAAGCCTCTACGATGGCCTGATTGTGAAGATATCATAAAAGATAGCGTCCCGGTAGTCTTTGCTAGCCTTTGCTCGCCTCCCCGGTTGGGATCCTCAGGAATGCTCCAACGGCCCAAATCTGGTCCGCGCCATCCAAATCTGGACTGACGGATGTTCCGGGCCCAGCGTGCAACGCCCGCAATTGAAAAATATCGTGGAAATAGCTGTAGAGCGTGCCTTCTTATATTTTATAAAAGGCATTAATTCTATGTCATGGCATAGGTGTCAATTCGTAAACACCGGCCACGTTGAGCAGGCTCATGAAATCTGTTTAGCCGAAGCGGTGTCTCGCAAGACTGTTTGCTCGGACCTGCTCATCCTCATCTTGGAAGCTCCAGATCCTCTAAGCGGCAAGCCGAAAACTCAGGCTAACCAAACTAACACCAGCCCGCAGCTACGCCAGCCAGACTTGCGTCCAAACTTGGGAACCGTTACGGGTACGACTAGCTATCCACGACATTTCAGCATCTACTTTGAGCAGTTTGGTGCCGCCGTTGAGCACAATCTACACATTCTCATGGAGCCGGCGGATTGTCCAGCCGCTAACAATACACTTGTCTCCATCTATCTGGCAGAGGCGTCATTTTTCGTCGTTGTATTCGGCCTGGTCTGCAAAATGCACGTTTACTAGACTGGTCGCGTTTGGCACGCGCATGGTCGCTCCCGTTTCCCTAAAAGTCGTCGTTCTGCTGTGCCAGACTGGTTAGGGGCGGTGAATCCAATATCTTTCCAAGAACTGCCGAGTCAGCGTAGAACTTGCAATTCGAAGCGCACTTTACGCACTCTAAGACCGTGTTTTTCCGTGCTCGTTGCCATTCTTGCCGAACCACCACTGACGACGACGCGGCAGCCAAAAAAAACCCTGTAAACAAACACTAGTAAAACTTTATTTTGACGCGCCTCCCAAACTCAATTAGCCCCTTTCCTCGACAGTCACTCATTCTCCACCGATTCTCGCGAGCCAACGTTTTTATTCTTCCCCATCTGCACTCGTTCTTTTGTTTGTTCTTTTGCTTCTCTCCCTCTCACCCCTCCGTCGACATCCTCGCCTACTCTATCCTATGCCACCAGTATACCAAAACTACCCTTCCAGCCAGCTGCCAAGGTCCTCGTCGAGGGAAGACACGCGTTTGCCTCTGCGAATTGATACCGCTGCCGCCAGTATGCCGAATCTCACGCTATCACTCTTTGCTGCATCCTTCTATTTACTGACCTCTTCTTTCAGGCATGCAGCACGCTCCCTCGTCTTCCCCATCTTCCTCTTATTCCTCCAATTTTGCGTCTTCTCCAGCATCCTCATCTTCGCCTCTCTTCCACAAATACAATCCACAAGTTTCCTCTCCCCTAGCTTCTTCCCCGACTTCCAGACGAGTGCCCTCATATATGCCGCGCTCAAACATCGACAGTGCCTTCCCTCCGTTTCCCGACCGCGAGGGTGGTGTCAAAGTTCTCAATGTTTACAAACTTGCCGGCTTCGATGTGAACTCCCACAGCTACAACTACGAACAGCGAGTGCCTATCTACACCTCCGACCGCGATCACTCGGTCCCTAATCGTCTGCCATCTGTTTCCAGACAGCCAAGTGTCGACGCATCCGGCTCTGAAGGTCTGCAACCTTCCAGATCGCTCTACAGACTGGCAAACATTTCCACGCAAGCCCAAATTGGCACCGAGGAGGAATCTCCGCAACAATCGCCGCAGCAGCCCTATTGGCAAAGACCGCAGCAGCAGCAGCAGCAGCAGCAGCAGCAGCGACCACTCGTCACACATTCTCCGGTCAACGACTATCAACACAACAACCAAAGCCAAGCAAGCTCCCAATCTCAACCCCAGTACTCAGAGTCAAAACCACAAGAAAGCGAGTCTGCTTCTGCTTTGGCTCAAAGGTTAGGAAGTACTGCCAGCACTTCCAGCTCCAGCTCCAAAGACTCCTTCTCAGCACGAGGATCAACAACCAGCACCTCTTCTTCCATCGAGAGCCCTTCATATCAAGCGCAGAGCAGTATACCTCCTCTCACGATCAATGAATCACCGATGGATGAATACGAAGCCTGCTCGCCTTCTCCCATGGATGTGGACGGAGGTTACTCATCGTCTGACGAGGAAATGCATTTCTCCTCCAAAGTCAGAATTCTGTCTCAGCTTCAGATGACTCTCACGCCCTCAAACCCCGAATTCCCGCACCACACTCTCTCTACTATCCCCGACGAACCCGACAACGCAGGCGCACTATCTGATGTGAGCGACGAGGACATCCCCAGCACACCAGCTCTGAATATCTCCAGCCGGCGGCCATGGGGAGACGACAGAGAGCTACAGGCAGACGAGTCAAAACCTTCCAGGAAATCAAAGAAAAAGCATACCTGCACAGCATGCAACAAGCTCATCGAAGGCCGATCAATACGCGCTCCTCGCGATGGTTCTGCTCCACGATCCAAGCACCGCTGGCATAAAGAGTGCTTCAGGTGTACGGTGTGCCAGGCGCCTTTTGACGGACTTGAGTGCTACCTTTCTTCCGATACACGGATGCCTTTCTGTGGCGCCTGCTACCACACGCGAAACGGCAGTCTCTGCTGCATCTGCGGTTCTGGCGTTGAAGGTCCTTGCGTGCTGGTTGAAGAGGACGATGACGAGCAGTATTTCACTCGCAAGTCTCATACCGACTGCTTCAAATGCAGCGAATGCTCTATCATTCTGAACAAGTCATACTATGAGATGCAACGAGGTGAATTCATGTGCGAAGTCCACGCTATCCAAACATACAACAAACTACGGGCGCGAGCATTCGTGTCGAAAGGCTTGCCTATGAGTGCACAGGCTGTTGTGTCTGCACAAAAGCGAATGAGCAGGATAGAGCGAAGGCTTACGAGTACGGTCGTTAACATTGATCCGAACCAGTTCAATAGTGGAGTTCCTTTCTGATGATTGTCATTGTTGTACCGCTTTTTGTTTCTTCATTACCCATGGGCGATGGTTTGAGATGTCTATGTACCGTCGACGCGTTTCTACGAATAGATAACAATTGGGTAGTTCACTCACTACATTTCAATACATCATTCTCTTTTTTGTTTATTTTGGGTTCCCGTTGTTTTTCTGTCTATAGTTGGTGATCTTTTGTATTTTTTTAGGGTTGGAATCAGCGCTCTCGTCGTCTGGTTTTGGAAAGCAGAGCATAAACTGTTGTCTCAGGACTGCATGCTTCGTGTAGTCTACTAGTAATGAACAATAGTGAATTGGATGAAATTAATGAACTTACCTTAACAATCGGAATCAGCCCATGGCGAGACATAGACATTCTCACACTCAATAATCAAAAAGGTCTCGGTAAACCACAAGCCCCGCAGTGCTTACATACCAACCAACAAAAGAGCCGTTTGACGCGTCCCGTCCTCTTGGATCTTGGCACGCGTCTAGCTTTACGTCACAGAACACTGCACACACACTGATTCCACGGAATCAAATCGCGGAAGCTTCTTCACATTCATCCTCAAGCTCATTCGAACAAACTTGCGTACGATCCGATAGCGGGCGCGTAGAGCTGACAGCACATGCTTGTTCTATATTTAGTTTCGCCGTACGCACTATTCCAGTCGTCTCCAATATCTCAGTTCATATTTTTTTGTATTCATATCAGCGTCCTAAATATATAGCAACGATAACAAATTATAACTAAATGCCCGAATTAAATTCACAAACTGTCAAGAACTAGCCGCAACAGATCTTCCTCATAGCGAGGAAGACAAGATAGAATGGCTTCTTCAAAGTATATCGGCGCGCCAGAATACAATAGTCATGGATCCCACGACCACAACTTATTCCGGCCGCTAAACTGTATACACAATCTTCACATTTTCCACCATAAAAAGGATGATAAGTAGACGAGATAAATAAGTTAGGCGCTAAAGCGGCCACAAGCATCGACCGTACTGACAGATAAAAACAAAAAACTCCCACACAATGTTCGATTAAATATGCGCAAAATGAGCCGGAAAACAAAAAAAAGATGTGATAGAAAGATATGTAACTATAAAAGTCATGAGATTTTTCAGATGAAACTAAAATGAAATAGATGGAGATATCTGAAGACGATGCTGAAATGCTGTTAGTCTGCTGATAAATGCAGTGGAAATATGGATAGGAGTAGATAGATCCTCATGCTGGGGATACCAGCACTATGGGTATTGCTTTCGCCTTGTGGGAACCCAACTGTAAATTTTGATAAAATCCTTCACATGAAACACGCTGAACGCCAAAACCCGATTGCTCCAAAACAACCTTCCTGGAGAAGACATATCAGATAAGTTATAGAGGCGACTTGGCATATGCGTTGACATCATCATTGTCGTTCATCTCGATGTCACGCGCGGGTGTGAAGGCATTCGAAGGACTGAAATAGTTTGTTGTAGGGGCCTGGAAAGAATAGCTCGATGCTCTAGGAAGAGGAAAACTGAATGATGAAGACTGAGATGCCCCGGAGAAAAGAGAAGTGCCAGCGGTTGAACCAGCGAACGTCGCCGTTCGCTTCATACTTTTGCGGAAGCGATTCATCTCGCGCTCACATTCATGCGAGAAACGCTCATTGCTCATCTTCACGTATTGCTGCGGTTTGCATCGACTGCGATAAGTTGCAAAGAAATTTTGATATCCTCCCTCGAGGATATAGACGTCAGGGAAGTCAAGCTTGGGATAAGCATTCAGATTCTTTTGGCGATCACACGCGCGTAGATGACAAGCCCTAATAGAAGTTAGACAAAGCGATGACAACACACCACAGTATACCGAGTATTCTTACATTCGGGGAGCGCGCTCATGAGAGTATTCACAGTGAAAGATAAGTAGATAGCGTCCCTCATGCCTTTTGCTCAGAAAGTGCTCTTCAAGTTCTTGAGCACCGTTGAGGTTGATTGCACCATCGATGTGGCCCCCTTGATACTCGTACTCAAAGCGACAGTCGATCACAACAAGACGATCGTAACTGTTTGCGTACTTTCCTTCTAAGACATCAATCATGGTGTTTGGAGTAATATAACGAAAGGGAGCGGCATCTTTAGCGGGAAGTGAGGGAAGATTGACATTTCCGTAGTCGGGCTCGTAGTGAGGCGACACCGCAGCCACGAACTCCTCCGGTTTCTGAAACATGCTCTGAGTGCGACGCATTTTCCGATTAGGACGATGAGCAGGACGCGTCGCAAGACCAGAGAGTGGTGAATCCGAGTCTGCAGAAGCAGACTGCCGGAATGCTGGCCGAAATCCCCCATTAAGTGAAGAGACTGCAGGGGCCCTAGGCGCATCAAGCCCCAGCGCAACCGTACGAGAAGCGTAGGGGCTATCGTCAAAGGCTCGATCAAGATCGTCTGCAAGAGGATTGGTGAATGCTCCGGAGCCATTATGCCCGCGGGAGGCTTGCCTTTGGATGCTAAAATAATCAGTCAAAAGCCTTTCAAGCCAGGAGAGACAGCGGAAGAAACACCTACGGAGGTCTGGTGAGAGGTTTATGAGGCAGCGGCGAAAGATCGCTACCATCAGCAGACGGCGACGAATGCAGATTCACAGGCGGTGTTTTGTCGCAAGCAGCCTTTCCGAAAGAAAAGGACTGCATCAGAGAGCGGCGGGGAGTGGCGGTCACCGGGGAGGAGCGGTTGATGTGGAAATTTTGAGAAAGATCTGCCGCAAGAGTGGACGTTGGAGAGTCGAAGTCGCGCACCGAGGGCAAAGAAACCTGGTGAGTGTGAGTGCGTGCACGGAATAGCGCGCCAAAGGCAGACGGCGGAGGCATCGCAGCCAGCGGCGAGGAGCGGTCCATGGTCGAGTTCGTGAGCCGGAGTTGAAGATTGCGCGAAGTGGTAGGTCTTGAAGGGACGACCTCGATGGGAGAGATCTCTGCGGAAATGTATTGAACACGCCAAATTGGGCTTAGACCAGTGACTACTTGAGATGCGCGTTCGGACGGAACTGGCATAAGTTGTGTTGCGCTGTGCGGTTATGCGGCTGTCCTGACAACCGCGTGCCGTGTGCGGCGGCATGCCTAAGGATTCTCTTTGCAGCACTATTTATCTATTTAGATCTCGACACGTGGGTTAGGCGCCTCTGATGTCATCGGGCCAGTCCCTTTCAGTACAATACGGCACGCGCCGAGATTTGACTCCATTCTTCGAATCTGCAGGCGCAGTGGAGCGCAGGATGGCGATTGGAGCGCGTGAGGAATGAAAGACTGAATGAAATGCTGCAAAGCAAAAACGCGCTCTGGGGAATTCGGACGTCAAAACATATCGGGACTGGACTTTGTTTGGCTGGACGGAAAATCCAAACCGATGAATGTCATTCTACGCATTCTTCGTGTTGCTTCTCCGAGCGGGTCGAGCTTTCCACTTATCACGCTTATTTGGTAATAGCGTCGATGCGCTGAGTGGACGTGGCCTGTAATCTCAAAAAGATAGGTAAACAAGGCCCAAACTATAGCATTGTTAAGCTCTGCATAACTACTCCTGTACTTTATCTAAAAGAACTAAGGTTAACGCGTTGCTATACCTTCCTGTTTTCTCGAAGCCGTACTGTCGACGATAAGAGGATAATCATGAAAATGGAATCTTCAAATACACACAAGAAGTGGAGCCTCATACTAAGTTGTAAACGGCGCAAATTCCACAATTCCGTGGTTTGTTTTGATTCATATCCGCGTCACCGTGCGTAGCCCACACCTGTCTTACGCCCTAACCTGGGACTCATCTACTATTGATCCTCTGAGATGTCTACGCTCTATCACAAATGCAAAGTGGGCATTCGGAGAGAAAAAAGAAGGGAATACATTTGTAGTGAACTCCGAGAAAACCAAATTACCATTTGAAGCCAGTAAAACCATTGGAAGCCAGTAAATTATACAAAAACGAAAGTCAAAACGCAAAAGAAACAAAACGCAGCAACCATATCCCGCGCCAATCCCTCAATAATCAAAAAGAAACGCTACTGATAACTGTTTTAAGCCGTCAAGACTTAGACATAACACATGCACTCATTTGGAAGTACAGATACCCATGGACGCTCCAGGTGAGCTACCGATCCAGCCTAGCCCACCCCACCCGTCTTTCATATTTGACACAACGTCCATTTTGCTGCTCGCAAGAGTTCCCTTTGGAGACTCCGGCTCCCCTTCTTCCTCTAACACTTTGCTTGGGGAACACACGTATGCTTGCTCTTTTTCGAGATCCACGCTTGGCGGAGCGCTGGATGGAGCTGTGCTTCCTCCAGAGTCCATTTTGAAAGAAGACTCGCTTTCCGTTAATATCTGCGATGTAGCTGTCGAACCATAAGCGAAAGGAGTAGATCGGTTGCTCATAGTGAACAAGTTATCCCACCACATATTCCACTCAGTCCCATCTACTGCGGCAGAAGCAACTGCAGCAATAGCCGCAGGATCAGGCCTTGAACGAGGAAGCGGAGGCGTCGAGTCGACCGCCGACGGTGTTGGGCCCACAGAAGACATAGAGTTGTGTCGTGTTCTGATTTTGTGCTTCCGTCGTAGAACCTTTGACGAGGATGCCAGAGAAGAAGAAGACCTTCGTCTCGTTGACCCCTCTACCGACAAGGCACGATTGATCTCGTCTGTCCCTACCGTACTAAACATAGAGGACTCTGTCAGACTTGCAGAAGTCGAGGGAAAATCTGCAGATCTTGATGTGCCGGACGATGAGCTGGTTGACGTAGACTGTGATGATCGGCGGCGCGATGAGGATCTCATGCTGCTACGACACCGAAGCGCGCTTGCGGTTTCCTTCACTCTCTTTGAAGGCAGGCAACCGGACTCCCGTGTCATTCCATCCATCATCGCAAACAAACTCTCAATCTCTGTATCATTCACCGTCTCGTCCTTGACATCCTCATTAGCTGCAACTATTCGGATCGCAGAGCGATTGTACTCGTCAAATTGCTGATTAGAGTTCCCATCTTGCGGAATGGCTGACCTCTTTCGCCCGCCATCAATCCTCTGCAGAATTGACAAAGTATTGGTACTGTCAACTTCATTGCCCATGTGAAACAAAACTCCATCATCGCTTTCCGGTGTCCTAGAAATGGTTATCGAAGCTATGTGGCCATCTGAAGCTCGGATTCGCTCCAAGTCGTCGTTGGAATTCACTAGGCCATGGAGTTTCTCTGATTTGGCAAATGTCGGGAGTGGTGAAGTGATCTCTGCGGCAGGGGTCCCAAGAATGGCGTCGGAAAGATTCTCAAATGCCCTGTATTCCACGTTTGACACTCCCGGATTGTCACATATGCCTGCCAAACACTTGCACATCACTTTCCGCGTTTCTCCTACAACCTTCCTGTCTTCATGAACATCGATAGTCGAGTATAACACGATAAGTCCACATGATACGAGGAGCTTAGCCTGATTGACACAAAGTGTGAACTTGAGATCACGTAGTCGAAGATGCGACGTGATGCCAATAATCGCTGTAGCAGACTCAGTCATGGCCAAAATTGAGCTCTTGCGCAGATCGGAGGATTCAGGGAGGGTGACAGTAGGTCTGTGAATGAGAATGCGCGCATAGTGATATGCGATTGCTAGGCAGGGTGCACGGGGATGCTGCCTGAGCTCACTAGATGGTACTGGAGACTTGATCTCAAACTTCAGATGAGGTACGACTCTGTCTCGCCAATCATTGAGCTCCTTGTCAAGCGCAAGAATTTTGTTATATGACCGCGTGGAGTTCGAAGGAGAGTAGTATAATGATGTCAGTATCCGCGAAAGCACACGCGAAAACCGAGCTAATTCAATCGCTGCAGAGACCTTGGTTTCCTTATTCGGAAGAGGGGTGCAGTGCTCAGTTTTGTCGCTCATGAATTCATCATCGATATCAGTAGGATATTCGCAAGCAATGTCATCCAGTCTGAGGATCGGAGGCATGCCTAAAGCTGCACTGGAAAACGCATCCAGCGAAAATGCCGACCAAAAGGCTCTTAGGCGTAGCTCCAATTCTAATGGCGACAGGCGATGGCTACTGAACTGCTCTTTGGGTCGGTTGAGTCCAAGTCGCAGAGCCATGCCGATTGCCTTCATTTTGAATTGCCAAAGATCAGAGTCCTGACCCATAAGACAAGTATAAATTTGAGCGAGAATGAGAGTCTGAAGAGTTTTCAGAGAATTCTTGTGCTCGATAGTGCAGAGCAACTTCCTCCATTGTCGTTCATAGAGGTCGGCAGATTCAGGAACCGCTGAAGACGTCTGCCGGGCAGAAATAGCAAAAACCAGATATAGCTGTACCAGAAACTCCTCTTTACCAAGAAGCGTCGAAGAGCTGTAGAGTCTTTGAAAGTCAGACCGGAAAGTGGGAATATGCAAGATCGGAAACAACGGATGCCAATCTCGGAAGAATGAATCGACCAGTTGGTCCGCAAGCACCCGTGGAGGAAGCGAAGGAACCACGGGAGATGTACTGTCGCTGACATAACGAGGCAACGTGGACGATAAATCAATCGTTTTAAAGAGAGAAGACATGTGCCCCAGACATGTTGAAGACTCAAGGTTTTTTAGTCGGTTTCGAAGAATATCGGCAAAAGCAAACCCAGACGAGCTGCCCTGGTAAGTGCCGTCCATCGTCAGACTTTGCAGTTCATGCATGCAGAATGACTCCAGCAATTCGTCAGCATCAGACTCTGAAGATGAAGAAACCGTTTCTGTCTTCTTCCGTCCCTGTTTTGCTGAAGGAGAAAGCGACTCGACCCGCGATACCAGCTCCATTCGGTCGTCCCAATTGTCCATCATTTGTTTCAGATTTCGATTTTCGGTCTCCAACTGCCGAATATGATCTTCAAGTGATTCAGTGTACCCCCGAGGAAACGCTCGGCGAGAGAGCTTATCTGATGTGCGACATTCAAATCCCACGTTGGTGCATTGGGTGCACGATGGCCGTTTGCCGTCGCAGCGTATCTGGAACAAAACATAAAGGTGAGCATTATTTTCACGCGAGATGGTTTATGCGGAGTAATGACCACATACCTTTTTACTTCGGCACCTAAGCAAAATGGGAAGAAAGGGGTGGTTAGCATAGGTCAATAGGACGGCAGCCAATCATGGCGGATGCGTGATATTATCGGAAGCAGCGGACAAATGAGCGCTTCAAGCGTCCAAACACCACAAGGCTACCAGCAGAACATTTAATCCGTGTCATGACGACAGAACCAGATAGCACAAGACAAATGCTGAAATAGTGCTGGGGAAGCTGGAAGAAACATACCTATCACAAGCTTGGGCGATGCGGCCGGCCTGCGTACCAGGCGGCTTGATCATTTTCCTGCATCGAGAAAGCGAAGGTTAGATAGTGGAAACGGTGAATTGCAAGATGATGGCAGAGCAGGTGCGTACCATGATTGACTTCCGTCAGGCATGACGATGGAGGTCTGGTCGTGAAGGCGAATAGAGACGGGGGGGGTTGGTAATACGGGGAACAGATGAGATAAAACTGTGGAGAAGAGGTGGTCAGAGAATCCGGGGTAGGAGAGCAGAGTTGATGGAGATGGCCTTGTGGCGCACGTGCTTACACGGAATTGGGGGTATGGTGGATGTGGCGCTGCCCACCCTGAGACGCTGGATCGGCCGTAATTCGGAGAGCTCCGCTGGTCCGCGCGTACGCCACAGCCACGCCGTCCCGAATGTTCGTCGTTCGGACTTCAATGCGCGCGGGGTACCAGAAAATAGAGATAAAAGTAACAAGAAAATAAAAATGAAAATTAACAAAACAACCACTTTTGGCTCTCAACTCCGAAGAACTACGAGAGATCCTCTTCGGACTCCGCCTTCGGGTCTTCCTGGGCCCGCGCGAGGAAGCTGAGCACATCCGGCGACTCTGCAAGCTGCTTCTTCCGCTCGTCAAGGTCATCGAGCAGCATGCACAGCACCCGCTCCTCCCGCTGTCGCAGGATCTCGGGCGCATCGGCCTCCTTCTCTCCCTCAGACTCCCACTCGCTCTGACCTAGCTCGTTCAGCCATCCCGTGGCCATGCGCTCGAGAATCAGCACGCGTCTCAACTCGAGCACAGCGGCCATCGTGCCCTTCCCGATCTTCTCCTGGATCGCTGCCGCAATTGCGTCCCCGCGCACGCCGTCCAGGACTTGCCCTTGTACACTTGCCAAAATCTCCTCGTCGCCGTCGCGCGTAGAAACGACCGACACATCGAAACCCTCGTCCGGGCCTACGCTCAACAGCCAGAGATACTCGCTCTTCCATTCCAATTCTCCTTCACTGTCCACGTGCAGCTCGACGAGAGGTATCTTCCCGTAAAGATATCGAAGAGCAGGTCCTCCTTCTGTCACTGGCATCTTCACAAATTCCTCTCCAGTGTAGTCATCCGCCGAGGGGAGGAAGCCATATGTGAACAACAACTCCGATGACCCTTTATCAGGGCCATAAGAAATAAGTATCTCCGCGCCGTCTTGCACCTTGATCTCTTCCGAGACGGGAACAAGCTGTACTGCGTCTGTCGTTATCTCATACCGTGCATTGAACTGTCGACCATGGTTCGCGAAGTCGAGTATAGGCACAATGGCGATCTCATCCGCGCCGTTCACATGCAGTTCCAACACCCGCGACACCACCAGCCATTCAGCTCGAAGGTATTCTTCATAAGTGATTGACTCATCCCGAAAGACAATAGCCCATAAACTACTAAAAGTCTCATATTCTGATTGCAGTTTGCGTCTTTTTGCTTGTAGCGGATAATACAAGGAAGTGCCAGCTACCCGTTCGCACAAATCATCGTCCCAAAAAATCGGGGGAAGCGAAGACTTGGATGAGTCAGGCTTTATATCAGGCAAATGAGACAGGTATGGATCGTAAAAATTATGCGGAATCTTGAGAGCCGAATTGAACTTATGCAGTGAGAACAATAAGAATCGCAATATTGTCTCCCGCGGAGGAAGAGGTGTGTCCGATCGAAGCAATGGTAGCAATGTGTCTTTTTGTGATAGAGCAAAGGTCTGAATATTATCAGCCGTCAGCAGCATCGAATTCGGGACCTCTAGTAGGATTGGGGGCAGCTTTGGTTGATTTGCGTCAGTGTAGAAAAGTCCTAGACCAGCCTCTGGAGCAGATCGAATCTGCAATGAGCCGGAAACCGTTATATCATGCAGCTTTGCCCATAGCAGCAGCTGTCCCTTCTCTTCTGAGTCCATTGTTGAGGCTAGGGAATGGATCGATGCGGTTGTGGTGCAAGAAGTTGGTTTATCAGGATATGTTTTGGCGGCTAAAAATTGGCGGTGATGTCAGAGCCAGTCCAGTAAACACCTAACCAGAAGAGAGTTCAGGAAATTTGATAGTTACCCCCCCCCCCATTTGCACCATCGTTTCGCAAGATTCAATGCCGGTCAATCATCTAATGGAATTATTTTTCAATTGATGACAAATGGGAACCAATGCATTACTGGTCCCCACGGAGTTGGTGTCACTACTGGGAGTGGTGATTAGCAATAAGGAAGGAGAGCCCGCATTGATCTGTGACGACAATAAACTAGCAGGATTTCTGGCTTCTCATGGATTACAGACCGATTTCAGCTCTCCTCATGGCGACAAAGAGATCAAAGGAATCATACAAAAATACGGAACTAAAATAACCTACATCGTATATTATGAAGCTGGGCTGGCATTGTGCTTTCAACGCGTCTCTAGTGGTAAGACAAACTCCACCTGTTTCCTAAGAGCATCAGCTCTTCAAGCTTGGATGAGATCATCACAAAGAGGAGGATTTGCCAGAAACATTACTGACTGTATTTCGTACTGAATAGGAAAGGCGCTTTTGGAGTCAATTGAGATTTATAACACTGATCGAAAATATAAAGCGGTTGCGTCAACTCTTTTACCATTTAAAGGATTGACCCATGCTACAACGGCTTCCGAGCTGATTGAAGCCTACATGGAGCCCACAGAAAAAGGTGGTGGTGTTACTGCAGGCATAGACATATGGCTGCGGTGGTCACAATTATCTATCTCAACTCACGAAGGTGAGCCGACGACTATCAGTATTGACGTTCAAATTTCTGATCGGAGCTGGCAAACTGGAGGGGGCAGCGTATGGAAATCAATGACTATAAGTCTGACTTCCTGACATTTGATACGACTAAGTGCCACCGATGTGAATCGGAGGTGTTGCAGATTTGTTTCTCAGTGATCTCTAGCCAATGAAATATTCATTCCAAAACTGCCAAATTCAACTGCGCAGGGAGATGTGTCCGGTTTAATATCCTGCGCTTATTGTACAAAGGTGAAAGGCCTGGTACCAAGCTCAAGCTTGTCCATGATAGCATTTGCTTCTTATTTGTATTGCATGCGATAGATCTGCAAGTCCATTATATGATAATGTACATGGAAAAAAAATTAGAATGCAGCGGCGTCCACCTCATTATGTATACAGGTTACGTCGAAATCAAAATTACAAATTAGCTCCCCATTCAAAGGCGATGTAAGGCAGTGTAAAAACAATGAAAAACATAATAATACAGCAAAGTAAATATAATTCGAAACTCTGCAATTGCCCATTGTATCTATATGGTATGAGCCGTGAGCTGATTGCAAGCGGATGATCAAAAGTTAATCAGCGTACTATTTGCTCTCTGACCAAAGAACAGGAACTGAGACTTCACAGGCTTTCCAAGCAACACCCAGGCTCTCAAGGAAAACAGCAGGGTACTGAATTGCTGTCGCCTCTCTAAACATTACCATGATGCTATATATACCAACCAAAATGAAATGATAGATGAGAATGAAAGGGACAGGGATAATTCTAAAGAACTATTAGTAACTGATCTCAAGAGAAGGATACATTGATTTTGGTAGTAGACTTTCACTCACCCAGATAGCAGCCCAATTGGCTCTGAAACACATGTCCCGCCACGTTCGAAATAGCGAAAGCAGCCGTGCTGAAGGCGTGCTAGTTTCTTATCGCTAGCTGAAAACAAAGAGTATAGCGCCTGAGCCAGCATATTGATAACAGAACTGAGACCTTTCCGCTGCCAATAAAACTCATTCAATTGAGCGATGACGCGATCAGTATCATCAAAACTAGGGACGTTTGAAGGTGAAAGCAAATCTGAAATCAGAACAACATCATTAAGCGCAACAGTCATTCCACCACCCGTGAGAGGATGGCGCATGTTGAAAGAATCACCCAGAAACATGACCCCCGGTGTATGACCCGAAGACGGAGGAAGATATGAGTTGGGCATAGATCGTAGTCTCTCGGTCTCCAACGCGGTTTTGAAAGACGGTAACAGGCACTCCGGAACCGAGCTACTCACAATTTTATCCAGATACCGTTTCAGATCACCGTTACCGACTGAGGGAAGCTTCCCTTGCACATCCACCAGCATTCTGGTCTCATGTGTGCCAATCTGATAGACTAGGATAGGAGGGTGATCTCCCAGAATAACATGTCCATGGTTCTTGGAGGGTAGCACAGCATCCTTTAGTACCAAGCCGACAAAATGGGATCGAATTTTCACGGGAGTAGTAATGAATTCCCGTCTAAACTTTGAAAAAGTTCCATCGGCTACTACCGTCAAGGATGCCCTATACTTTAGATTACGGAGTCAGTATCGCACGACCAAACTGAACCGTCGCCGAACAGAGACTAACCACTTCAGATTTCTCCGTGGACTTGTTGGTACATCTAACTCCGACGACGACACCACTTTGCTTGTCGGTTATTATCTCGTTCACGGTGGCTTCCAGGCAAGTTACGCTGCAACGCGCAGATGTTAGTATGCTGGTACAACCGTTCAGCAACCATATATGAGAAACTACTTACTTGGGCGCCGCTTTGGCAGCCTCTCGCAGCCGTGATATAAATCGACCGTGGTGAAAAGACCGGCCTTCCAGTTTCGTTCCGGGCTTCGTGGGGTTGTCACTGTAAGGCAGATGAACGTTCTCCCCCTTATAGATGACGGTGTAACCAATAGCTGGTATAGCATCGATGCCCGACAAACAGTCAACTAAGTCAAGCTTATTGAGCGCATTGACACCACCAGGCTGAAGAAGCTCCCCTACTATACGGTCAGGCTCCGACCAGTCCCGTTCTGTAGTCTATGTCAGTAAATGAGAATAAGGAAGCAGACTCTAGACAGACGGACTTACCAATAACAAGAACGCGTCTACCCTGACGGCCCCAGGTAGCACCGAGAGTAGAGCCGACCACACCAGCACCCACAATTATCGCGTCATATTTGATGGAAGGAGCATCAGCGAGCAGAGAGCCCATTGTAAGTGATATAAAAACAACTGCGGTTGCGTCTGAAAGCAGCTGGGGGGCAAGTGAGGTTATAGCTTTTGGTGGCCCGGGGGACGGACAGACGGGCACCCGAACCCTTCATCTAATTTTCCACAAATTTTAGTGCCTGTTCGCAGTCAAATAGCGCGTCAGACTTCTTATTTCACCACAAAGTGCGTGCGCCGCACTGAGTGGCGCGACTTTGACATTTGTAGCACTAGCATGTGAAAAACCAATACCCAGACTTCTGAAAATAGTATGCGTCTCACGTGATCGGTAAAAAAGCCCTTACCCGCCCTCCTCTAATCAAATATGCTCCTGAAGCTAACCGTGCTCCTGCTTACAGACAGCCGTCGCGTTTCTATCTTCGACCCTTGCGTCTCTTCGTTATGTCATTTGAGGTACCAGCAATTCCCCGTCGGGTGAAGGTCTACGAGCTTTTAAACGAGAGCTGGCATGATCGCGGCACCGGATTCTGCGTAGGCGACATCATCTCTGTGAGTAACCCTGGTTCTTGAGCTGTTTATCGGAAGCATCTAACATGTTTTCCATAATATCAGGATGACGCATACATTCTCGTCAAGGGCGAAGATGACGAGGAAAAATACCTGCTGGAGACCAAAATATTCAAAGACGTGCAATATCAAAAACAACAGGGTATGTTATTTTACGCGTCTGATGGCTGATGGTCTGATTGCTGATGAAATGACGCCGCAGACACTTTGATCGTCTGGACTGATCCGGATGAAACCGATCTAGCACTCAGCTTCCAAGAAAGCGATGGCTGTACAGCTGTCTGGGAATTTATAACTGACGTCCAACGGAATCTTGGGCTGGACGATATTGCATCGGATGACATAAATGACAATTTTGGCTCAGGGTCAATAGCACTTCCAGCTGAGCCAACCCTCACGAATCTGAGCGAAGTGGAAAAATGCCTGACAATCGCTTCTCACTGCCAATATGGACGTGGGCCAGTTCTCAGAGATCTTATCGAATATGTAAGTATCTCTTGTCCCACGGCATCTTCTCCCTGTTATCATTTTAAATAGCTGACTTGAGTAGGATTATATCGGAAAATTGGTTCCTTTACTAGCGATGGCTGAGGATCTGGAGAGCATAACAGATCTTCACGCTCTATGCCGTATTATGAAATTGATCAGTACGCGTCACAACTCCAGTTCTCTTCGTACACCCCATATATGATTTTACGCGAATCTAACTCTTTCGTCTAGTTCTGATGAATGACAACACAATTATGGAACAGATTGTCCTAGAGGAATATATAGTCGGTGTGGTCGGAATTCTAGAATGTGAGATGAAAAATTTTCCATTTTTTTAACAAATTGATTGCTGACATCGAATCTAGACGATCCTGAATTTCCTTCCTTCAAGGCCAACCATCGCGACTATATCTCTGACGAGTCGAGGTTCAAAGAGGTCGTTCCCATATCCGATGAAGAGGTGCGGAATAAAATCAAGTACACCTTTCGATTGCAATACTTGAAGGATGTCGTGCTTGCTCGGTTATTAGATGATCCCACTTTCTCTATGCTCAGTTCGATGATCTTCTTTCACCAAGTTGCCATTCTCAACAACTTACAGCACAATGAGGAGTTCATCAATGCGCTATTCAATATTTTTGACGACGACCTGAATAATGCATCACAAATATCGGGTAACTCGCAGACTCCCGTAATCGAAGCACCGTCTCATGGTACGACAGTCGAGAAACTACAGGAGACTGGCGACGAATCTTCGGCCCTTACAAATGCAAGCAATGCTGCAAATGCCGATCCCAGAATTAGCAAAAAACGTGACGCTGTCAGATTTATTCACCAATTTTGCCTAACCGCGAAAAATCTGCAGGCTAGCCAAAGGGCCTCGCTTTATTCGAATTTTATCAAAAAGCGCCTGTTTGCCGTCATAGATTTTGCCCTTCGCGATAGCTCGCCCAGTATTCGAAGTTCCGGGACTGAGTTGATTCTTGCTCTCATCGACCATGATCCCTCTCTAGTTCGCAATGTTGTTTTGGAGAATGATAACCAAAAACAAACTGCAATTGTCGACACTCTAATCGATATTCTGCTATCTGAACCTGACTTTGGGATTACTTCTCAGGTTGCTGAAGCTCTCCAGATACTTCTAGATCCTACATCTGGCCAGCCTTATGACGTGTTTCGGAAGACTAGCGATTTTATGGTCCGTCAGAGAGCGGATGATCCGGAGATAGAGATGTTCTTGGACTCATTTTATGGGCCACCAGTTGAGCGTTTATTCCGGAAACTCTCTGATCTTCAGCCGGAAGATATCCCCACCATATCGGTTGCTAGGGCGTCATTTTTTAGCTGTCTTTGCGAATTAGTTTCTGCGTTTATCCGTCTACATGGCTACAGAAGTCGAACGTTTCTGATAGAATCTAACGTGCTACTGAATATTGGGAAGCTGTTCAGTAGTTCGCACAAATCCTTGAGATTGGGTAGGTTCCAGAATTCTTTAACACCCTTACGATTTGTTCCAAACTAACTTTCTTCAAGTTGCTCTTCGGTGCTTTAGGCAATGTCTCGGGACAAACGATGAGTTCTATTTTCGGTTCTTAGTGAAGAACAAACTGTTTGGTCCCGTGGTGGAATTGTTGGCAGACCTCGGCGATAAAAACAATCTCTTGAGCTCAGCTTGTCTGGAGTTTTTTGAGTTCATTAGATCGGTAAGGATATCATCACTTCTCACGGTACATCCATCACCTTGCTGACTACAATGGTACAGGGGAGCCAAAAGTCCGAGCTCCAACGGAACATGAAATCAGTAGTAACACATGTGGTCAACTCATACCGAGACGATCTCGAAAATATGCGCTCATTGGACACAATTAGCTTACTGATTGCTCGCTCCGATGCGATCGAGGACGAAAACAACAGAGCTGCCGCAGAAACTGCTGGAGACATGAAAGGGTACGTGGCCGCGTCTGTTTGTGTTTGTATCACGATACTAACTATTTCGCAGAACATCAAACAGAGGCCGATGGGGAAATCTACGAGATTCGGAGTTAGACGAGGACGAATACTTCAATACTTCGGACGATGAAACTAGAGTGGACGATGATTTACGAGAAAGTGGTACGATCTCTACGAAACGGAAACTTGAAGAGCTGGACCAAGACAGCGAGATTTTGACTCAGAGCCCTATATCCGACTCCGAATCTAGCTTGGATGCTACGCAGATCGGTGAGGTTAGCGAAAGCTGCTTAGGCTCTGCCGAGCCACTTGCCGGTGCCGCTACTACCGAGACTGAACAAGCCAGATCACCTCCTAGTACGTCCACCGAGGATGCAGCGGATGATATATCAGACACGACTTCCGAAGTTCCTCCACTAACTCCATTGGGCGAAAAACGACGCCGACATGAGGAGAAACTTGAAGAAGACGACGAGATTGTGAAGCTCGCTTTGAAGCGCAAGAAGGGAGCACCTCTTTCAAAGAATCTGAGCAAAGGTATTGTGAACGGAACTTCAAACAGCGGCAAAAAAGGTCTGTTTGCGAAGGCCACGGGCAAATTCAATTTCAAATTCGGCAATAACAAAGACTAGCAATTTATGGATTTTTCGCCAGAGGATTTTACAAGAGGAAAGTCTGAGATTTACTTACTCATGCTATGATGTAGCGTTTTTGTATTAGGGTTGTAAACATAGGATACTCGGCGTATGAATGGTATTTTTTCTTATTTGATTTTTGCGGAGTAGTAAAACAATCAAGACAACTGTTAAATGACAACGTCCATAACGCTTAAACAATAAATCTCATTAACATAGCAGCAATGCAGCTGCCGAATCATCAAAAAGCCAATATATCTTGCTTTGTGTTTATTCACAACAAAGATCCTAAGAGAATCACGGGGAACAAGTTCTCATAGCTTAGCTTTCTTCATCTGATTCCCGAATTTGTCCTTGTTGAGAACGGCTACAAGTTCTCATAGCTTAGCTTTCTTCATCTTATTCCAGAGTTTGTCGCTGTTGAGAACGGCTAGTATAAAGTCAGCAAGATTTCACATATACTAGGAAAGGCGCTACTTACTATCTGGATATGCAAGAGCTTGCATTTGACCAGTTTGCCATGCCCCTCCATCCACCACCGATACGGTTCCCGTGATGAAAGATGCAGCGTCTGAAAACAGGAACACTATATAATAGCAAAAATTAATAAGCGAGTGCTCCTGCGCAGATTTTTATCAAACAGTTCTCTTTACCTGTAGCATCAGCTATGTCATTTATAGATCCAAGTCGCTGCAGGGGTACAGCTTTTATCGCCTGCTCGCGGGCACCATCTGGCAGCAGTCTCGCCAGCCCCTCAGTTCCGTCAATGGGACCTAAAAAAATTAGTCACTGAGAGCAGACTTTGGTGCGGTGTTTGGTATAATGTTCATCATTTGAGGGCTTTACCTGGTGCTATACAATTGAATCGAACACCGAAAGGACCCAACTCGACCGCTAGCGCGTTGGATAGAGCGTCAATACCTGCCTTTGCAGCACCGACATGACTCTGAAATTGTACACCTATATTCCAGATTGTTAGATACCAGAAAGTCTAAATCAACCTTTGACGATCATACCGTAGTAATGGAGGGTAGCAGATACAAATATCACTGATCCCTTGTTCTTGATCAATTCAGATGAGGCCGCCTTTACGGTATTGAAACTAATCTGACCGTCAGTAACAGTACACCAAGCGAAACCCTCGAAAGCGATCAAATACCTTCCTATCAGATCTATATCGACGACTGTTTTAAATGCATTCGCAGAAAGGTGTCGAAAGTCGGCTATGAAATTCCCGGCAGCTCCACAAATAACAAAATCGATTCTCCCCAACTCTTTAACAGAAAGTGCGACCGCATCCTGCAAAGACTTCAGATCACGTACATCCGCACTGATACCTATAACCTTGCTTCCCTTTCTTAGACTTTGGATTTCTGCTGCTGCCTTTTCAGTAACCTCTTTCTTGCGGCCCAAAATGGCAGCATTGGCGCCCAATGAAACAAGAGCTTCTGTCTGTCTGCGGCAAATGGTTCCCTACATATTATGAACGCATCATGGCCAGTTAGCTATAAGATCAGTCTCTCTGCTTCAAGTCTCTCTCAAACTTACAGCACCTCCAGTGCAGAAAACCACTTTGCTCTGGAAGATACCAGGCTTGAAGACCGACGACGCGTATACGTTAGCCATAATTTTTGATCAGTGAGATTATTGCTAATTGCTTAAAAATTGCAGGTAGTATAAGAAGGAGGGATCAATGATATCGAGCAGCATTTAACCATAATAGCGCAGATTCACGACGCCAACTCCCCGCCTTTCGCAATGGCTGTGCCGAGGTAAACCCAGTTTGCAATACTCAAGAGGCGAAGCGAACAATCGAATTTAAGGTTCTATTTTAAACTCTCGTGTACGTCATTTTACGATCTACGTGCTGCAGCGTCAATTATTGACGAGCAGTATAAATTCCAGCGGAGACGCGTTCGGACGGCGTCTGCACATGTTTCCTGTATTCAACACTACGAATGCAATTACCACGGATACAGGTGGCGAGGAGCTACTGCTTTGAGGGCTACTGCAATGGTCAATACCATTCAACGGGTTATGAAGTCTTTGCAGCCAGCTTCTACCTCTCTCGTTCTATTAGCGGCAACGCTTCAGTCCTGCGAATCTGTGGCCTGGTATATCCGTCTTGTGTGTGCCAAATAGTGACTCTGAGACTCTTGCCTCGGGGTTCATTCTCAACAAGATTGTGCCACTCTCCAGCACTCCAGCAGCATTAATCTTCTGACGTCCTTCTTTTCTTTGTCTTTGTCCTATGCTCGAGCGTATAGGGCCAGGCTCTTCTCTAGAATCTCGACACTTGATGCGCTTTGGTTCCCGGTCTGATCATCTATTCCTGAAATCTAACTTCTTCTCTCTCGTGTCAGCATCGCGAGTCTCATCGTGGTGCCTCAAGCTTATTTCAAATCACCACGGTACCTTGGGTTATGCGAGCTTGGTTTTTGTGGTTGGTCTGCCAAGGGTAATTGCTTGAATTGCATCACGACCCTTGTGGAGCATTTCGAGATGTCTGTGCAGCGTTGCTTTCCCGCTGAGATCAGCATTTTTTCATATTCAAGGGGTTTGGCCCAGCAGATTTTGAACTGGGTGCTTCACGAATCACCGTTCTCAACTTATCAGTTCCGGATCTCCTCTTTCTCCGCATGTTTGGATGTGCTGCTTCTTGCTTTTGTTCTGTCTTCTCTTCGCGATGACAATCTCGCTTCAGGTTAGCGCCGCCTTTTCTTCTTTAAAGCTACGGTCTCAAAAGCATACCGTCTCTTTAATTCTCGTACCAATCGGTTGGAAATTAATTAGCCAACCAAGTTTGTTTCTTCGAATTAGCTTGTCCGTTTCTCGACGATCTTCACTTGACAGTTCGGCTAACGCTCTCTGCATCTGTTATTTCATATACATATTTCATATACATATTTCAAATCTGGTACTACCTCTATTGCTGTTTGATCGGTTCCAAGCTCTTTCTGCCGGAGTTTTGCCGGAATTTTTGCCATCTTCGCACTGTTTGTCGCCTCCGTGCTCTCCTGCTCTCCTGTTCCGTCTTTGTCTACGCCATTATCTTTTGGCGCTCCTTAATTGCCCCTTTCTGGTCAGCATTCACTTTTCGCTTCTTCCATTGTGATGCCGGCCTCTTTTTGCAAAATACTCACTCTGCTGCTTCTCTGTCGGGTGATATTGATGATCGCAGGTTGGTTGTTCTATATAGATGCAATAATAAGTTATGACATACTATCTCCAGCTCTTTGTCGTCGGCGTTCTTTATTGCCCGGTACCAAAATTCTATTGCCCGGTTTCAAATTCAGCCTGAATTTCCTTGTTCGTGTCCAGTTCAGTATTAAAGTATGCCAGCCTGCAGTGGGGGCAAAGGCCATCCAGCAGGATGCTGAGATGATAATAACTATCTTCTATAATTTATGTGGCAGCACCTAGGGTATGATGGACTGTATCCTCCTTTTCCCACCAAGAATAATATAAAAGCAGAGCAAAATCGGAGCAAAAATCGCGTGGTCATAATAAATAAATGATTTCTTTTGTGGAAACCTCTACAAGCCAGAAAATGACATTCACAAAAGTCATATGGCAGACTGACCCTTCTCCAGATCAAAAAGATGATCCTGTAGGTACGTTTGGTAACAAATTTAGAAAGCCACTGAAAGTAAGGCGTGAATCCTTTGAAGACCTGGTGCGTTCCGGACATCTCCGGCAAGCTTCGGACACTTCCGGAAAAGGAGATCTTGGAAATCAGTGGCAAGGGCTACAATATTTATACTCGCTCGTTTCGCAACGTTAAGAACAACGCTGTTGGATTGGCGTTTACTGTCGAATATGGAGGGCACTTAAAGCATGATGAGTTTGGCTTCTTGGGCTTCCAATCTGATCTTTACTCAGCGGCGGTAGCCACCTTAGCGAAGCCTACGATTTGGGCAACAAAACAAAGACCGCCAAACGAGGCCATCCACTTCTTCATTGATGTCCTTGCTGTCTTGAAACGCCTGGAGGAGCCTCGGCACGCCTCAAATCAACCTCAAATCAACGACAAGCTACTGTGATCTATCAAGCCATCGATCGACTGTCTGAAATCAGCACCAACTTCTCTGTTTATTGGCTGCGCTCTGCTACCAAAGTTAAAGGCAGCATTCGCGCCCTGGCCTCAGCAACCCAAGCAGCCTCGACGCCAGACCGCGCCAATCATGACTGTTCCTTGCGCTTTCTTGATAAGCTGGTCGATAACCTCGCTTTAAAGGAATGATGCCAGTTTCCAAGCCACGCCTCCATCAGAATACTATAAATATGAGGGCAAGCCTCGACTCTCTATTGACAGACCCCTTGTGGATATCCCTCGCAGCGTTGCCAGCTGTATTGTGAGCTTCCACTGGATATGGCTTCTTCAACAGCTACTTTGCAAGACATGGCAGAGAGCCTCGTTCCTCTCCAAAGCGTCCGTGTGGAATCCCACTGCAGTCAGTTCAGCATGTACTTCTTTCTTGTCGCAATCAGAGAGATGAACAGAGGAACGCCTTTGAAGGTATCCCTATGGCCGAACGCACGCTCAACCGCATTCTATGGGCAGACAAAGGTCTTTCTGCACTTGTCAATTATCTTCAGAAGACCCATGTTGGCACTGGTCACTGGTATCATCAGCAAACCTCTCTCACTCAGAGCCAGAGGGATGACTTATGGATCAATTTTTTGGCGGATATGAGAGCGGGCCTTGCAAATTTCGATATGGATGAGTAGTAATGAGGGCTCTTAAGGAAGTTGATAGCTTGTACAGTTGTTATCGAATGTTTTGGATTTTTCATCTTTTATTTGAAATATGTCAGAGTGAATTTTGCGAAATTTTCTTGTGTTATTTTTGACTTGAAGATTTACTTGTTATTGATTTATTTGTTATTGTGACACGATCTTGGGATCTATTTTGTTCTATTATATAGTGGAGAATGTTGCGAATTGTCTTTGCCAGTGGAAGTTCCAGACATATTGAAGTTTTCAGAGTTATCCATTGATGATGATATTCCTTAAGTGTGCTTTGATATGTAATATGATATGTTGTTGATTGAATGATGTACAAAACAAGGGAGGGAGCTGGTCAATATATAGACAAAATAAGTTCATACAAAGTTTATACAAAGTTCTTCAAGTATCATCTGATCAGTCATCTGATCTTTCCAGCTCCTTCTAGCTGCTTCCAGTTCCTTCCAGCTCCTTCTAGTTCCCTCTGGTAGATTCCAGTTGCTTCCGGTCCCTTCTAGCTGTTTCCAGTTGCTTCTGGTTTCACCTAGTAATTTCCTTAGGGTTTCAGTTCCCTCCAAGGAAACCCTTGATCCTGCTGCATAATGGAACACTATTTTCAACACTCCCACTTTTTCCATTATTCAGTTCATTCCCATCATTGATCCCAGCTTTCCAAATTGCTCTCTTGCAATTCCTTTGGTCAAAAGGTCTGCAACCATATCCTTGGTTCCACATCCAATAATGTTGATAATGCCATCAGTGATTGCTTGTCTGGTGAAGTGATAGCTGACATCAACATGCTTTGTTCTCTCATGGAACTGTGGATTCTTTGCCAATTTGATTGCTCCCTGATTGTCTTCTGCGATTTGAATCGGCCGCTGTGAATTCTGGCTCATGAATTCATAAAGTCTCTTCAGCCAAACAGCTTCCTGAGCTGCTAGCTTCAGTGCCATATATTCTGCCTCTGTGGTTGACAAGGCAACTGATTTTTGGCGCTTGGACTTCCAACTCACTGCTCCACCTCCAAGGACAAAGACATATCCTGAGGTTGATTTCCGCTCATCAATATCCGTTGCATAATTTGCATTTGAGTAGCCGGTAAGTAAGTTGCCATGATGTTTGCTGAAGGTGATTCCCATGGATGCCGTTCCTTTGATATATCGCAAAATTCGCTTGACTGCTGTCCAGTGCTGCTTTCCATAATTGGAGTTGAATCTGGAGACTTCTCCCACTGCATTTGCAATGTCCGGTCTCGTCCCAATAGCCAAATAATTCAGGCTTCCAACAGCACTCTGATAGGGAATTTTCTCCATTTCCTTTTCCTCAGTCTTGGTCTTTGGACTCATTTTCTGAGAGAGTGTAACACTCAAATCCACAGGCGTTGTGACAGGGTTGCTGTCTTGCATATTGAAGGTTTTCAAGACTTCCTCAGCATATTTCTTTTGACAGATTGTGAGAGTGCCTTTGGCTCTGTCTCTGGTAATTCCAATCCCCAAGAAATAGCTTGCCTCACCCATATCAGTCATCTGGAACCTTTTGCGCATGTTTTCTTTGAACTTATTGATAGAGTCCAAATCCTTGCCAGTAATTATCAGATCATCAACATATACAGCAAGCAATAGGTTTGATTTCTTGCTTCTGTAAATGCCATAGTCATCGCTTGACTGAGAGAAACCGATCTGTAGCAAGTAATCATGCGGCAGCTCATTCCAGCATCGTGGTGCCTGCGTCAGACCATAAAGACTCCGCTGTAATCTCCATACTTTTTTGCTGTTCTGAAAATATCCCGGAGGAGGCTGCAAATAAATTTCCTCTTCCAATTTTCCATAGAGAAAAGCAGTCTTTATGTCCATCTGATGAATATGGTAGTCATTGATTGCAGCATGAGCCAAAAGGATCCTGATTGATTCAAATCTGACCACTGGTGCAAAGGTCTCATCAAAATCAATTCCATATTCTTGAGTGAATCCTCTGGCGACAATCCGAGCCTTGTATTTTGTGAGCTGGCCATCCTTGCCATATTTCTTCTTGAAAACCCATTTGGAAGTAATTGCTTTTCTCCCACTAGGTAGCTCACTCCATCTCCACACTTGATTTTCTTGTAGAGAATTGAGCTCGTCCTCGTAAGCCTTGCTCCAGTGTAACCATTCTGGACTTGCGCCAATCGCAGCGCTTGAATGTGAAGCAGCGATCCCTCCAGCAGCCATTAGACTCCGACGACGAATGCGAAAGTATGCTCTTCGAATGGCAACACTCCCAAGTACTCATCCTTTGGTTCCGAGATGTGATGCTCTTCCCAATCACCCGGAGGAGTCTCGCACGTCTCCTGTCGCTCCCTTTGCGAGATGGGACCAGGCTGAAGAAGAGGAACGCTTCCAGAGTCGATTAGACTATCTGTTATGGACTAATCAGCTTTTCCTTCAACGCCAAACGACAACTGAGACGTTCAACGTTAGAGAATACCCACCCTGGCGCGTTCCGGACATCTCCAACAAGCTTGAGACACTACCGGAAAAGGAGATTTTGGAAATCATTGCCAAAGGCTGGGACATCTACTCTCGATCATTTTACAACACTGAGAACAAGGGTGTAGGCTGGGCTTTCACTGTCGAATATGGAGGACGTTTAGCGCATGAAGAGCATGGCTTTTTGGGCTTTCATTCGGATCTGTATTCTGGGGCGATAACTGCCTTAGCGAAGGCCACAGCTTGGACATCAAAACGAAGACTGTCAAACCAAACTATCAGTTTCTTCACAGATGCCCTTAATGTCCTGAAACGCCTGGAGAAGCCTCGGCACGCTTCAAATCAACGGCAAGCTACTGTTATCTATCAAGCCATCAACAGACTGTCCGAAACCAACACAAAAGTCTCCATTTATTGGCTTCGCTCTGCTACCAAAGTTGAGGGCAGCAATCACGCTCTTGGCTTAGCCACTCAAGCAGCCTCGTCGCCAGACAATGTCAACCATGACTGTTCATTGCGCTTCCTTTATAAGCTAGTCGATGACCGCGGTTTTTATGAATGGAATGCCCTGTTTCAACACGAGGTTTTCAGTGCTTATGAAGGCAAACCTCGGCTCTCTATTGACAAGCCCCAACAATCAAACAAGTAATATGGCAGAGGAAAGCTCGTCCTGGGACGGGCCGCCTGAAGCCTACTCGGAGCAGCCCCAGTCAGAGTGTACTGACCTGGTGGTGGCTCCAACCAGAGAAATGTTGAGTTTTTTGCCCTCAACTCCGACTCCAATTATTGGCCTCAAACGCCAGAAACCATCGGAACAATCGCCTACGCCGCCTCGTCCTGGTCCTCAAGCGATGCAGGAGACTGGATTGCCCCCTCTCCTTGAAAATGGGGACCCGGAAGAGGCTCTATTCGCTGAAAACGAATACAACGCGCACCGCCAATCATCGGATTTGACACCGGATGGACTGGCTTCTACGCCGCCCCATCGAATCCATGAAAGCGCGGAAGCGGGATCTACTGAATCTACGAACGCCAAGGACTACGAAACCATCTCGAACGACCTAATTGCCATCGAATCTGACGAAGATGCGATGTCTGAAGAAGGTGAAAATTTTTCCGCTTCTCCAGATGATCCGACATCAACACCCCAACCGACACCTGACCGCGCCTCTGAGCAGGCTGGCCAAGACGCAGAGCCTTTGTTTACTGAATCTCCTTCCATTGAGGACCGCCTTGCCAATATGGAGCGTACCATTGAAAGACTTCAGGCTGAGAATACTCGGCTTAAGGGAGCGGTTGAAAAATTTTCACCCCCCAAGAGCACCTCTGAAAAAGATGCTCGATTTGAGAAGTTGGAGACGCTCTTTGAAGCAATTCCTGATGGGATGCAACTGCAGCTGCCACCTAACCAATTGTCTAATGCTATTTCGATCATTGCCCAGCTTGTGAAAGTATATGGACTCGACATCACCGGAGTGATTAACCTTTTGAAAGCCCTTAACGACTCTAACGAGAAGCACGCCATGGATAGCCAGGAAGAGGAGAGACAGGCCTCTTCAGCGAGCCCCAATACTGACGCCAATGCAAGGATTTCCGCCCCCAAAGCAGGAGCTAAATCAGGGACCCAGTCAAGCGCGCGAGCCAGCAATGTTGCCTCTCAATCCATTGCTCGCAAGCCAGTTTCATATGCCTCCAAAGCTGCTGCTAACGTTGCTAAGATGGGAGCAACTTATACGTCTACTGCAGCAACTGGAGCTGCGAACGCTCGCCCTTCCGGTGGAGAAGAATGGAACACTGTCAGCTCGTCCAAGGCGCGTCGAAACAGGGCCAAGTCTAATGCAGCAACGCCAGCTGCACAGACGTCAAAGAGAGTCACTCCTTCTCCTTTGATTTTGACCCTGGCTGCACCTGCCGGCAGCATCGATGCTCGCTCCTTTCGCACACGAGTCAATAGTGCATTGAAGGATGCGAAAGCGCCTGATGAGATCCGCCTAGCCAACGTGACTCTCAGCCAGCGACAGAATCTTCTTCTCCATCCGAACTTGACTACGGAAACTGATATGTTCCTTGCCTACAGGGAGATCTTCAAGCAGGAAGCCGAAGCGGAGGGACTCAAAGTTGAGAGCGTGGAGATCCAGGAGAGCTGGCCAAAGGCGGTTATTCATGGCGTTAGCTTGTTGGATTACCCCGACAATGACGATGGACTCAAGTTTCTTCAGGAGGAAATTGAGGGCTTCAACAAGGGAATCACTTTGAAGACTAGACCCTACTACTTGGGAGCGGATGAGACCCGAGAACATAAGGCATTTGTGTTGCAAATTGTCTTTGCCAGTGGAAGTTCCAGACATATTGAAGTTGTCAGAGTTATCCATTGATGATGATATTCCTTAAGTGTGCTTTGATAGATAATATGATATGTTGTTGATTGAATGATATGTACAAAACAAGGGAGGGAGCTGGTCAATATATAGACAAAATAAGTTCATACAAAATTTATACAAAGTTCTTCAAGTATCATCTGATCAGTCATCTGACCAGTCATCTGATCAGTCATCTGATCTTTCCAGATCATTCCAGCTCCTTCCAGATCCTTCCAGCTCCTTCTAGCTGCTTCCAGTTCTTTCCAGTTCCTTCTGGTTCCTTCCGGTAGGTTCCAGTTGCTTCCGGTCCCTTCTAGCTGTTTCCAGTTGCTTCTGGTTCCACCTAGTAATTTCCTTAGGGTTTCTGTTCCCTCCAAGGAAACCCTTGATCCTGCTGCATAATGGAACACTATTTTCAACACTCCCACTTTTTCCATTATTCAGTTCATTCCCATCATTGATCTCAGCTTTCCAAATTGCTCTCTTGCAATTCCTTTGGTCAAAAGGTCTGCAACCATATCCTTGGTTCCACATCCAATAATGTTGATAATGCCATCAGTGATTGCTTGTCTGGTGAAGTGATAGCTGACATCAACATGCTTTGTTCTCTCATGGAACTGTGGATTCTTTGCCAATTTGATTGCTCCCTGATTGTCTTCTGCGATTTGAATCGGCCGCTGTGAATTCTGGCTCATGAATTCATAAAGTCTCTTCAGCCAAACAGCTCCTGAGCTGCTAGCTTCAGTGCCATATATTCTGCCTCTGTGGTTGACAAGGCAACTGATTTCTGGCGCTTGGACTTCCAACTCACTGCTCCACCTCCAAGGACAAAGACATATCCTGAGGTTGATTTCCGCTCATCAATATCCGTTGCATAATTTGCATCTGAGTAGCCGGTAAGTAAGTTGCCATGGTGTTTGCTGAAGGTGATTCCCATGGATGCCGTTCCTTTGATATATCGCAAAATTCGCTTGACTGCTGTCCAGTGCTGCTTTCCATAATTGGAGTTGAATCTGGAGACTTCTCCCACTGCATTTGCAATGTCTGGTCTCGTCCCAATAGCCAAATAATTCAGGCTTCCAACAGCACTCTGATAGGGAATTTTCTCCATTTCCTTTTCCTCAGTCTTGGTCTTTGGACTCATTTTCTGAGAGAGTGTAACACTCAAATCCACAGGCGTTGTGACAGGGTTGCTGTCTTGCATATTGAAGGTTTTCAAGACTTCCTCAGCATATTTCTTTTGACAAATTGTGAGAGTGCCTTTGGCTCTGTCTCTGGTAATTTCAATCCCCAAGAAATAGCTTGTCTCACCCATATCAGTCATCTGGAACCTTTTGCGCATGTTCTCTTTGAACTTATTGATAGAGTCCAAATCCTTGCCAGTAATTATCAGATCATCAACATATACAGCAAGCAATAGGTTTGATTTTTTGCTTCTGTAAATGCCATAGTCATCGCTTGACTGAGAGAAACCGATCTGTAGCAAGTAATCATGCAGCAGCTCATTCCAGCATCGTGGTGCCTGCTTCAAACCATAAAGACTCCGCTGTAATCTCCATACTTTCTTGCTGTTCTGAAAATATCCTGGAGGAGGCTGCAAATAAATTTCCTCTTCCAATTTTCCATAGAGAAAAGCAGTCTTTATGTCCATCTGATGAATATGGTAGTCATTGATAGCAGCATGAGCCAAAAGGATCCTGATTGATTCAAATCTGACCACTGGTGCAAAGGTCTCATCAAAATCAATTCCATATTCTTGAGTGAATCCTCTGGCAACAATCCGAGCCTTGTATTTTGTGAGCTGGCCATCCTTGCCATATTTCTTCTTGAAAACCCATTTGGAAGTAATTGCTTTTCTCCCACTAGGTAGTTCACTCCATCTCCACACTTGATTTTCTTGTAGAGAATTCAGCTCGTCCTCGCAAGCCTTGCTCCAGTGTAACCATTCTGGGCTTGCCTTTGCCTGCTGAATTGTCACTGGCTCTGCCGTATCTTTTGTCCTGACTGCCCATGCTTGAAGACTGAGTGGATCCTCAGACTCACTTCTGTCGCTCCTGTCGAGAATCATTCGATCGCTGTTGATCCTGTTGCCGTCGAGCCTTCGTTTCTTTGAATTTTCTCTGATGAATCGAGCATCATCGCCGTCTGACTCTTCTTTGTCGAGATCCATCTCATCGTCTTCCTCCTTGTTGTCCTCATAATCGTAGTCATTGAAATCGAATATTTTGAGAGTGCCCTGGGAGTTTCTTTCATCCCTTGCAATTCGCTGTCTGATTCGTTCCTCAATGGCGTCCACATCACGGATTTGCCGTCTTCTCGGCCCTTGGTCCTCATTGCGAGTAACGACTCGCATCTCTCCTTGATTTTCCTCCAAGTCGTGATCAATTTCCATGTCTTCAGACTCCTGAGCCTCGACCGACTCATCCTGAACATCCTCAGCTGGTTCATCATTTTCTCTTCTCCCACTTGATCTATTATCTTCTGATGATAGAGCACTGGATGGATGATGAGCTCGAGGCCAAAAACCAATACTGGCTCCAAGTTGTTCAACTGTAACTTCTGAAGATCTTTCCAACCCGCTATCCAAGCGTGCAGGCTTGTACCAATCAAGCCCCAATGTTGTCTCATCGAAGACAACATCTCTGGCAAAAGTTACCCCTCGTGATGGGATATAAATCCTGTATGCCTTTTTGTTTGCAGCATAGCCAACCATCACTCCTCGGATTCCTTTTGGGGAAAACTTGCCACCAGCCTGAGTTTTCGATTTGTGAATCCATGCCGTACTTCCAAAGACCCGGAAGTAGGAAACATCAGGCTTCCTGCCAAACCAGAGCTCATAGGGTGTTGTGTTGGGCGCTATAGCTCTGCTAGTGATCCGATTTGCGACATGAACCGCGCATTTGATCGCTTCTGGCCAAAACTTTTCCGGCATTTTTGCCTCGATCAACATGCTCAATGCTTTCTCAATTAAAGTCCGATTCATTCGCTCAGCGACGCCGTTCTGTTGAGGAGTCTCTGCAACAGTAGTCTGGTGCTCAATTCCTTGTTCATCCAGGAATTTCTCCAGATCTTTCGAGGTGTATTCGCCGCCATTGTCTGACCTAAGGGTCACCATTGTCTGTCCTAGTTTGTTGCTAGACTGACCAATATACGTCCTGATAGCCTCTGCCGCGTCCGACTTATTTTCCAAGAAGTAGACATTCACATAATGTGAGTAGTCATCGATCATTGTCATGAAATACTTCTCACCAGTCAAGGAATTGTAGACTGGTCCACAAACATCGGTATGAACGAGTTCCAGTGGACGCGTCGTCTTGGTAGTGCTTTCCTTGTATGGTAGTCGATGAGATTTCGCAGCAGCGCAAGTATTGCACTTGCAACTTGAGATGTGAGTGTCAAGACCTTTGACAGTGCTGTGTCTTTGCATCTGCTCCAGGATCTGATCAGAGACATGTCCGAGTCTCTGATGCCATATAGAACTGACTGCATTGATTTTGTTGATATCAATTTCAGCAAACTGTCCATCAAACCGGCACAGCTCTTCGAACTTTGAGCGTGTTCCGATCTTGATCTTCTGTCCTTCCGAGGTGCTCACAAAACACTTCAGCCCTGCATCAATTGTCCAAACATCTGAATCCTTGCTCAGCATGCTGGTAGATACAAGACCCATCTTCGCTTCAGGCACATGCAGTACATTCTTGAGAGGCACAGTGTATTCCTTTCCTCTGTCCTGGACTTTGGCAAAGGCATTTCCTTGTCCCACTGCTCTCATATACTGCCCATTAGCAACCTCTAATATTGCTTCCAGAGGTTGATAATCCTGGAGAACGGCTCTGTTGGATGTAATGTGCCTGGTGGCTCCCATGTCGATGAACCACCCACTATCCTCAAGCCTTCCAGACTGATTTCCTGCCACCAACCCTGCCCTTTCCACCCGCTGTTCAGCACCGAGGTTGCTGTTAACCACAGCTGCATGGATCTTGAACTTGTTGTCCTTGTTCTGATCCTTTCCTTTAGGGCAGTCTCTCTTGAAGTGGCCTTCCTTTCCACACTTATAACACTTCAGTTTCTTCTTCCCTGAGTCTTTCACTGCAAGCAAGCTACCTCTGCCTTGGTTTCCTTGAGGCTTCCTGGTCAGGGAGGTCCTGACTCCACTGAAGACATCCTGGACTGTGAGCGTATCCTTCTGCTGCTCAAGGACTGAGATAGTGCCCTCAAGTGCATCTGGGAAAGATCTGAGGAGAATGGAGGCATAGACATCTTGAAGTTTGACATCTAGCTGGTCCATCTGCTCAAGAACCCCCATAAACTCACGCTCATAGGACTCAAAGGCTTCAAGTGTTGCTTCCTCCAACTTGAGGAACAACAACTTGGCCACCAAAGAGGCTTTGACTCCTGCTGCATCACTCATGTATACACCCTGAAGATTTTTCCAAGCCTTCCTAGCATTACCGCATTTCAAGTGCCGATAATCCTTGACTTGTACCGCGCCCATCATCAATATAAGAGCCTGTCTGTTGATTGACTCAAAGTGGGGATCCTCCTCTTGTGACTTTATGTCAAGGTCACTCAAAGGTGTGCCCACAACTCCCCACAGGCCCTTCTGCTCCATCACCATCCTCAAGGCAAAAGCCCATTCAGAGTAGTTGAGAGCATTAAGGATTGGTAACTTCAAAGAGTCATTGCCAGGGCTCATAACCTGTTGCAAATTGTCTTTGCCAGTGGAAGTTCCAGACATATTGAAGTTGTCAGAGTTATCCATTGATGATGATATTCCTTAAGTGTGCTTTGATAGATAATATGATATGTTGTTGATTGAATGATATGTACAAAACAAGGGAGGGAGCTGGTCAATATATAGACAAAATAAGTTCATACAAAATTTATACAAAGTTCTTCAAGTATCATCTGATCAGTCATCTGACCAGTCATCTGATCAGTCATCTGATCTTTCCAGATCATTCCAGCTCCTTCCAGATCCTTCCAGCTCCTTCTAGCTGCTTCCAGTTCTTTCCAGTTCCTTCTGGTTCCTTCCGGTAGGTTCCAGTTGCTTCCGGTCCCTTCTAGCTGTTTCCAGTTGCTTCTGGTTCCACCTAGTAATTTCCTTAGGGTTTCTGTTCCCTCCAAGGAAACCCTTGATCCTGCTGCATAATGGAACACTATTTTCAACAGTTCCAGACATATTGAAGTTGTCAGAGTTATCCATTGATGATGATATTCTGTTGATTGAATGATATGTACAAAACAAGGGAGGGAGCTGGTCAATATATAGACAAAATAAGTTCATACAAAATTTATACAAAGTTCTTCAAGTATCATCTGATCAGTCATCTGACCAGTCATCTGATCAGTCATCTGATCTTTCCAGATCATTCCAGCTCCTTCCAGATCCTTCCAGCTCCTTCTAGCTGCTTCCAGTTCTTTCCAGTTCCTTCTGGTTCCTTCCGGTAGATTCCAGTTGCTTCCGGTCCCTTCTAGCTGTTTCCAGTTGCTTCTGGTTCCACCTAGTAATTTCCTTAGGGTTTCTGTTCCCTCCAAGGAAACCCTTGATCCTGCTGCATAATGGAACACTATTTTCAACACTCCCACTTTTTCCATTATTCAGTTCATTCCCATCATTGATCCCAGCTTTCCAAATTGCTCTCTTGCAATTCCTTTGGTCAAAAGGTCTGCAACCATATCCTTGGTTCCACATCCAATAATGTTGATAATGCCATCAGTGATTGCTTGTCTGGTGAAGTGATAGCTGACATCAACATGCTTTGTTCTCTCATGGAACTGTGGATTCTTTGCCAATTTGATTGCTCCCTGATTGTCTTCTGCGATTTGAATCGGCCGCTGTGAATTCTGGCTCATGAATTCATAAAGTCTCTTCAGCCAAACAGCTTCCTGAGCTGCTAGCTTCAGTGCCATATATTCTGCCTCTGTGGTTGACAAGGCAACTGATTTTTGGCGCTTGGACTTCCAACTCACTGCTCCACCTCCAAGGACAAAGACATATCCTGAGGTTGATTTCCGCTCATCAATATCCGTTGCATAATTTGCATTTGAGTAGCCGGTAAGTAAGTTGCCATGATGTTTGCTGAAGGTGATTCCCATGGATGCCGTTCCTTTGATATATCGCAAAATTCGCTTGACTGCTGTCCAGTGCTGCTTTCCATAATTGGAGTTGAATCTGGAGACTTCTCCCACTGCATTTGCAATGTCCGGTCTCGTCCCAATAGCCAAATAATTCAGGCTTCCAACAGCACTCTGATAGGGAATTTTCTCCATTTCCTTTTCCTCAGTCTTGGTCTTTGGACTCATTTTCTGAGAGAGTGTAACACTCAAATCCACAGGCGTTGTGACAGGGTTGCTGTCTTGCATATTGAAGGTTTTCAAGACTTCCTCAGCATATTTCTTTTGACAGATTGTGAGAGTGCCTTTGGCTCTGTCTCTGGTAATTCCAATCCCCAAGAAATAGCTTGCCTCACCCATATCAGTCATCTGGAACCTTTTGCGCATGTTTTCTTTGAACTTATTGATAGAGTCCAAATCCTTGCCAGTAATTATCAGATCATCAACATATACAGCAAGCAATAGGTTTGATTTCTTGCTTCTGTAAATGCCATAGTCATCGCTTGACTGAGAGAAACCGATCTGTAGCAAGTAATCATGCGGCAGCTCATTCCAGCATCGTGGTGCCTGCGTCAGACCATAAAGACTCCGCTGTAATCTCCATACTTTTTTGCTGTTCTGAAAATATCCCGGAGGAGGCTGCAAATAAATTTCCTCTTCCAATTTTCCATAGAGAAAAGCAGTCTTTATGTCCATCTGATGAATATGGTAGTCATTGATTGCAGCATGAGCCAAAAGGATCCTGATTGATTCAAATCTGACCACTGGTGCAAAGGTCTCATCAAAATCAATTCCATATTCTTGAGTGAATCCTCTGGCGACAATCCGAGCCTTGTATTTTGTGAGCTGGCCATCCTTGCCATATTTCTTCTTGAAAACCCATTTGGAAGTAATTGCTTTTCTCCCACTAGGTAGCTCACTCCATCTCCACACTTGATTTTCTTGTAGAGAATTGAGCTCGTCCTCGTAAGCCTTGCTCCAGTGTAACCATTCTGGACTTGCGCCAATCGCAGCGCTTGAATGTGAAGCAGCGATCCCTCCAGCAGCCATTAGACTCCGACGACGAATGCGAAAGTATGCTCTTCGAATGGCAACACTCCCAAGTACTCATCCTTTGGTTCCGAGATGTGATGCTCTTCCCAATCACCCGGAGGAGTCTCGCACGTCTCCTGTCGCTCCCTTTGCGAGATGGGACCAGGCTGAAGAAGAGGAACGCTTCCAGAGTCGATTAGACTATCTGTTATGGACTAATCAGCTTTTCCTTCAACGCCAAACGACAACTGAGACGTTCAACGTTAGAGAATACCCACCCTGGCGCGTTCCGGACATCTCCAACAAGCTTGAGACACTACCGGAAAAGGAGATTTTGGAAATCATTGCCAAAGGCTGGGACATCTACTCTCGATCATTTTACAACACTGAGAACAAGGGTGTAGGCTGGGCTTTCACTGTCGAATATGGAGGACGTTTAGCGCATGAAGAGCATGGCTTTTTGGGCTTTCATTCGGATCTGTATTCTGGGGCGATAACTGCCTTAGCGAAGGCCACAGCTTGGACATCAAAACGAAGACTGTCAAACCAAACTATCAGTTTCTTCACAGATGCCCTTAATGTCCTGAAACGCCTGGAGAAGCCTCGGCACGCTTCAAATCAACGGCAAGCTACTGTTATCTATCAAGCCATCAACAGACTGTCCGAAACCAACACAAAAGTCTCCATTTATTGGCTTCGCTCTGCTACCAAAGTTGAGGGCAGCAATCACGCTCTTGGCTTAGCCACTCAAGCAGCCTCGTCGCCAGACAATGTCAACCATGACTGTTCATTGCGCTTCCTTTATAAGCTAGTCGATGACCGCGGTTTTTATGAATGGAATGCCCTGTTTCAACACGAGGTTTTCAGTGCTTATGAAGGCAAACCTCGGCTCTCTATTGACAAGCCCCAACAATCAAACAAGTAATATGGCAGAGGAAAGCTCGTCCTGGGACGGGCCGCCTGAAGCCTACTCGGAGCAGCCCCAGTCAGAGTGTACTGACCTGGTGGTGGCTCCAACCAGAGAAATGTTGAGTTTTTTGCCCTCAACTCCGACTCCAATTATTGGCCTCAAACGCCAGAAACCATCGGAACAATCGCCTACGCCGCCTCGTCCTGGTCCTCAAGCGATGCAGGAGACTGGATTGCCCCCTCTCCTTGAAAATGGGGACCCGGAAGAGGCTCTATTCGCTGAAAACGAATACAACGCGCACCGCCAATCATCGGATTTGACACCGGATGGACTGGCTTCTACGCCGCCCCATCGAATCCATGAAAGCGCGGAAGCGGGATCTACTGAATCTACGAACGCCAAGGACTACGAAACCATCTCGAACGACCTAATTGCCATCGAATCTGACGAAGATGCGATGTCTGAAGAAGGTGAAAATTTTTCCGCTTCTCCAGATGATCCGACATCAACACCCCAACCGACACCTGACCGCGCCTCTGAGCAGGCTGGCCAAGACGCAGAGCCTTTGTTTACTGAATCTCCTTCCATTGAGGACCGCCTTGCCAATATGGAGCGTACCATTGAAAGACTTCAGGCTGAGAATACTCGGCTTAAGGGAGCGGTTGAAAAATTTTCACCCCCCAAGAGCACCTCTGAAAAAGATGCTCGATTTGAGAAGTTGGAGACGCTCTTTGAAGCAATTCCTGATGGGATGCAACTGCAGCTGCCACCTAACCAATTGTCTAATGCTATTTCGATCATTGCCCAGCTTGTGAAAGTATATGGACTCGACATCACCGGAGTGATTAACCTTTTGAAAGCCCTTAACGACTCTAACGAGAAGCACGCCATGGATAGCCAGGAAGAGGAGAGACAGGCCTCTTCAGCGAGCCCCAATACTGACGCCAATGCAAGGATTTCCGCCCCCAAAGCAGGAGCTAAATCAGGGACCCAGTCAAGCGCGCGAGCCAGCAATGTTGCCTCTCAATCCATTGCTCGCAAGCCAGTTTCATATGCCTCCAAAGCTGCTGCTAACGTTGCTAAGATGGGAGCAACTTATACGTCTACTGCAGCAACTGGAGCTGCGAACGCTCGCCCTTCCGGTGGAGAAGAATGGAACACTGTCAGCTCGTCCAAGGCGCGTCGAAACAGGGCCAAGTCTAATGCAGCAACGCCAGCTGCACAGACGTCAAAGAGAGTCACTCCTTCTCCTTTGATTTTGACCCTGGCTGCACCTGCCGGCAGCATCGATGCTCGCTCCTTTCGCACACGAGTCAATAGTGCATTGAAGGATGCGAAAGCGCCTGATGAGATCCGCCTAGCCAACGTGACTCTCAGCCAGCGACAGAATCTTCTTCTCCATCCGAACTTGACTACGGAAACTGATATGTTCCTTGCCTACAGGGAGATCTTCAAGCAGGAAGCCGAAGCGGAGGGACTCAAAGTTGAGAGCGTGGAGATCCAGGAGAGCTGGCCAAAGGCGGTTATTCATGGCGTTAGCTTGTTGGATTACCCCGACAATGACGATGGACTCAAGTTTCTTCAGGAGGAAATTGAGGGCTTCAACAAGGGAATCACTTTGAAGACTAGACCCTACTACTTGGGAGCGGATGAGACCCGAGAACATAAGGCATTTGTGTTGCAAATTGTCTTTGCCAGTGGAAGTTCCAGACATATTGAAGTTGTCAGAGTTATCCATTGATGATGATATTCCTTAAGTGTGCTTTGATAGATAATATGATATGTTGTTGATTGAATGATATGTACAAAACAAGGGAGGGAGCTGGTCAATATATAGACAAAATAAGTTCATACAAAATTTATACAAAGTTCTTCAAGTATCATCTGATCAGTCATCTGACCAGTCATCTGATCAGTCATCTGATCTTTCCAGATCATTCCAGCTCCTTCCAGATCCTTCCAGCTCCTTCTAGCTGCTTCCAGTTCTTTCCAGTTCCTTCTGGTTCCTTCCGGTAGGTTCCAGTTGCTTCCGGTCCCTTCTAGCTGTTTCCAGTTGCTTCTGGTTCCACCTAGTAATTTCCTTAGGGTTTCTGTTCCCTCCAAGGAAACCCTTGATCCTGCTGCATAATGGAACACTATTTTCAACACTCCCACTTTTTCCATTATTCAGTTCATTCCCATCATTGATCTCAGCTTTCCAAATTGCTCTCTTGCAATTCCTTTGGTCAAAAGGTCTGCAACCATATCCTTGGTTCCACATCCAATAATGTTGATAATGCCATCAGTGATTGCTTGTCTGGTGAAGTGATAGCTGACATCAACATGCTTTGTTCTCTCATGGAACTGTGGATTCTTGCCAATTTGATTGCTCCCTGATTGTCTTCTGCGATTTGAATCGGCCGCTGTGAATTCTGGCTCATGAATTCATAAAGTCTCTTCAGCCAAACAGCTCCTGAGCTGCTAGCTTCAGTGCCATATATTCTGCCTCTGTGGTTGACAAGGCAACTGATTTCTGGCGCTTGGACTTCCAACTCACTGCTCCACCTCCAAGGACAAAGACATATCCTGAGGTTGATTTCCGCTCATCAATATCCGTTGCATAATTTGCATCTGAGTAGCCGGTAAGTAAGTTGCCATGGTGTTTGCTGAAGGTGATTCCCATGGATGCCGTTCCTTTGATATATCGCAAAATTCGCTTGACTGCTGTCCAGTGCTGCTTTCCATAATTGGAGTTGAATCTGGAGACTTCTCCCACTGCATTTGCAATGTCTGGTCTCGTCCCAATAGCCAAATAATTCAGGCTTCCAACAGCACTCTGATAGGGAATTTTCTCCATTTCCTTTTCCTCAGTCTTGGTCTTTGGACTCATTTTCTGAGAGAGTGTAACACTCAAATCCACAGGCGTTGTGACAGGGTTGCTGTCTTGCATATTGAAGGTTTCAAGACTTCCTCAGCATATTTCTTTGACAAATTGTGAGAGTGCCTTTGGCTCTGTCTCTGGTAATTTCAATCCCCAAGAAATAGCTTGTCTCACCCATATCAGTCATCTGGAACCTTTTGCGCATGTTCTCTTTGAACTTATTGATAGAGTCCAAATCCTTGCCAGTAATTATCAGATCATCAACATATACAGCAAGCAATAGGTTTGATTTTTTGCTTCTGTAAATGCCATAGTCATCGCTTGACTGAGAGAAACCGATCTGTAGCAAGTAATCATGCAGCAGCTCATTCCAGCATCGTGGTGCCTGCTTCAAACCATAAAGACTCCGCTGTAATCTCCATACTTTCTTGCTGTTCTGAAAATATCCTGGAGGAGGCTGCAAATAAATTTCCTCTTCCAATTTTCCATAGAGAAAAGCAGTCTTTATGTCCATCTGATGAATATGGTAGTCATTGATAGCAGCATGAGCCAAAAGGATCCTGATTGATTCAAATCTGACCACTGGTGCAAAGGTCTCATCAAAATCAATTCCATATTCTTGAGTGAATCCTCTGGCAACAATCCGAGCCTTGTATTTGTGAGCTGGCCATCCTTGCCATATTTCTTCTTGAAAACCCATTTGGAAGTAATTGCTTTTCTCCCACTAGGTAGTTCACTCCATCTCCACACTTGATTTTCTTGTAGAGAATTCAGCTCGTCCTCGCAAGCCTTGCTCCAGTGTAACCATTCTGGGCTTGCCTTTGCCTGCTGAATTGTCACTGGCTCTGCCGTATCTTTTGTCCTGACTGCCCATGCTTGAAGACTGAGTGGATCCTCAGACTCACTTCTGTCGCTCCTGTCGAGAATCATTCGATCGCTGTTGATCCTGTTGCCGTCGAGCCTTCGTTTCTTTGAATTTTCTCTGATGAATCGAGCATCATCGCCGTCTGACTCTTCTTTGTCGAGATCCATCTCATCGTCTTCCTCATTGTTGTCCTCATAATCGTAGTCATTGAAATCGAATATTTTGAGAGTGCCCTGGGAGTTTCTTTCATCCCTTGCAATTCGCTGTCTGATTCGTTCCTCAATGGCGTCCACATCACGGATTTGCCGTCTTCTCGGCCCTTGGTCCTCATTGCGAGTAACGACTCGCATCTCTCCTTGATTTTCCTCCAAGTCGTGATCAATTTCCATGTCTTCAGACTCCTGAGCCTCGACCGACTCATCCTGAACATCCTCAGCTGGTTCATCATTTTCTCTTCTCCCACTTGATCTATTATCTTCTGATGATAGAGCACTGGATGGATGATGAACTCGAGGCCAAAAACCAATACTGGCTCCAAGTTGTTCAACTGTAACTTCTGAAGATCTTTCCAACCCGCTATCCAAGCGTGCAGGCTTGTACCAATCAAGCCCCAATGTTGTCTCATCGAAGACAACATCTCTGGCAAAAGTTACCCCTCGTGATGGGATATAAATCCTGTATGCCTTTTTGTTTGCAGCATAGCCAACCATCACTCCTCGGATTCCTTTTGGGGAAAACTTGCCACCAGCCTGAGTTTTCGATTTGTGAATCCATGCCGTACTTCCAAAGACCCGGAAGTAGGAAACATCAGGCTTCCTGCCAAACCAGAGCTCATAGGGTGTTGTGTTGGGCGCTATAGCTCTGCTAGTGATCCGATTTGCGACATGAACCGCGCATTTGATCGCTTCTGGCCAAAACTTTTCCGGCATTTTTGCCTCGATCAACATGCTCAATGCTTTCTCAATTAAAGTCCGATTCATTCGCTCAGCGACGCCGTTCTGTTGAGGAGTCTCTGCAACAGTAGTCTGGTGCTCAATTCCTTGTTCATCCAGGAATTTCTCCAGATCTTTCGAGGTGTATTCGCCGCCATTGTCTGACCTAAGGGTCACCATTGTCTGTCCTAGTTTGTTGCTAGACTGACGAATATACGTCCTGATAGCCTCTGCCGCGTCCGACTTATTTTCCAAGAAGTAGACATTCACATAATGTGAGTAGTCATCGATCATTGTCATGAAATACTTCTCACCAGTCAAGGAATTGTAGACTGGTCCACAAACATCGGTATGAACGAGTTCCAGTGGACGCGTCGTCTTGGTAGTGCTTTCCTTGTATGGTAGTCGATGAGATTTCGCAGCAGCGCAAGTATTGCACTTGCAACTTGAGATGTGAGTGTCAAGACCTTGACAGTGCTGTGTCTTTGCATCTGCTCCAGGATCTGATCAGAGACATGTCCGAGTCTCTGATGCCATATAGAACTGACTGCATTGATTTTGTTGATATCAATTTCAGCAAACTGTCCATCAAACCGGCACAGCTCTTCGAACTTTGAGCGTGTTCCGATCTTGATCTTCTGTCCTTCCGAGGTGCTCACAAAACACTTCAGCCCTGCATCAATTGTCCAAACATCTGAATCCTTGCTCAGCATGCTGGTAGATACAAGACCCATCTTCGCTTCAGGCACATGCAGTACATTCTTGAGAGGCACAGTGTATTCCTTTCCTCTGTCCTGGACTTTGGCAAAGGCATTTCCTTGTCCCACTGCTCTCATATACTGCCCATTAGCAACCTCTAATATTGCTTCCAGAGGTTGATAATCCTGGAGAACGGCTCTGTTGGATGTAATGTGCCTGGTGGCTCCCATGTCGATGAACCACCCACTATCCTCAAGCCTTCCAGACTGATTTCCTGCCACCAACCCTGCCCTTTCCACCCGCTGTTCAGCACCGAGGTTGCTGTTAACCACAGCTGCATGGATCTTGAACTTGTTGTCCTTGTTCTGATCCTTTCCTTTAGGGCAGTCTCTCTTGAAGTGGCCTTCCTTTCCACACTTATAACACTTCAGTTTCTTCTTCCCTGAGTCTTTCACTGCAAGCAAGCTACCTCTGCCTTGGTTTCCTTGAGGCTTCCTGGTCAGGGAGGTCCTGACTCCACTGAAGACATCCTGGACTGTGAGCGTATCCTTCTGCTGCTCAAGGACTGAGATAGTGCCCTCAAGTGCATCTGGGAAAGATCTGAGGAGAATGGAGGCATAGACATCTTGAAGTTTGACATCTAGCTGGTCCATCTGCTCAAGAACCCCCATAAACTCACGCTCATAGGACTCAAAGGCTTCAAGTGTTGCTTCCTCCAACTTGAGGAACAACAACTTGGCCACCAAAGAGGCTTTGACTCCTGCTGCATCACTCATGTATACACCCTGAAGATTTTTCCAAGCCTTCCTAGCATTACCGCATTTCAAGTGCCGATAATCCTTGACTTGTACCGCGCCCATCATCAATATAAGAGCCTGTCTGTTGATTGACTCAAAGTGGGGATCCTCCTCTTGTGACTTTATGTCAAGGTCACTCAAAGGTGTGCCCACAACTCCCCACAGGCCCTTCTGCTCCATCACCATCCTCAAGGCAAAAGCCCATTCAGAGTAGTTGAGAGCATTAAGGATTGGTAACTTCAAAGAGTCATTGCCAGGGCTCATAACCTGTTGCAAATTGTCTTTGCCAGTGGAAGTTCCAGACATATTGAAGTTGTCAGAGTTATCCATTGATGATGATATTCCTTAAGTGTGCTTTGATAGATAATATGATATGTTGTTGATTGAATGATATGTACAAAACAAGGGAGGGAGCTGGTCAATATATAGACAAAATAAGTTCATACAAAATTTATACAAAGTTCTTCAAGTATCATCTGATCAGTCATCTGACCAGTCATCTGATCAGTCATCTGATCTTTCCAGATCATTCCAGCTCCTTCCAGATCCTTCCAGCTCCTTCTAGCTGCTTCCAGTTCTTTCCAGTTCCTTCTGGTTCCTTCCGGTAGATTCCAGTTGCTTCCGGTCCCTTCTAGCTGTTTCCAGTTGCTTCTGGTTCCACCTAGTAATTTCCTTAGGGTTTCTGTTCCCTCCAAGGAAACCCTTGATCCTGCTGCATAATGGAACACTATTTTCAACAGCGGCGTCAGACTTTAGCTTCAGCGGGATAACAAACAAAGCTTGAGAGTAATCATCAACAATAGTAAGAAAATACTTGTTGGCAGTAAACTCATCATAGCGAAAAGGGCCACATAGATCAACGTGCAAGAGTTGCAGGGGTTGAGAAGCGTGGTGAGCAGCGACCTTAGGAAAGCGCTGGGATTGCTTGGAAATAGAGCAGTAGAACAGCTGTGAGGCTTGATGGCAGAAGGGCGGATGCCCAGGAGGCAACGTCGAGCCACCTTGCGCACAGTGGTAAAATGGGGGTGGCCCAAGCGAGCGTGCCAAAGTGAAAGCTCCGAAGACATGGGAGAGCGAAACGGCGTAGCCATAAGCGCTAAAACCTTAAGTGCGGTCGCAGGGGCCGCAGCGATAAGGCTAGTAGCAAAGAGCGTGTTAGCCGCACGTTTGCCGATAACTTTGTTGAAATAGTGTTCCATTATGCAGCAGGATCAAGGGTTTCCTTGGAGGGAAGAAACCCTAAGGAAATTACTAGGTGGAACCAGAAGCAACTGGAAACAGCTAGAAGGACCGGAAGCAACGGAATCTACCGGAAGGAACCAGAAGGAACTGGAAAGAACTGGAAGCAGCTAGAAGGAGCTGGAAGGATCTGGAAGAGCTGGAAATGATCTGGAAGATCAGATGACTGATCAGATGACTGGTCAGATGACTGATCAGATGATACTTGAAGAACTTTGTATAAATTTTGTATGAACTATTTTGTCATATATTGACCAGCTCCCTCCCTTGTTTTGTACATATCATTCAATCAACAGAATATCATCATCAATGGATAACTCTGACAACTTCAATATGTCTGGAACTGTTGAAAATAGTGTTCCATTATGCAGCAGGATCAAGGGTTTCCTTGGAGGGAACAGAAACCCTAAGGAAATTACTAGGTGGAACCAGAAGCAACTGGAAACAGCTAGAAGGGACCGGAAGCAACTGGAACCTACCGGAAGGAACCAGAAGGAACTGGAAAGAACTGGAAGCAGCTAGAAGGAGCTGGAAGGATCTGGAAGGAGCTGGAATGATCTGGAAAGATCAGATGACTGATCAGATGACTGGTCAGATGACTGATCAGATGATACTTGAAGAACTTTGTATAAATTTTGTATGAACTTATTTTGTCTATATATTGACCAGCTCCCTCCCTTGTTTTGTACATATCATTCAATCAACAACATATCATATTATCTATCAAAGCACACTTAAGGAATATCATCATCAATGGATAACTCTGACAACTTCAATATGTCTGGAACTTCCACTGGCAAAGACAATTTGCAACAGGTTATGAGCCCTGGCAATGACTCTTTGAAGTTACCAATCCTTAATGCTCTCAACTACTCTGAATGGGCTTTTGCCTTGAGGATGGTGATGGAGCAGAAGGGCCTGTGGGAGTTGTGGGCACACCTTTGAGTGACCTTGACATAAAGTCACAAGAGGAGGATCCCCACTTTGAGTCAATCAACAGACAGGCTCTTATATTGATGATGGGCGCGGTACAAGTCAAGGATTATCGGCACTTGAAATGCGGTAATGCTAGGAAGGCTTGGAAAAATCTTCAGGGTGTATACATGAGTGATGCAGCAGGAGTCAAAGCCTCTTTGGTGGCCAAGTTGTTGTTCCTCAAGTTGGAGGAAGCAACACTTGAAGCCTTTGAGTCCTATGAGCGTGAGTTTATGGGGTTCTTGAGCAGATGGACCAGCTAGATGTCAAACTTCAAGATGTCTATGCCTCCATTCTCCTCAGATCTTTCCCAGATGCACTTGAGGGCACTATCTCAGTCCTTGAGCAGCAGAAGGATACGCTCACAGTCCAGGATGTCTTCAGTGGAGTCAGGACCTCCCTGACCAGGAAGCCTCAAGGAAACCAAGGCAGAGGTAGCTTGCTTGCAGTGAAAGACTCAGGGAAGAAGAAACTGAAGTGTTATAAGTGTGGAAAGGAAGGCCACTTCAAGAGAGACTGCCCTAAAGGAAAGGATCAGAACAAGGACAACAAGTTCAAGATCCATGCAGCTGTGGTTAACAGCAACCTCGGTGCTGAACAGCGGGTGGAAAGGGCAGGGTTGGTGGCAGGAAATCAGTCTGGAAGGCTTGAGGATAGTGGGTGGTTCATCGACATGGGAGCCACCAGGCACATTACATCCAACAGAGCCGTTCTCCAGGATTATCAACCTCTGGAAGCAATATTAGAGGTTGCTAATGGGCAGTATATGAGAGCAGTGGGACAAGGAAATGCCTTTGCCAAAGTCCAGGACAGAGGAAAGGAATACACTGTGCCTCTCAAGAATGTACTGCATGTGCCTGAAGCGAAGATGGGTCTTGTATCTACCAGCATGCTGAGCAAGGATTCAGATGTTTGGACAATTGATGCAGGGCTGAAGTGTTTTGTGAGCACCTCGGAAGGACAGAAGATCAAGATCGGAACACGCTCAAAGTTCGAAGAGCTGTGCCGGTTTGATGGACAGTTTGCTGAAATTGATATCAACAAAATCAATGCAGTCAGTTCTATATGGCATCAGAGACTCGGACATGTCTCTGATCAGATCCTGGAGCAGATGCAAAGACACAGCACTGTCAAAGGTCTTGACACTCACATCTCAAGTTGCAAGTGCAATACTTGCGCTGCTGCGAAATCTCATCGACTACCATACAAGGAAAGCACTACCAAGACGACGCGTCCACTGGAACTCGTTCATACCGATGTTTGTGGACCAGTCTACAATTCCTTGACTGGTGAGAAGTATTTCATGACAATGATCGATGACTACTCACATTATGTGAATGTCTACTTCTTGGAAAATAAGTCGGACGCGGCAGAGGCTATCAGGACGTATATTCGTCAGTCTAGCAACAAACTAGGACAGACAATGGTGACCCTTAGGTCAGACAATGGCGGCGAATACACCTCGAAAGATCTGGAGAAATTCCTGGATGAACAAGGAATTGAGCACCAGACTACTGTTGCAGAGACTCCTCAACAGAACGGCGTCGCTGAGCGAATGAATCGGACTTTAATTGAGAAAGCATTGAGCATGTTGATCGAGGCAAAAATGCCGGAAAAGTTTTGGCCAGAAGCGATCAAATGCGCGGTTCATGTCGCAAATCGGATCACTAGCAGAGCTATAGCGCCCAACACAACACCCTATGAGCTCTGGTTTGGCAGGAAGCCTGATGTTTCCTACTTCCGGGTCTTTGGAAGTACGGCATGGATTCACAAATCGAAAACTCAGGCTGGTGGCAAGTTTTCCCCAAAAGGAATCCGAGGAGTGATGGTTGGCTATGCTGCAAACAAAAAGGCATACAGGATTTATATCCCATCACGAGGGGTAACTTTTGCCAGAGATGTTGTCTTCGATGAGACAACATTGGGGCTTGATTGGTACAAGCCTGCACGCTTGGATAGCGGGTTGGAAAGATCTTCAGAAGTTACAGTTGAACAACTTGGAGCCAGTATTGGTTTTTGGCCTCGAGTTCATCATCCATCCAGTGCTCTATCATCAGAAGATAATAGATCAAGTGGGAGAAGAGAAAATGATGAACCAGCTGAGGATGTTCAGGATGAGTCGGTCGAGGCTCAGGAGTCTGAAGACATGGAAATTGATCACGACTTGGAGGAAAATCAAGGAGAGATGCGAGTCGTTACTCGCAATGAGGACCAAGGGCCGAGAAGACGGCAAATCCGTGATGTGGACGCCATTGAGGAACGAATCAGACAGCGAATTGCAAGGGATGAAAGAAACTCCCAGGGCACTCTCAAAATATTCGATTTCAATGACTACGATTATGAGGACAACAATGAGGAAGACGATGAGATGGATCTCGACAAAGAAGAGTCAGACGGCGATGATGCTCGATTCATCAGAGAAAATTCAAAGAAACGAAGGCTCGACGGCAACAGGATCAACAGCGATCGAATGATTCTCGACAGGAGCGACAGAAGTGAGTCTGAGGATCCACTCAGTCTTCAAGCATGGGCAGTCAGGACAAAAGATACGGCAGAGCCAGTGACAATTCAGCAGGCAAAGGCAAGCCCAGAATGGTTACACTGGAGCAAGGCTTGCGAGGACAAGCTGAATTCTCTACAGGAAAATCAAGTGTGGAGATGGAGTGAGCTACCTAGTGGGAGAAAAGCAATTACTTCCAAATGGGTTTTCAAGAAGAAATATGGCAAGGATGGCCAGCTCACAAAATACAAGGCTCGGATTGTTGCCAGAGGATTCACTCAAGAATATGGAATTGATTTTGATGAGACCTTTGCACCAGTGGTCAGATTTGAATCAATCAGGATCCTTTTGGCTCATGCTGCTATCAATGACTACCATATTCATCAGATGGACATAAAGACTGCTTTTCTCTATGGAAAATTGGAAGAGGAAATTTATTTGCAGCCTCCTCCAGGATATTTTCAGAACAGCAAGAAAGTATGGAGATTACAGCGGAGTCTTTATGGTTTGAAGCAGGCACCACGATGCTGGAATGAGCTGCTGCATGATTACTTGCTACAGATCGGTTTCTCTCAGTCAAGCGATGACTATGGCATTTACAGAAGCAAAAAATCAAACCTATTGCTTGCTGTATATGTTGATGATCTGATAATTACTGGCAAGGATTTGGACTCTATCAATAAGTTCAAAGAGAACATGCGCAAAAGGTTCCAGATGACTGATATGGGTGAGACAAGCTATTTCTTGGGGATTGAAATTACCAGAGACAGAGCCAAAGGCACTCTCACAATTTGTCAAAAGAAATATGCTGAGGAAGTCTTGAAAACCTTCAATATGCAAGACAGCAACCCTGTCACAACGCCTGTGGATTTGAGTGTTACACTCTCTCAGAAAATGAGTCCAAAGACCAAGACTGAGGAAAAGGAA